>NC_044036.1:267124743-267433415 GCF_901765095.1 Microcaecilia unicolor | reverse complement strand
GGGGATGACCAGAAGATGAAAACTGCACATAATACAAGATTCCCTAATGCCAACCGAAGCCAACCCAACAATGTTTCTGTGATGTAGTAGGGTAGAATGGATTGGCTTGCTTATGCCTTTACTTGCTGATGAATTTTATATTTCCCTGTTTCATCTTCTGCTTATAAAATTACTAGTAAAAAAGGCCCATTTCTGTTTTAAAGGAAACGGGCGCTAGCAAGGTTTTCCTCGAAGTGTGTATGTTTGAGAGAGTGCGTGTGAGAGTGACTGTGTGAGAGAGAGTGAATGTGCGAGTGTGTGTGTGACAGAGAGAGTGAGACTCGGTGCGAGTGTGTGTGTGAGAATGAGAGTATGTGCCAGGGTCCCCACCCCCCCCCCCCGCGGTCTGTCTCCCAGTTGCAGGGTCCCCCCTCCCTCCCCCCCCCCAGTTGCAGGGGCCCCCCTTCCCTTTTTCCCAGTTGCAGGGTCCTCCTTCCCTCCCTTTTTCCCAGTTGCTGCTGGTGAGAATTATTATATAGGATGACTGCACACACATGAAAAGTCATAAAAAATATGTCTATTTTTTATGTATGTTGATTATAACCCACCCTGTGACTTAGGGCAGGTTAAATATTTAAACAAACTAAATCAAATATTTTTATTTATGCAAATACTCTATTCTTGCTGTACAATAGTAAATCCCCTCAGAACCTCATGTTAACTGTTAGAGCCTTTCCATGCTGGAAAATCACATATTGCTTGCTCTAATCTGTCTTTCTCCTGTTTGCACTTAGGGGCGCTTTACTAAAGCGCAGTGCACCTAACATGGACCTACCACGTGGTAAAAGGGCACTGTCGCGGAATGCGCTGAGGCAGCATTGCACGCTACACCCACAGGGAAATTTTTAAAATGTTTTGTTGCGGGAGGCGTGTCTGGGGCCAGAAAGTAGATGTGCCTGCGCTAATCGGATAATGCTAGCACATTACTGTGAACTGCCTGATTAGCGCAGGAGTAGTGTGGGAGCCCTTACCGCCTCCTAAATAGATAGCAGTAAGGGCTCCTGGCGGTAAAGGTCATGTGCTAATGAGGGAACATCTACAGGTTTAGATATCAAACCAAAATTTCTATAATGCTGTAATTTTAGATACCTACACTGAAGATTAGGGATGATCAAATCGAATGCCTCTGTAGAGGAGAAGGCCTTTAAAAGTGAATTGAATTTCTTCAAAGACCTCTCACACCTAATAATAATAGGCAGGGGATGGCTACTAGCAAAAAAAAAGCACTCTGATGGTTGAATTCCTAGGAGATTAAAACAATAGATGGCAATAATTATCTATGATCTGCATCACAACCATTTGGGGTACATTAAAGCCATTCAGGTAGAAGTTATGAATGTGGTCCACCGTTAAGTAATTTTACCACAAGTCAGGTAATTCTAGCACAGGGTCTCATGTAAAACCTGAATTTAGGAGTTTATGCTATATAAATGTCTAAGGGGTCCTTTTACTAAGGCGAGCCAAAAAAATTGCCTGCACTGATGTAGGTGCGTGTTTTGGATGCGCGCAGATCCATTTTTCAGCACACCTGTAAAAAAATGCTATTTTTTATTTTGGCCAAAAATGGCCGTGTGGCAAAATGAAAATTGTCGTGCATCCATTTTGGGTCTGAGACCTTACCACCGCCCATTGACTTAGCGGTAAGGTCTAATGCATTAACCAGGCAGTAATAGTCTATGCACATAGAATGCCTTTTTGCTGCCGGGTTAGTGCTACACGCCAGAAACTAAAAATTATTTTCTGGCGTGCATAGTGGACATGCATAAAAAATGAAATTACCACCCAGGCCACATGGTAGCTGGGCGGTAATTCCAAATTGATGCGCGTTGGACACGCGTAGGTGCCTCATGCGGCTTAGTAAAAGGACCCCTAAATGCTGATATATGCACATGTAAAATGTAAATAGCGCTTCTAAAATAAACACCACATTATATTCAAAGGGCAATTCTGTGATTACTTGCCTGCAGTTATGTGCCCCTGGATGCATAAATGCAGAGGAAAATGAGCACTTGTGCATGTAAACTCCCTATGTACTATTTTATAAAGGCACACGTAAGTGCTGTACCCCTGGATTCTATATATGGCACCCCAAATTTGCTGAGATGAGCATGCAAATTATTTAGTTAATGAGCTCTTAGCCATCAACAATTGGGTGCCAATTGATGTTAATTGGCACTCATTGCAATTTGCATGCGAATATGCATAGACCCAAATTTATTTAAACAAAACAAACCAGAAAAAGATGTCTTAACTTTCCTCCTCCTAAATGACGCACAAGAATCAATTTGCATCATTTAACAGAAGGAAAACTAAATGGAGAGTTGTTGTTAATTCGCTCTGGAACTTGTTGCCGGAGGAAAATTCCATCGTCTACTATTTAGACAGTCATGGGGGAAGCCACTGCTTGCCCTGGGATTGGTAGCATGGAATATTGCTACTATTTGGGATTCCAGAATGTTGCTACTATTTCGAATTCTGGAATGTTGCTACTACTTTGGATTCTGTCAGGTACTTGTGACCTGGATTGACCACTTTTGGAAACAGGATACTGAGCCAGATGCACCATTGGTCTGACACAGTATGGCTATTCTTATGTTCTCAAGTTCTAATGGAATTATAAATCCAAAAGTTAAAACAGCAACTTCAAAAAGTGTAGCAGGGGGACCATCAGAATGGGTAACTAGATTATATGAATTTGTTTTGGATAAAGTAATGTTGTTGCCTGTGTTAGACCACTTTATTGCTAACATTCTCTGCTGTGGTCTCTCTTTAGCATATGTTTCCATTTGCAAGTAAACTTCATTTCAGGCTATAACGTAATGTGAACCTTCTTCTCGCCCATTAAAAATGCACAATTCTTCACACAGTACAAAATTCTCAGTATCTCTCCTGTTGGCTTTCATCCAACTTGCTGCTATGATTTTCCCCTCTCGATTTAGCTCAGAACCATTTGGATTCCTTCTATACAGTAATGTTCCTCAGATGGTTGCCCCATTTGTAGCCTGTTTTTAGAACATGCTTGGTACCTAAACAGGAGAAGGAAACATAGAGAAGGAGAAACATTTTCAGGGTACCAGTTGATCCAAAGCTATATGGTAGCTTCTGTTTACTTTTGCCACAGCCATTTTTCCAGCTTCTTATGAGTCATCCAAAAAGATTTCCAAACCACCTGCAGAAAAGAAGTGCCAAGCTTAAATCTCTTACTCACTTGTAAAAATACACCAATGTCTCCCCAGTGAAAATGAGAGATTCCTGAATAGCTAAAACAAGTACCATTCATTTCCTTCTGAGTGAAAAAAGCCTAGAATATTATCCACCTATTCTAGAATCTACAACAATGTTTTCTCTGGGTTGCAGAATGTTAGAGGAATCAGTCCAGGTATTTATGTGTAATCAGGACTTGAACAGAATGAGTGGCAGACTGAATTTCATTGCTTTACAGCTGGATCTGGGAAAACAAACACAGTGGGTTTCAATAAAGTCACATAAAAATGAATAATGTAGCAATAGCTAACTTTGGGGCCCTTTTACTAAAGGGTGTTAAGCCCTTAACACATGGCTAGTGCACAACTAAACAAACAAAAAATAGATAACGCGCTGGTTAGCGTATGACTATTTGCATGCACTAACCAGTGTGTTATCTATTTTTTAAAAATATTTTTGGCAGGGAACATGTCATGGGAGGAGAGTGGATGTTCCTGTGTTATTCAGTTAGCATATTATCATTAGTGGACATTAACCCCCTAATGCTATAAAAGTCAACAAAAATTGCACACGCAAATTTGGGTGTGCGCCCAATTTGCACAACAATTTAATTGAATAATGAGCCAATTACTGCCAATAATTAGCTTTATCACAAGCGATTATTGGTGTTAATTGGAATCAATTAAGGTCAGGGCTGCATTGTAATTGCAGTCAATTCTACAATTAATACATCAATCATGGATCATGATCTAAACAATTAATTGTGATTAAACAAATTAATCTTGTTGCAGCATCTCCTGTCTCCTTCAAACATTTCAGTTACATTCTTCCACTACCAAACCCTGTTCTCAATGCAATCCAATATCTTCCCCCACCCACATTTCAACATCACCCACTCCTATGCCAGTCTACCTTAAAGATGGTCTTCTGTTGATCATTGCCAGTGGCAGCGTTACACATATGCTGCCTACAGCCTGATCCAGTCTTCCCTCTGACTCATCCCACCCATTCAGAAAAAAGAACTGATGTCAGATGAAGCTGGACAATTGACTTGTCCAGAATCACAAGGAGCTACAGTGAGAAATAAATAAGTAAATACAATTCTTTTAATTGTGCGATTAATCACAATGAAATTATTTTTTATCATGCAATTAATCATAATTAAAAATGTTAATTGAAATGCAGCCCTAATTCAGATGTATGCATGTAATTGATCCACGCCTAAATTTTACATGCATCCTGAGAAAGGGGGCATGGAAATGGGAGGGTCATGGGTGGTTTGGGGTGGATTGTGGACTTGGTTACATCCTGGAACCCCCTTAAATTTAGGCAGGGGCATTTGCACACATTTTTGTTGGTGCAAATGAATACACAACTCTATGCATGACACCTCAAGATTTAAGCGCTATTCTTTCAACTGTGCATAACTTTAGGTGTGGCTTATAGAAAAGTGCTTAAGCAGGGTTTTTTCAGCACTGATTTTTTAGGCGTGATTTATAGAACTTAGTCCTAACTGGATAATGCAGAGTTAGGGGCCCTTTTACAAAGGCTTGTAAGGGCCTACGCATGTGCAGCATGCATCTAATTGGCATTACCACCAGTTAGCACGTGTGCCTGGTGGTAATTCTGAGTTTGGCATGCGCAGAAAACCCACAATAGAAAATAAATTTCTACTGTAGGGGCATTCCCAGTGGTAATTGGCAGTTGGCGTGCGTTGGACGGTTACCGCATGAGTAATGGATGATCCCTTACTGCTAAGTCAATGGGTGGCGTTAAGGGCTCAGGCCATAAATAGATGCATGCTGGTTTTAATTTTGCCGCACATCCATTTCCTAGCCCCCCCCCCCTCCCAAAAAATCCTTTTTTCCCTGATGCGGTGGAGAAATGGTCCAGCGTGGATCCAATACATGCACCCACACTACTGCAGGCTACTTTTTGACACATCTTTATAAAAGGGCCCCCTAGTTCCTTCTAAATAGAAGGCAGTAATGGCACCCCTGTCAACTGTATGCAGTTGCTGTACACGATTAACATTAGCACACAACCTTCAAATTCCCCTCATAAGTGTCACGTTAAATCTGGGCTTAGTGTGCAGGAAAGTCCTGCATTAAAAAGCGTTCAGCCCAGATTTCATCACACTTTAGTAAAAGGGCCCATTTGTTTGTAGAACAATAATCATTAAAACAGCAACAAAACTTTACAGATAGGTATTGATTAGCTGTACTGGGTTTGCGTGTGTCTTCAATAGATTTCAAATCATCAAGACAGAGAGAAACCACTCACACAGTGACAGAACACCAAAGGAAGTGTAGTCAGCCACAAGAAGGAAAGGAGGAAACAGTGATATGTGGAGGCAGTATTTGTTGAAGGACCAGATATTACCTTTGTTTCGGCAAGTTGCCTGTGTCAGGGTCTAAACATAGAAATAAACAACACACTTCAAAAATACTTAACAGACATAAATGGCATATGGATCAAAAACATAATGTAGGTACTGATATATGAGCTCAGTACAGATATAAATGTACATAATAGCAACATGTGTGCTGTTCAAGTTTCTAAAAATATAGAGCAGCCTGACATATAAATAACTATAAATAAAAATACAAAAACTCAAGTTAATTAAAAATGACAAATGAAAATAATAAAAGAACAATTAGCTACAAGACAGGCACCATATAAGGACCTCACTGGCAGGCTATTTCCTAAATTAAATTGTGACGTGGAGGGACATTTTCAATATGATGTCTAAGTCTGACTCCAAAATCTGAATAGGAATGGCCATTTTCAAAAAAGAAAAATGTCTATCTTTTGTTTTTGAAAATACTGTTTTGAACAAGGTTTTGTGATTTGGACATTTTGTTTTTTGGTCCATTTAAAAAAACAAAATGTCCAAGTGCAAAATGCACAAAATCAAGCCTTTGGGATGTAGGAGGAGCCAGCATTTTTTTCCATATTTTTATTAAAGGTTTTTCAAAACACAAGACAGAAAAGTAAACACAAAAGCAACAAAAACAACACTCCATGGTAAATAAGTGTAAATAAAGATCAGAACAATATGATCATCATTCCATGACAATACCTTTAGACAAAGATCCTGGATACATAAGGTCAAGTAGTGCTATGCGGTTCCTGACAAAAGAGGTCTAAACGAGCCCAAGTCCTTAAGACAGACTTAACTCTATGAAGTCTATGGGCCAGAATTGTTTCATATTTTCTTATCACACAAACGTAACCACCATTCATTATAATTTAGATGCACATTATTTTTCCAATTTGAAACAATTAAGTGCAGAGCAACTGTTAACAGTATATTACAACTTCTTATCTGACTCTAGAATAGAGATATTAGGACAAGAGGCTTGCAGAATCACAACCTCATAAGAGATCGCTGTAGACACAGGCAAGTGAAAAATAAGACACATTTTTGCCCAAATAAGGCGCCAGTATGCTCTGACATTTTTACAGAAAAAAACCATATGCGCCAAGGATCCATTGTTTTCCTGACAAGACCAGCATTTGAAGTGGAGATTCTTAGTGATTCTTGCTACTCGAGCAGGGGTCCAATAGGCTCTGTGGAATAGAAAGTATGAGGATTGGGATATCGCTGCTGACTTAGTGGGACTCATGGAGTTAACCCAGAAGGTGTACCAATCAAAGTCAGACGCATCGAAACTTTAATCCTTTTCCCAAGACAGCTTCAATGGAGCAACAGTGTCAACATATAAATCTTGAAGCTTTTTATACAGGAGAGATGCCTTCTTACCACCTGATGTAAAGGTGTGGCAAAAGGAGATAAAATCTGAAGGAGTAGTCATAAGAGAATTGGAGGCTTGAAAGGCTGAAACAAATCTGAAACGTCCTTCCATGTTGGAGAATCTATTAAAGAGACATGATACAATGCAGACAGAGCATCAGGTGATAACAGAGTACCAGCAAAGTACAGTTGAGACAACATACCCTTTTCTTGCCATTCCACCATATGAGACTGCAGGAGACCAATGGGAAAGCCAGAGTTATACCAGAGAGAGACATCTTCCAGCGAGATAGTGCTAATTCCAAGACCAGCTCTAAACGTACGGATATCAGAGGTAGTAGCTTTCAATAGCCGAATGCCTTTTGTATAAGGATACAAATCAGCATATGGGAGAAAAGATAAAGGGCAAGGGTGAGCCATGGCTGCCTCAAATATCTGTCACCGGGGCGTGAGATGAGAGATTTCCCTTTGGAACCACATTAAAGACTGAGCAAGTCGAAAGGCCATGTGATATTTTTTGAAATCAGGGACATTAAGACCTCCCAATTGTTTTGGTAGCTTAAGTTTCTTGAGTGCAATGCGAGGAGGTTTTGTCTCCAAAGAAACTTAAGTAAGAGGGAGTCAAGCTTGTTATAGAGTGAGTTTGGAAAAGAGAAAGGAGTCATACTGAAAATGTAATTTAACTTTGGGGCCAGAACCATCTTGATAGCCTCTATTCTTCCCCACCGTGTTAAATATAGAGGAGACCATAGATTTAAAATTGAAGAGGTTAAAGTTAAGATTTGGTCTCTAATAAGAGACATAGTTTGATCCACTGATGTGGAATACCAGACCCCTAGGTATTTAATTTTAGTAGGCTCCCAGGAAAATGGGTATTGAGATATCTGATATCTATGCACTAGTGTATTGAGCGGCATTATGGCTGATTTGGACCAATTTATTTTATAACCAGACAGAGAGGAGAATGAATTAATTACATCCAGAATACTGGGAAGAGAATTTGGTGTAGAATATAACAAAATATCATCAGCATAGATGGAAAGTTTAAACATCTCCCCTCCTACAGATACACCAGAAATATTTGAATGAGCCCTAATAGCTATAGCTAATGGTTCTAAGGCAATATTGAAAAGGAGAGGAGACAGAGGACAGCATTTTTTAGTAGACTAGTCCCCCTTACACCCCAGGACAGCAATAGGGCACCCTAGGGGGCACTACAGTGGACTTCATAAAATGCTCCCAGGTACACATCTCACCATTGCACCCTTAACTTGTCTGCTGAGCCCCCCCAAAACCCACTGCCCCCAACTGTACACCACTACCATAGCCCTTACGGGCGAAGGGGGCACCTATATGTGGGTACAGTAGATTTCTGGTGAGTTTTGGAGGGCTCACAGTTTCCTCCAGAACTGTAACAGGTAGGAGGAGGTAGGAACCTGGGTCCACCTGTCTGCAGTGCACTGCACCCAACACTAGACTTACTCCAGGGACCTGCATGCTGTTCTAATGGACCTGAGTATAACATCTCAGGCTGGCATAGAGGCTGGCAAGTAATGTTTTTCAACACATTCTTTGGGGGTGAGAGGGGGTTAGTGACCACTGGGGGAATAAGGGGAGGTCATTCCTGATTCCTTCAGTGATCATCTGGTTATTTAGGGCACCTTTTTGTGCGTTATTCGATATAAAAATAGGTCTAGCTCAAAACATCTTAGTTTTACTCCTGGATGGTTTTGTTTTGTTCCATTATGGCTGAAAAACATCTTAAGTCTTAGGAACATCCGAGTGCCAGCTTGAACACACCCCTGACATACCCCCTTGAGATTTGGACACACTTCTGACGGACTTCATAGAAAAACGTCTAAAAATAGGTTTCGAAAATACTGATCAAGTTTTACTTGATGTAAATGGACATGCCTAGAGTTAGGCACAGGCTTGGCCACTAGGCGTAGTCTATAAACCGTGCCTAAATCTAGGCACGGTTTACAGAATATACCTAGGCGGAAATATTTTCAGCTCCAATTTTCAGGTGCCATATATAGAATCTAGTCCTAACTGCAAGGTTCAGTCGTCACTGATTCCCCACCCATTCTTCACCCACAATGGCATTTTCACTATTTTTAACATAGAAATTATATATCTAGTTATTTATTGGGATTTATTAACTTTATGAAGTGATTCACCCAATTAGTGCAGACTAACAGTTAATGCACTGCTTTAATTGTTAGTGTAGCACAAAGAGCAGCACTGGGATTTTCCACTCAACTTAGGGGCCCTTTTACTAAGCCGCTTAGGCGCGTGTGTTCATCCTATGTGCGTCAATTTTGAACTACCGCCTTGCTACCGCATGGTCTTGGTGGTAATTTCATTTTTGACGTGTGTCTGCTACATGCGCCCAAAAAAATGTTCCGGCCTGTGGCACTAACCGGGCAGAAATCAGCATTGTACACACGCTGATGATTACCACCTGGTTAACATGTGAGACCTTACCGCTAAGTCAATGGGTGGTGGTAAGGTCTCAGGCCCTAAATGGACGCGGGCCAATTTTCATCTTGTCACACGTCCATTTTCGACACAAAAAAGGCCTTTTTTGCATGTGCACTGAAAAATGGACCTGTGCGTGCCCAATTCACGCAGTGCAGGCCATTTTTCAGTGCACCTTAGATTGTAAGTTTGGGGATAGAGAAATATTTAGTGTACCTAAATGTAACTCACCTTGAGCTACCATTGAACAGTGTGTGAACTAAATCAGAATAAATCATCAGCAAGAAACAAGTTAGCAATCTGCGAAAGACATGGAAGGGGGCCTGATCAAGCTCTTCTTTCTCAGTAAGAACTGAAATATTGCTAGCCAGAGTAAAAGTTAGAAAAGCACAGGATGGATTTGAATCTTTAAGGTTTTGGATATTTGAATCAACTGTGTTTAGGTTACATAAGACTTTTATTTTAGCCTTTTTCATGCTGGATTGGATGCAAAGCCTGTATCACAAGATAAGCCTGATATTAAAATTTTAGACTGTGCACTTTTTACTGCAAACTCAGGTATATAGGAAAACTTACCAAGAAAGCAAATTATAATAAAATGTGTCTTCCATAAAAATGTAAACTCTGTGTTTTAATGTGCTTTGCTAAAATTTGCCCTCTGGCGTATATTGTGATTACTGTGAGTTATCTTCCATGTGCTATCAAATATTTAGCAGCAATAATGGAATCCCTGTGGTCCTTTTAAATGTATATGGTATAAAACTCTAAGGATTGAATTGTATACCAGTGTTCTAAAAAACAGGGAAACATAACTGCATTTTAAAGCGTGCATTCTTCTGTAGGTCTTGCTGCGCTCATTAATGAGGTTGCTAGTTTTATAATAACATCCCGTTCATTCCTAAACCTCCATTATCCTACCTGCAACAGCCTCAAGTATAAATCCACTTACACTACCTCCTTTTCCTTTATCAGCACCCAATTTGGAATGCTTTACCAAAAGCTGTCAAAACTACCCAAAATCATCTTAACTTTAGGAAATTACTCAAGACCAGCTGATTCAAGAAAGCCTACTCCCAGGATCCAACATGAATCCTAAAGTCCTCCAAAGCAATACATTAATGGACTATTTTGGACTCTTTTTCCTTTCCCTTTTCCCTCCTTTCAACTTATTCTTCTACACTCCCTGTAATTGATTAATAGCCGAGTTGGCGATTGCCTTCTTGGTTTAATGTGAGCCACATTGAGCCTGCAAACATGTGGGAAAATGTGGGGTATAAATGTGATAAATAAATAAATAAATAAATAATATGACAAGTAAGGTAAGACCAGAAGACAACTATACCCAAGTCTTAAATTCTCTTCAAACTCTAGGGTTCATTTTCAAAGGATTTAGGGAGCTAGGCACCTAAACCAGCCACACTGAAAACTGGTTAAGCCTGAGGTCCCAAATTTAAGAGCCCATTTTCATTGATCACTTAAATTTAGATTCCTACAAAATAGGTGGCTAGGGGAGCAGAGGTAGGACAGAGAGGGAAAAAGACAGACACTTACCCCTAATTCTATATATGGTGCTAAAAATAGTACATGCAAATTTGGTCATGCACTCAAAGGTGCTCCAAAATCTATCTCCGGCAGTGTGGGTATGTGCTTTTGGTGCGCGCCGGACCCTTATTGTACTGCATCTAGAAAAAAGGGATTTTTGTAATGGGCCAGAAAATGGATGTGCGGCAAAATGAAAACCAGGGCGTGTCCATTTTCAGCCCGAGACCTTACCACCACCCATTGACTTAGTGGTAAGGTCTCACGCACTACCCGGGCAGTAAGCATACAGCACGTGCCAACTGCCATTTACTGATGGGTAGGCACCCCATGGTAGAAAGAAAATATTTTCTACTGTTTGCTTTCGGTGTGCGCCAAATTCAGAATTACCACCTGGGGCACACAGTAGCTGGGTGGTAATGCTAATTTGGCACACACTGGATGCACATAGGCCCTTACACACCTTTGTAAAAAGGCCCCTTAAAATCCACATGCAATTTGATTCCATAATAAGCCAATTAGCACCAATAATTGGGTACTAGCAATCAATTATCGGTGCTAATTGGCAATAATTTGAATTTACGCAAGCATATTTTAGTCGCTATTCTATAAAGATGCAAGCATAAATTTTTATGCGTGGATCCAAAAAGGGAGTGTGCCCATGAGGGGGCATGGGTGGGTCAGGGGCATTCCTGGAATTTGTGCGCAGTATTATAGAATTAGGCAGATCCACACCTAATGTAGGTGTGAGGATTTACATCTGGTTTCATTTGGTGTAAATCCCAGTGGCGTAGCTACAGGTGGGCCTGGGTGGGCTGTGGCCCACCCAGTTTGTACTCAGGCCCACCTAAAATTGTGGCTCTCTTGCTATGGCCAGTGGGAGTCTTCAAACCCCACCAGAATTTCCTCCTTGTCAGGCAGTCAATGCTCTTCCAAACAGCAGCTGGCACCACACACCGGTCCCTCTGCACATGCTCAGTTTTCACCAGGCGGAAGCACTGAGCATATATGGGCTACTGGCAACAGCGTCAGCTCAAGTCAAGTGCTGCTAACTGCTGTTTAGAAGAGCACTGGCTGCCCGAGGAGGAGGAAATCTTCAGCTGGTGTAGTTTGGAGATCCCTACCAGCTTAGGAATTTAATATTTTGTGTTTGAGGGTAGGGGGAGAGCACAGTTGAGGGGGGGCCAGGAGGGGCTGAATTCCATGCCCATCCATTTTGGACTGAGGCCCACCCATAATTGGCTGTCTGGCTACGCCCCTAAATCCTCACACCCAAAATTGGGTGCAGATCCTGACGCCAATTTCTGTTCTATAAACCGTGTCCAACTTGGGGTGCTGTTTATAAAGTAGAACTTAATGTTTATAGAATAGCACTTAATGCTCATTTTTTGTGCCATATACAGAATTTTAGTCTTTACAGGGCAAATCTATTACAGGATGCTTAAATTATGCATCTAGAGGGTATCAGGTAGGACCCTATTCTATAAAGGAAAGTAGGTTTCTACTTTTAGGGATTAGGAGAATTTTTTACTAAACCGTGGTAGCATTTTAGCTCATGGTAGAAATCAGCTGGCGGTAAACACTTAGGGACCCTTTTACTGAGCCACGTAGGTACCTACGTGTGCCCAACACGTGCCAATTTTGAATTACCACCTGGCTAATGTGTGGCCCAGGCAGCTATTTCATTTTTTATGTGCATCCGACGTGTGGCGCTAACCGGGCAGTAAAAGGCATTGTATGTACGTAGACCATTACCACCCAGTTAACGTGTGAGACCTTACCGCTAAGTCAATGGATGGTGGTAAGGTCTCAGGCCCAAAATGGATGTGCGCCAATTTTCATTTAGCCACACGTCCATTTTTGCCCCCCCCCCCCCCCCCCCCAAAAACAAAACAGGTATTTTTTTACAGGTGCGCTGAAAAATAGATCTGTGCATGTCCAAAACAGACGCCTACACTAACACAGGCCATTTTTCAGTGCACCTTAGTTAAAGGACCCCTTAAAGTATTACTAAAGACCCATTTATTTGATTTAGCTTTTGGTCAGTTGTTTCCGGGTTATTAGCCGTTTTCCTGGAGCACTTTTCTCCTCCATTTCAATTATCCCACTTTGAATGTATGCAACTTTTCTTTTGTATGATGCAGTTCCTTTCTTCATTTCAACCTATTTGATGTTTTGTAAACCACCTTGACCTACCAGTTAGATAAGGCGGTATATCAAATACTCATAATAAACATATACATAGGTGCAAGTGCAAATTCTGTATCGGCTGTTATAGAATACTAGTGTTAATTGGCATTTATGTGTCTAACTTTAAGCGCAACCACTTATGCCATGTTGAGGGCTGGTGTAAATACTCATGCCTAAATGCTGTCAGTTATACGCTTAATTTACGGTGTTCTATAACCTTAGCACATAAGTTCTGGCTATACCCCTCCCACATCCACACCCCTTGCAGCTGCACGTTATACAAGTGGCACACTAAGGGGCTCATTTTCAAAAGAGAAAAACATCCAAAAAGTGTCATAAAGCAGCATTTGGACAATTTTCTCACAAAAATGCCCAAATCAGTATTTTTTAAACCTACTTTTCAGATGTTTTTCTACACTGTTTTTCTGCAGTGCATCCAAAACTATCCAGGACTAAATCTAAGACGTTTTGAGCTAGACCTGTTTTCAGAACGAATAAGGCACAAAAGGTGCCTTAAATGACCAGATGACCACTAGAGAGAATCAGGGGTGACCCCCCTAATACCCCTCCAGTGGTCACTGACCCCTCCCACTCCTCAAAAATGTGAATAAAAATATGACTTACCAGCCTCTATGACAGCTTCAGATGTTAAAGTCAGGTCTATTAGAGCAGCATGCAGGTCCCTGGAGTAGTGTAGTGGTCGGTGCAGTACACAGTGGGAGACCCAGGTCCCTATCTTCATCTACCTGTCCCACTTGTGGTGGAAACTGTGACCTCCCCCAAAGCCACCAAACCCCTACTGTACCCACATATAGGTGCCCCCTTCACCCATAAGGGCTATTATAGTGGTGTACAGTAGGGGACATTGCATTGTGGGTGGGGTTTGGAGGGCTCAGGGGACAAGATAAGGGAGCAAAGGTGAAATGTACACCTAGGAGCATTTTCATAAAGTGCACAGTATTTTTGAAAAAAAAATAGACATTTTTCTTTTTTGAAAATGACCTTCTTTCCTATTCGGATTTTGGACATTAAATGGAAAACGTCCAAAGTCGGACTTAGGCGTCATATCGAAAATGCCCCACTAAGGGTCCGATAGTTAGCTGGCAGAAGGCAGCACATTTGCTGTCCACCACTGGCGCTAAACCTGGATATTCAATGCCGGGCTGTTTCTGGTTAATGGCATTGAATATCTGGGTTTATTTTGGCCGCTAAAAAGTTAAGTGGCTATGTCGATATTCAGTGCTAACCAGTAAACATTTTAGCAGTCACAGATGGGCCTGCTATTTAAGTGACTTCTTTTGACTGCTCAACACAGACGGTTGGACGCTGAATATCTGCGCCTAACCGGCTATGTTGTACGATATAGTCGGTTAGCAGCTAACCACTAACTGAGAGATAACGGTTATCTCCCACTGAATATCCGCGGTTAGGTGGTTAAACCTTATTTAACCAGCTAGGAGCCGTTCATGGCTGGTTAAATAGTTTTGAATATTGGGGGGGGGGGGGGGTGTAAGATTATAGAATACCAGCTAATTATAGCCAATTATTGATTAATACCCAATTAGCACCTTATTTAATAATTATGGGGCCCTTTTACTAAGCCGCGTAGGTGCCTAAGCGCACCCAACGTGCATCAATTTGGAGTTACCACCTGGTTACCATGATGCCTGGGCAGTAATTTTGTTTTTTATGTGCATCCGCTATGTGTGCCGGAAAATAATTTTTATTTTCCAGCACACGGCAGAAACTGGGTGGTAATTGTCATTCTACGCATATAGATGATTACCACACGGTTACCGCATGAGACCTTACTGCTAAGTCAATGGGTGGCGGTAAGATCTCAGACCCAAAATGGATGTGCGCCAATTTTTATTTTGCCACACATGCATTTTTGGCAAAAATATATAGAAAAGGCCCTTTTTCAAGCGTGCTGAAAAATGAATCTGCGCGTGTCCAAAACACATGCCTACACTAGCACAGCCCATTTTTCGGCACACCATAGTAAAAGGATCTCTAAGTTATGTACGCCAATAGGGGCCCTTTAACAAGCTGTGTTATGCACTAATGAGCACCTGATGCAGCAAAAAAATAGAGTACTGAAAGACACGTTCAGGCAACCTGTAGTATCATGCTAACTGTGTGCTAAAAATTATTTCAAATTTTTTTTCAGGGGGCATATCAGGGGCAGAAAGTAACTGGTGGACTCTTATTGCCTACACAATGGGTGTTAAGTGTTCACATGATAATTTTAAAATATGATTGTGTGGTATTGGCAACATTTGTGCATGTCCATTACTGCAGAACATAGAAAAAAAGGCATTTTTACAGCTGTGGTATAAATGGCCTCAACACTTGGGGAAAGACCCATAAGCAACTCGGCTGCTTGTGGTTACAAATAAGCCTGACCATATTACTCCAACTTTAAAAAGCCTATTTTGACACACCTAACTACATTGGTTACTGATAAAGTACCATGTGCAGTCTAAAATATTTAAATATGATTCTTCAACGACTCATCAGCGAATCAATATTTTGTCAATAGTCTGACCATGTATAAACCTCATAGAGCATTGTGCTCTGAGGGAATGAAACAACTTAATGCATCTACATGTCGTTTATCAGAGACATGGATGTGTACTTTTTCCAATTGTCAGAGTGGACTTGTGGAATCATTTTCCTGGATATTTAAGACTTTGTTCTGATTTGCAACGTTTTGAGACTTTTAAAAACGTACTTTTTGTGCAAGTGTTTATGAAAGGTTAATTTTTGATCTTTCTGACAGTTCTCCCCGGTAAGTCTGTCGCTATACTAAAATTATTTATATGATTTGAATAATGTTGTTTTATGCAATCTGTTGTATTTGTTTTGCATTTATTACTGTTCTTCTGTAACCCGCTTTGGTATTTAAGCGGGCGGACCCAGGAACTGGGGGGGGGGGGGGGGGGGGGGGGGGGGGGAGGAACCCTAGAACTAGGAGGGAGGGAGGGAGGGGGTGGAGCCACCCTGGAACTGGGAGGGAGAGGGGGCCCCTGGCACACAATCTCATTCTCACACACACACTCTCGCACCCAGTCTCACACACTCACTCTCTCTCTATCACACACTCACTCTCACACACACTCTGTAAAACACACACACTCCGAGGAAAACCTTGCTAGCGCCCATTTCATATGTGTCAGAAATGGGCCTTTTTTCCTAGTGTGTCCATAATCTACATAACAACATAAGAACATATGCTTTGCCAAACTGGGACAGACCGAAGGTCCATCAAGCCCAGTATCCTGTTTCTAACAGTGGCCAATCCAGGTCACAAGTACCTGGCAAGATCGCAGAACAGTAAAACAGATTTTATGCTGCTTATCCTAGAAATAAGCAGTGAATTTTCCCAAGTTCATCTTAATAATGGCTCATGGACTTTTGTTTTAGGAAGTTATCCAAACCTTTTTAAAACTCTGCTAAGCTAACTGTTTTTACCACATTCTCTGGCAACAAATTCCAGCATTTATTTACTTGTTGAGTGAAGAAATATTTTCTCTGGTTTGTTTTAAATTTACTACTTAGTAGCTTCATTGTGTGCCCCCTAGTCCTAGTATTTTTAGAAAGAGTAAACAAGTGATTCATGTCTATCTGTTCCATTCAGTATTTTATAGACCTGTACCATATCTCCCCTCAGCCGTCTCTTCTCCAATCTGAAGAGCCCTAGCCGCTTTAGCCTTTCCTCATAGAGATGTCATCCCATACCCTTTATCATTTTTGTTGCCCTTCTCTGAACTTTTTCTAATTCTGCTATATCTTTTTTATACAGTACCAACAACCAGTGAAGTATGTGCTATGATCCCATAGTTTTTACCATACTGATGGGTGTCTGCATGGGTGGAGTGTGGACAGAGCATGGGCAGGGCACACAGATACACACATAAATTATTGAATACTACAGGGCTGGTGTAAGTGATCATGCTTTACAGTTAAATGAATTTTAAAGTTAGGCACGTCAATTTGAACCAACAAAAATATTGTGCAGATGCCCCCACCTAAAGTTACACATGGAATCCCTTTATTCTATAGTTGCGCATATAACTCAAATCCATGCCCACACTCCGCCCCCAAATGCCCATGACTCTCACATTTCCACACCTCCTTTTCTTAGAAGTATGCAAAATTTAGGTGCCAATAACTACTTGTTAAAAAGCTAATTGGCTTCTTATTATATTAAATTGCAAGCGCAAATTGGGCACGCATCCAAGTTTGCATATACAATTTTAGCAACTTTTATAGAATCAAAGGGTTAATATGTGGTGGCAAAATTGCTTTGTGTTTATGGCAGCCCTTCCAAAAATACTGGGAATGTTCCCAACAGGTACTACAGAAGAGGGTTTGTACTTAATGCATCAACTTTTGTAGTTAATGTGTGTTGGGTAAAAAAAAAATAGAATGTTATTATTAAGTATTAGAGGGTCCTTTTACTAAGGTGCGCTGAAAATGGCCTGCGGTAGTGTAGGCGCGTGTTTTGGACATGCACAGATCCAATTTTCAGCACACTTGTAAAAATGCCTTTTAAAAAAAATATGACCAAAAATGAACATGCGGCAAAATGAAAATTGACACGTGTCCATTTTGGGTCCGAGACCTTACCGCCAGCCATTGACTTAGTGATAAGGTCTTAAGCGTTAACCAGACGGTAATGGTTTACGCATGTCAAATGCCTTTTACTGCCTGGTACCACCACGCTCCAGAAAATAAAAATTATTTTCTGGCGTGCATAGTGGATGCATGTCAAAAATGAAATTACCACCCGGGCCATGCGGTAGCCCAGCAGTAACTCAGAACTGGCGAGCATTGGGCACGTAGACGCTTATGCGGCTTAGTAAAAGGGTCTCTAAGTGAATAGAGAAAATAATAATGTCTCTGTATCACTCCATGCTACAACTTGTGAACTGTTTGTGATTCCAGTCACTGTGTTTCAAAAAACATATGGCAGAGTTAGAAAATGTATAGAAAATGGCAACCAAAATGATAAAGGGGATGGAAGACTCCACTATGGGAAAAAGCTAAAGAGGTTAGAGCTCCACGACTTGGAGAAGAGATGGCTGAGGGACAATATGGTAGATGTCTACAAAATCACGAGTGGAGTGAAATGGGTAGAGATGTTAATCACTTTTTTACTTTTTCAAAACGTACAACGACTAGGGGGGTCACACCATGAAGTTACTAAGTGGTATATTTGAAACAAATCGGAGAAAGCATTTTTTTTCAGTCTTCGTAAAGGCAGTTAATAAATCCCAATAAATAAAAAAAATAATTAAGCTCTGGAATTGGCTGCAGAGAATGTGGTAAATGTAGTTAGTGTAGGTGGGTTTATAAACATTTTGAATAAGTTCCTGGAGGAAAAGTCCATATAGTGTTAGTAGAGTAGACTTGAGGAAATCCATTGCTTATCTCTGGAGATTAGCAAAATGGAATCTGTCTACTTTTTGGGGTCCTGCCAAGTACTTGTGACTTGGATTGGCCACTGGAGGAAGCAGGAAACTGAGATTAACAGACCTTTTGTCTGTCCCATGATGGCATGTTCTTATGTAGTAAATAAGAGCCTTTATAATCTAACGGCTCAAACAAGACTTCACAAAGCAGTCAAACTTAACACTGGTGGCTTTCTTTAACTTGCTTCTCGCTTCGTGATTTGAAACCATGTGCTGGCAGAGTCTGATACAGAGTGTTTTCACTGAGCACTTCCTCTATTAGGTTCTAGCCTGAACAACACTGCTGTTTGCATGGTGCTGTGCCAAAAGATTGTACATGCAACAAAAAATCTGAAGTATGTTAGCCTCGGGGCATAGAACACTATAGCAGGCAGTACTTCTATTCGGTTATCTCACTAGACAGAAATCTCTCTTTTTGAAGTCTATTTCCTCCAGTTTGAAACCGGATTTCTTTCTTTCTTGGCTTAATAATTAGGAAATCGTGTTTGCCAGGTCTAGAACAATGTTTTTCTCTGCAGGCAGCCATATATTTCTGAATCATTCCTCTGATTTCCAATTGCCCTCCGAGTGAAAGGTTAACAGTGGGAAAGAGCACATGATCCGGGTGAGTTTGAGAGAATCCCTGGCCACTATAGCTGATGCGACTGCTCCACGGACTCTCCTGATGTGGTTCTTGTTCACAGAGGTTGGCTCAAATCCAATGTCCTCTAGAGAATTAATTATCTCCCTGTGTTAGTGCATGTGCAAAACCTGGAAAATTCATCTTCATTTGAAGGAAGTCTCAAACTGAAGGCACTGGGAATCATAGATCTTTAAATAATTGAAATGGATTATTGCCTGTCATGTGATCTTTCTGCTTTGAGCAAAATAAAACATAAAATGACAATTTCTTCTGGAAGATCAGACTTTTTATTTTAAGTCTTGAATGAAGCTACACATGGTAATTAAGCGATTGATCAGAATATTATTTTAGAGAATCATTTTAGGGAGAGATTTTATGAGACACAGTTTTCAAACCTATTTTTAAAGGCACACCTACCAAGTCTGGCATATGTAAAATCCACCATAAATATATTTGAATTCACTGGAGACACACTGGATGATATGCAGTGCTATTTAACCATCTAGGAACGGCCGCTGACTGGTTAAATAGCATTTTGGCTCCTAACTGCTAATATTCACAGAAATTAGGAAACATGGCAAGTTGGGCAACAGTATAATAATGGGTGATTTCAATTACCTCAATATTGACTGGATAAATGTTACATCAGGGAGTGCCAGGGAGATAAAATTCCTAGATGTAATAAATGACTGCTTCTTGGGGCAACTGGTTGAGGAACCAAAAAGAGGGGAAGCCATTTTAGATCTAGTCCTTGGTGGAGTGCAGGGCATAGTATGAGAGGTTGGGTCTGCTGGGAAACAGTGATCATTACACGATCAAGTCTGAGCTACTATGTGGAATGAAGCCACAAAGGAATTCTTCTGCAGCAGCATTTAAATTTTCAAAACTGTGATTATGATAAAAAGAGGAAAATGGTTAAAAAGAAGCTAAAAGGATCGGCTGCAAAAGCTAGAACATAAAGGGGTCCTTTTACTAGTGTTGCTGCACAACAAATCGGAATGACTGCAGGCCTAATGTGACCTCTAGTGGTAGTTCTGCCCTCAGTGTATGGCATTTCCAGCACTACTGGAAATTCCAGAAAAATATTATCACAGGGTTTACTCGGCGGCAATCGGGCAGCACCACACACTGCCTGGTTACCACCAGGTTAACAAGGGAGCCTTTACTGCCACCTCAATAGGTGGTGGTAAGTGCTTCTTGTGAAATGGCCACACGGTAAGTGCAAATATACCGCATGACCATTTCTTTTTTTCAGGCTTTTTACCCGCTGCATTAAAAAGGGCCTCAGTGTGTTGGAAAAATGATTGCTGCCACTAGCGCAGGGCCCATTTTACTGCAGCTTAACATCCATCAGGCATGGATGTTATTTAAAAATACCATCTTGGAAGCCCAGACCAGATGTATTCCATGTATTTTCAAAGGTGGAAAGAAAATGACAGTAAGCATGGTGAAGTGAAAGAGGCCCACCCAACAGTAGCACACATTTAGCGGTAGCTGGTGGGGATCCAAAGCTCCATCAGCTGAAGACGTCCGCCTAATGGTAACAAAAACGCTACTCTCAACGGTACCGGAACCTGCGAATGCTCAGTTTTCAGTGCAAGTCTTCTGCAGACTGCCAAGGTGGAAAGAAGCGTTTTCCTGCCAGCTTAGATATTTTTTTGGTGGTGTGGAGAACACTTGGTGCCCACCCACTTCTTGCCTAGGCCCACCCAAAATCTGTTGTCTGGCTATGCCCCTGGTGTAATCCCCTGTTAGTTTGGAATTACTAAGAAGAGTAAGTCCCTGTAAAGAGTCACTAGGGGGAGTGACTGGGAAGTCCCTGGATGAAAGGAAGCTCAACCCAAGAGAATTGTTTCTGAAATAAAATGCAGAGAAAGTGCAGTGAAAGGAAGAGTGACAGGGGAGGTGGAGTTAGCTATTAATAAAAGAGTTAGTTGCCCTTTAGAGGAGAGAGAGAGTTTTGAGTTCTGTTTGCTGCCGTGGGTCTCTGGTTGCCTGCAAGCCCCTGCCAAGTGACCCAAAGAAGGAGAAGGATCCCACTGGAAAGAAGTGAATCCATTTGCTTATAAGAACAAGGAGAGCTGATGTTAGGGAAAACAGTAACTATGAAGGAGAACTTTGGGTGGGCATTGGTGAGATCCAGCCCAAGAGTACGGGATAGGAGTCAGGGAATGCCCACCCCGTAGCCAGGGTGAACCAATATAAGTGGTCTGAACCTGAAACAGAGAGAAGAGCACAACCTTTGGACCACTATCTTTAGGGATACGCACTGACTAGAGCTACACAAAGCAGTGGCGTAGCCAGAAGTCAATTTTTGGGTGGGCCAACAGGTTGGATGGGTGGGCACTAGACAGTGGTGTGCTGGTAAATGTTTAACAACAGGCTCACTCCCCGGTCCACCTCTGCGCCCCCCCTCCCCACCCGTCCACCTGTGCACCTCCCCTCAAAATTGCAGAGCTGGCTATAGCTGGGGAGAGAGCCTGTGGGGTGGGGGAGGCAATGCATTACTCTCTCCAGGAAAAAAAACATTAAATGATCCCAGGTTCCAATCTAATTCATGTTTAATGTGGGATAAAATGCCATAAATAAGTAAATAAATATAAACTTTTAATGTTGAGCACCTGATTCTCAAAGTGGACATGTTCCAATCATTATAATGAAAATAAAATGATTTTTTTCTACCTTTGCTGTCTGGTGACTTTGTTTTTCTGATCATACTGGCCCAGTATTTGATTCTGCTGCTATCTGTCCTCTTTACTCCGTTTCCAGGGCTTCCTTTACTACTACTACTATTTAACATTTCTAGAGCGCTACAAAGTGTACGCAGCGCTGTACAAACACAGAAGAAAGACAGTCCCTGCTCAAAGAGCTTACAATCTAATAGACAAAAAGTAAAGCATTTAAATTTAAAATATTTAAGCAGTCAAGCACAAGAGAACAGTCACAGAAGGACAGAAGATGTTGAAGGGTGGTCAGTGTGATTAGGTGTAACTCTGGTTGGAGTAGTGGGAGAAGGTGATAGAAGAATAGAAATGGGTGAGGTAAAGTAATGAGTGGGTTGATAGGGAGGTTATATAAGACAAGTCACTCTAGGGGTGGGTGGGTAGAGGGGTAGGGTGGGTAGGATTAAGTCTAAAGCAGGAGAAGGTATTCTCTGCAGCCTATCTGTGAGATGGAAAATGCTCTCTGAAGCTGCTGCTATAAGTTGTTAGTTTTCTCTCCCTGAAAGAGATCCAAGCCACACCCACGAAGTTCAAACTGTCAGTGGGGAGGGTGAGGGGAGGAAATGGCAGTGCTTGATGAAAAAGAGAGCTCAGTTTGATAGGAGATATACTATAGGATGTCATTCTGAGGCCAGGCTAAGTCTAAAGCAGGAGAAGGTATTCTCTGCAGCCTATCTGTGAGATGGAAAATGCTCTCTGAAGCTGCTGCTATAAGTTGTTAGTTTTCTCTCCCTGAAAGAGATCCAAGCCACACCCACGAAGTTCAAACTGTCAGTGGGGACGGTGAGGGGAGGAAATGGCAGTGCTTGATGAAAAAGAGAGCTCAGTTTGATAGGAGATATACTATAGGATGTCATTCTGAGGCCAGGCTAAGTCTAAAGCAGGAGAAGGTATTCTCTGCAGCCTATCTGTGAGATGGAAAATGCTCTCTGAAGCTGCTGCTATAAGTTGTTAGTTTTCTCCCCCTGAAAGAGATCCAAGCCACACCCACGAAGTTCAAACTGTCAGTGGGGACGGTGAGGGGAGGAAATGGCAGTGCTTGATGAAAAAGAGAGCTCAGTTTGATAGGAGATATACTATAGGATGTCATTCTGAGGCCAGGCTAAGTCTAAAGCAGGAGAAGGTATTCTCTGCAGCCTATCTGTGAGATGGAAAATGCTCTCTGAAGCTGCTGCTATAAGTTGTTAGTTTTCTCCCCCTGAAAGAGATCCAAGCCACACCCACGAAGTTCAAACTGTCAGTGGGGAGGGTGAGGGGAGGAAATGGCAGTGCTTGATGAAAAAGAGAGCTCAGTTTGATAGGAGATATACTATAGGATGTCATTCTGAGGCCAGGCTAAGTCTAAAGCAGGAGAAGGTATTCCTTTCCATTTATTTCTTTACTTTCCGCCTTTCTTCTTCATTTCTTGCTCTGGGTCCTCCGCAGACTTGACTGTCCAGTGGATCCAGCTTCTTCCTATTTTCTTCATCCATGTGCAATTTTCTCCTCTCTTCCTTTTCCCTCATCTCATCTCCTTCCTCACTCTTCCCTCCCTTCCATCCATGTCCAGCATTTCTTCTCTCTCCCTTCCCTCTCCTCCATCCATATCCAGCAGCCTCCTCTCTCCTGCCCTTCCCTCCATCCATCCATCCATGTCCAGCAACCCTCCTCTGCCCCCTGCTCTCCCCTCCATCCACCCATGTCCAGCAACCTTCCTCTCTCCTCTTCCCTCTCCTCCATCCACCCATGTCCAGCAACTCTCCTCTCCCCTCCATCCATCCATACCCAGCAATTCTCTTCTCTCCCCTGTCCCCTCCATCCATCCATTTCCAGCAATTCTCCTCTCTCCCCTGCCCCCCACCTCCATCCATCCATCTATCATCCCCAGCAATTCTCCTCTCTCCCCTGCCCCCCCTCCATCCATCCATCCATCCCCAGAAATTCTCCTCTCTCCCCTGCCCCCCACCTCCATCCATCCATCCCCAGTGACTCTCCTCTCTCCCTTCCCCTCCCGCTCCCATCCATGTCCAGCGATTCTCCTTCACCCCCATGCATCCTTCCCTCCCATTCCATTCCACCTGCCCACCCTCTCTCTGACGGCAGCGCTTCCCAGACGCTGCCTACCGCCGCCACGATCGCACGATCTACCTCCTCCCTCTGTCTCACTCTCAACAGCAGCGGTAGCGATTCAAACACGCTACCTCCTGCTTCTAACCCGGAAGCGTCTCCTCTGCAGGAGACGCTTCCGGGTTAGAAGCAGGAGGCAGCGTGTTTGAATCACAACGCTACCGCTGCTGTTGAGAGTGAGACAGAGGGAGGAGGTAGATCGTGCGATCGTGGCGGCGGTAGGCAGCGTCTGGGAAGCGCTGCCGTCAGAGAGGAGGCAGATGCAGGATCAGCGCTGCCTGCTCCCTCCGCTCCGCTGCTGGGTGGGCCTGAACCCAAACTGGGTGGGCCTAGGCCCATCCAGGCCCACCCGTGGCTACGCCCCTGACACAAAGTGTAAATAATCTTGTTTGAGAGTACCTTGTAATACATACCCATAGGGGAGGGGAATATAGGAGTTCAGCTGGGGGAATATCAGAGAAAGATTTATTTAAAGATTGTACCATTTGATGAAGAGTTCACATGGTTGGATGTTCCTGTGGTTTGAAGTTGAAAAATAAACTGGTTGACTTTTACTCTGCTGACTGTGGAGTGTTCATTTGGATTAAAAGGTGTACAGCTGTCTCCCCATGGGCAGCCTATCTTAACTGCCAGCCTTGTTTCCCCACAGAGATTTGGACCTTGACTCTGAGTTTCCTAGGGAAGAAGAGGGTAATCCCACCCGCTAAAACTCCTTTCCCCTGGCGGAGGCACTACGTGATGAGTGATGGTCCAACGGAGTCTGCCCTTTGTGGGGGATCAAGCCCACACAGATCCTGGACCCAGAAGTGCTCAGGCAAAGGAGGGGACAATGCTACTTGCGAGCTACCTCACAAGCAGTGTTATTCCCACTGCCCAGGAGCATCGGACCACAATGCTGCAGCCCAATACTCCCGGGCCTCAAGGAGAGGGTTCCCCTCAGTCCTCCCTGCACATCCTAACTAAATCTCCCCTCCCTTGTGTGTCTCACCCACGCTGTCGAGGAGCTACCTGAGTAATAGGTTTGGTCATCTGAAGGGGGTTTTTTAATCGTTCCTGCCCAGTCCAGCACTGCAGGTACAATGGCACGACTACTGCTAGGGGGTCAGATTCTCATATAAGGATATATTTCATTATATGGTAATGCGACCCCTAGCAGTAGTCATGTGGAACTAATGCTAGAGGCGCCATTGTGACTGTGGTGCTGGATTGGGCAGGGGTGCGAGTGCCGGACACGTGGGGGACAGGACAAAGAGAGAAGGAAAGAGACTGGTCCAGGGGGGAGGGGAAGAAAAGGATTAGCCTGTAGACCAGGTGAGGTCAGAGGCTGGGTATTTTGGATTGGGAGTCACTCCAGCCTGAAAACCTCCCAGACTCCCCAGTCCCTGGAAAACCTCCCTGGACCCTAAGGACCTCCGAGCTCCACCCAGATCACAATGCTATTTCTCTTGTAGCCCTCCATGGGTGAGGTGGATGGGACTTGTGTGTGTGGGGGGGGGGGGGGTGGAGGTAGTCAGGAGACACAGGGAAGACTAGGGGGACCTTTTCTTTGTGGTCCAGGAGGAGGCTGGGGTTTTGCGGTTTGATGCTCCTTGGTGGTAAAATAACTTTACTGTGATTTTTGAGCCCTGACGTGACTTTTGGTGTATCACTGTAAGTTGCATTAAGGCATTTGCATAGTAATGAGATGAAAAACCTGCATTTGCATATTTTGCATCTCATTACTATCTAACCCGCGGTGACTTAAATAGAGCTGCAGTATTTTAGGTCAGGCAGCGTTATAGCACTGGTCCCATTTTATGCAATGAGACCAAGTTATTAATAACACAGTTTAAGAATAAAATAACACATCTTAGTGGTAGCCCACATTAATAACTTCTTCCCTAAATCTCTCTAGATCAGTCAGTCAGGTTTTCAGGATAGCTGTAATGAATATACATGAGAAATGTTTGCATGCACTGCCTCCATTCTATGCAAATCTATCTCATGTATATTCATAGTGGATAGCCTGAAAACTTGACTGCATAGGTGTGTCCTGAGGACTGGATTGAGAACCCCCTGCTCTAGATAGTGGTTTATTTTGTCAGGGCTATAGTGGACAAGACAAGCAGGGCTGGCTGAAGGGATATAGTGGTGCCCTGAGCCAACTTGCTTCAGCAGCGTTTCTCCCCCCCCCCCCCCCCCCCCATCGCATCACATCACATCTCCTTCTGTACTCCCTGCCTCCCTGTGGGTTCAGTGTCTCTCCCTCCCTTGGGACA
Organism: Microcaecilia unicolor; assembly: GCF_901765095.1. Lineage (NCBI taxonomy): Eukaryota > Metazoa > Chordata > Amphibia > Gymnophiona > Siphonopidae > Microcaecilia > Microcaecilia unicolor. Next base: position 267,407,019 of record NC_044036.1, on the reverse strand, counting down.
GCATCTCTCCCCCCCTTTCCTCAGTCCCCTTCCTTGAGGGTCCAGCAAACCTCCCTTCTCCCTCACCTCTCTTAAAACACCACAGATCTATAAAGTTTGCATCGATTGCCTCTGGTGGCAGCAGCAGTAGCATGACAGTCTGCCTTTGGCCGCCCCTGGTTCTGCCATGTCCCACCCATTTATTTATTTATTAGGATTTATTTACCGCCTTTTTGAAGGAATTCATTCAAGGCGGTGTACAGTAAGAATACATCAAACATGAGCAATAGGCAATTACAGCAGTAAAAATATTCAAGTAAAAATACAAAGTATGGCATGGTATACTACTTGCAATGACTACACAATACGTAATAGAACATTATAATTGGTAATGAAGTGTAAGGCAAAGTTGTAACATATAGATGAGTAAGAAAGTAGAAAGAATTAGAAAGTACAGTGACTGATTTAAAGAAAGTTGCACACGAGGTCAGAGAGATGGTTAAATATCATCTCAGCTAGGGTAGGAGTGGATAAACATGCCCCGCTGCAGTATGTGCAGCCCCAGTCAATCCTTGTGTGTGTGAGTGAGACTAACAAGTTAGTTACTTCTTCCATTAAAGGCTTGGTTGAAGAGCCAAGCTTTCACCTGCTTCCTGAAGTACAGATAGTCTTGTGTTAAGCAGAGCCTTTCAGGCAATGCATTCCAGAGTGTGGGGCTACTCCGGAGAAGGCTCGCTTGCGGGTTTCACATCGTGTAATGTCTTTTGGAGAGGGTGTAGTTAGTGAAAGCCCTTGGGAGGACCCTGGTGTCCTTGGCAGTATGTGGAGGATCATTCTATTCTTCAGATACTCGGGGCCATTTCCTTTCAGGGCCTTGACGATCAGACATAGAGTTTTAAATTTAGCCCTGTATTGTACTGGTAGCCAATGAAGTTTTTGCAAAAATGGAGTGATGTGGTCACATCGCTTGTAACCTTCTACGAGTCTTGCTGCTGCATTCTGAATCAACTGGAGCTGGTGCAGGCCCTTTGTAGTCAGACCATTGTATAGTGCATTGAAGTAATCCAGTCTTGATGTTACCATGGCATGCACAACTGGGATAAGATTTACCTTCTCAATGTAAGGAGAGAGGCAGCTAGCAAAGGAAATTAGATGGGATGCAGCAGAGGGAAGTCTCAGGGACTGGCCAAAGGCAGACTGTCATGCTACTGCTGCTGTCGCCAGTTGCTGACATAAACTGAACAGGACTGTGTGGAAGGCAGGGGTGTGAGAGAGGTGAGGGAGCAGTGCCGGACCCATGGGGCAGGACAGAGAGAGAAGAGACTGGACCCAGGGGGAGGGAACAAAAAGGCTTAGCCTGTAGACCAGGTGAGATCAGAGGCTGGGTATTTTGGCGACCTGGGCCACAGTCTCAACAGATCCAATGGTTAAGCCGGCTCTGAAGACAAATATTCACATGGGGCATTAAAGCAGGGAATGTCATGCCACTGCCACTGTCAGACTAGTGACAGACGTATGCCCTGAATTACTCAGAACAGTAGGCTGGATACATCATTGGAGAAGATTCTCTCCCTAAGGCCAAATATATCATCAGATGGCGGTGCCTGCACCCCCTCCCCCCAATACCCCAGCCTTCCATGGCATTATTACATTGAGTGACAGCCCTACTTTTGGGCTATTTTGTGATCTTTGTCAGTTCTGGCACCACTCGCTCTTCCTACATTAAGCATTTCACTATTTTCCATATGCATCCCTAAGGGCAGTCATAATTCAAAGGCTACACAAGAATCCACTGTATTGCAGCTTAATTTGTAAGGACTTACTGGACAAAAATCCCATTTGTCTCTCTTTAACCATGTTTGGACAAGACCCCAACAATTAAAATACTGTACAGGTTTTCCATCAAATGAAAAATGACATCCTACCAGAAATGTGAAAACCTTGGGACCAAAGCTGAACTCCTAAAGTTATGCTCTTGTAGTATTTTACACTACTATATTTGTGCCCTGTTTTCAGCCAAACTTATGGGTCCTTTTACAAAGGAACACTGAAAAATGGCTTGCAGTAGTGTAGGCGCGGGTTTTGGGCATGCAATGATCCATTTTTTAGCACGCCTGTAAAAAAGGCCTTTTTAAATTTTTGCCAAAAATGGACGTGCGGCAAAATGAAAATTGCCGCGCATCCATTTTGGGTCTGAGACCATACCACCAGCCATTGATCTAGCGATAAAGACACATATGGTAACTGGGCGGTAATGACCTTCGCATGCCAAATGTCACTTGGCGCATGTCCCATATCCACGCCCAAAAATAAAAAAATATTTTTCAGATGCATGTATCGGACGCGCGCCAAAAATGAAATTACTGCAAAAGTCTTGCGGTAACTCCATTTTGGCACACATTGGGCACGCATAGACGCTTACATAGCTTAGTAAAAGGACCCCTTGAAAGCCTAAAGGGGTTTAAGCAGGCAGGAGAGGCTTAAATCATGCTCAGTAACCAGCGTCCAATATTCAGCAGCATTTGACTAAGCAGTGTCACTGAATGTCGGCTAAACTGAAACTCAGCAGGAAGGGGCATTAAGAGGGTAGAGTTAGGGAGGAGTCAGCAGTTATGCGACTGCCGGCGCTATTCAGGGCTGATGCTCACAGAGCTAACTGGGCAGATAGAATCAAATAAAACCCAGTATTATCTTTGCCTGGTATATCCGTTCGTAAGACAACGTCATTGGCTGCCAATCAAGTTTCATATAATTCATAAGATTCTCACTCTGACTTTTAAGACCCTTTACCGTGGGTCTCCACTTTATCTAGCTTGTTGTATCACTCCTTATCAGCCTGCGCAGGCACTTCATTCTTCTATGAGTCATCAGCTCACTTCTCCCCCAGTACTTTTCTCAACAAGACTGGAGTCCACGCACCATTCAGTCTTTTTTGCTGTCGCACCCTTTTACTGAGATTCTCTTCCTTTGGAGATCCGATCTGAGATGTCCTATCTCTGGTTTCGGATCCTCACAAACTCCCTTTTGTTGCCTTGGGTGTTTCTTGACTGAGTAGATCTGAGGTGGGTCCTCAGATGGTAGTAGCACTGGGAGCAACCGCAGTGTATGTGGGGGTGTGTTTGTTTTCGTTTTGGTTTGTTTGGGGATTTTTTTCTCTCTATCCTCCTCTCTAGACCTTGGATTGATTTTCCACTGTCCGCTGGCACGATCTGGGATGGGAACTACTACCGGACTCCTTCAGTACTCTGGCGGTAGTTCCAGATTAGAATACAGCAAGCCTGTTGCCGCACGTCAACCCTTAGGGTCCCTAAGCCATGCCTACAGTTAGGCACGATTTATAGAATAGCACTTAACCACAGGGGTCACAAGTAAATTTAGGCTCCTCCATTTGCACCAATGAAAACTTGTTGCAAGTGCCCCCACCTCAATTTACGTGCAGAACCTCTTTATTCTATAATTGCATATGTAACTCAAATTCACACCCACACTCAACCCCAAAACACTCATGACCCTTCCATTTCTGCTCCCCTTTTTCTGGCATGTGTATAAAATTTAGGCACAGATCACATGCCTAAATTTATGTGCATGCGTATTAATTAATTTCAATTAGTGCCAATAACTGCTTGTTTTTCAATGAAATTGTGCATGTAAACTGGGTGCACACCCAAATTTGCACGTTCAATTTTTGGCAACTTTTATAGAATTAGGGGGTTTGTGTAGTTTTTTAGCCGTCATTAAGTAGGTAATTTAATAAAGATATTCTGCGTGTATTTGGATACATAACAGAGAGAAATGACCTACTACTTCTACTACTACTTATTTCTATAGCGCTACTAGACATACACAGTGCTGTACATTGAACATGTAGGAGTCCCTGTTCAATAGAGCTTACAATCTAATCAAGACAGACAAACAGGACAAATAAGGGATATGGGAATAACTTAAGGTGGGAATGATAAAACAGACATGGGCGCTGAACAAGTGAATTTGAGTTATGAGTTAAAAGCAGCCTCAAAAAGGTGGACTTTTAGCCTAGATTTGAAAACGGCCTTAGCTGAAGCTTGACGTACTGATTCGGGAAGGCAATTCCAGGTGTATGTGCAGAAAGATAAAAGGAACATAGTCTGGAGTTGGCAACGGAGGAGAAAGGTACAGATAAGAGAGATTTACCCGATGAACAGAGTGTAGGAAAGGTACTGAGGAGCTGCAGAGTGAATGCACTTGTAAGTCAATAAGGGGAGCTTGAATTGTATGCGGAAACAGACAGGGAGCCAATGAAGTGACTTGAGGAGAGAGCTAATATGAACATAGCGACAATGATGGAATATAAATTGTGCGGCAGATTTTTTAACAGATTGAAAGGGAAGGGAAAGGGAATTGGGACTTGATATACTGCCTTTCTGTGCTATTTTGCAACTACATTCAAAGCGGTTTACATATATAAAGGTACTTATTTTGTACCTCGGGCAGTGGAGGGTTAAGTGACTTGCCCACAGTCACAAGACGCTGCAGTGGGAATCGAACCCAGTTCCCCGGGATCAAAGTCCACTGCACTAACCACTAGGAAAGAGATGGCTTAGTGGGAGACCTGTGAGAAGCAAGTTGCAGTAGTAAAATACCAACTGCATAAAAGTACATGCCATGAAAAATTGCGATGCACTTTGCCCATAGGCATGCACAGAGGCAGAACATGGACAGAGGTCATAAGTATGTGTACAGATTATAAAGGGGCCCTTTACTAAGCTGCAATAAGCACTAATCTGTGTTTACCACAGGTTAAAAATCACTAATGTGGGGCATGGTCAAGTGTCCCGAGGCAGTTTTCTGTTCGGCATGCACTACCCACGCGCTAACAAATAGGAAATATTTTTGAGCACTGAGTAGGCGTGCCATGTGCTAATCAGTTAGTGCAGCTACATCGCCGCGCACTAGCCAACTAGCATGTGGTTTGCGCGGGAGCTCTTACCGTGTAGAAAATAAGTGTCGGTAAGGGCTCACGCACTAATGGCCACGTGCTAATGAGGAAATTAGCGCATGGCCATTAATAGAGAAAATGGGAAACGTGGCCATTTTACAGCCACACTAAAAGTGGCCTCAGCACGCGACGCTTAGTAATATGGCCCCAAAATATGCTAATCTATGTGTATGCTTGCATAAAGAATGTGTCTTTATTTACACCAGCTCGGGAGCAGCTATAAGCGATGGCAACTACATACCAGGCACATTTTCTGCCGCAGTGCTACTATTTTATAAACGTATGTAAGTGCCTACTTGTCTTTATAAAACAGCGCCTCCCCATGGCACCCTGCTATAAAATTGCCTTCTTTATGCATGCAGTGACATTCACTAGCAGCATTTGAAAGAATTATTTCATTTAGCACCAGTAAGGAAAAATATACATATTTATTTCAGTGTGAAAAGAGGCACCATTTAAAAAAGAAACAAATTAGAGGAAAACAGAACATATCCTTTTAAACATAAACCTTTCTGGCAAAAATATAAGGTATGCCTGAAAAATAATTAAAGCAAAAAAGAAATAAATCAGAGGTTTCTCTGATTATCTGTCTAAACTCTCCAGGGGCTATTTCTGTGTTTTCTGCTTGTAGTGGGTTTTGCCTATATTTTTGGACAAATGCATATTATTGCAGTAATTTATCACCCCCATAAAAGTGGCTTTCCTGTAACGCAAAATAATTTTGAAAGAAATACGTTTTAAAAATTAAAAATGCACTTTGTGTGCACAGCGAGGTCTACAGGGACGCATTTCTGCAACTAGTATAACTGCTTAGCTAGTTTTAATGTCACTGCCTTCCATTATTTTAAATATATTTATATTTTTCCCCAACTCTGAGCTTTGTCAGTTATAAATAAAAAATAAGTTGCTGAATTGAATACTATATTGGTCAACAGCTCCATTATCGATAGTTAGCAATACTTTGAAAGAAAATGTGGTTGAATGGTATGCATTTTCATTTCTAAATTCATGAAATGGGCTTCCAGAAAGCTAATATAATAAAGTAGGGAATTCATTTTAATGCCTAGTCTTTGTTTCTTTCAGGGGGACAGATCTCAGGGTGAAACTGTACTTACCTCTGGCTAGACAACCTTTTATATATATTTTTTAATTAACTAAACAGGAATTTTTGCTCTGACTGTAGCCCTGTGAGATACCAACTAGCTTTTTTTTCTGCTTCTAGCAATGCAAATGATTTTGCATCCAGTAATTTGAATTTGACTAAAAGGCAGAATTTTTGACAGGTGCTGTGTAAACAGGGTGTCATTTTATAACTGGGCACCTATGTGAAAAGTCCTAAGGATGAGGGTAATGCCATCTGGTCAGTTCAGGCATCTTTTCGAGGCTTGGTCATGAAAAAAAGGGACCAAGTAAAGTCGGCCAAATGCTCATCAGGGACGCCCTTCTTTTTTCCATTATCGGCCGAGGATGCCCATCTCTTAACCACGCCCCCGTCCCGCCTTCAGTACACTGCCAACATGCTCCCTTGAACTTTGGTCGTCCCTGCGACAGAAAGCAGTTGAGGACGCCCAAAATCGGCTTTCGATTATGCCGATTTGGGCGGCTTTAGGAGAAGGATGCCCATCTCCCGATTTGTGTCAGAACATGGGCACCCTTCTCCTTCGAAAATAAGCAGGATAGGCACCTGTGTACCTTTGTAAAACAGGCTTCCAAATCCAGTCCCAAAAGCACACAAATGCCCACCTGAAGAAAGTGTAAATGTGTGCATGAATGCTACACATCTACTTGCCTGTTTTATAAAATACACATGTGTGTTGAATCTCTGCCTCTGCTTTGTCCAAACTCTGCCCCTGGGATTGCCTATGCATCATGGCCCTGACATTCAGACCACTGGAGATAGCCTTGCTGTCTCCCGCGGTCTGCACTGAACCTGGATATTGAATGCCGTGCCATTTCCAGTGACCGGCGTTGAATATTCAAGTTTTTTTCGGCCGGTTTGAAGATAACCGGCTATGTAGATATCCAGACATGGCTGGTTATCTTTAAACCAGCCAAAGATATACCAGGGTTAGAAGTGGCCAAATATTATCATTAAACCCGGTTTAAAAATCAGCAGATAGACTGTTATATCGCATGACATAACCGGTTATCTGCCAGCCGCTACCTGGGGATATTCAGCAGAGGATAGCCAGTTATCCCCTGCTGAATATCGGCAGATAGCAGATTAAGTGCTATTTAACCGGTCAGCATCCATTCTGACCAGTTAAATAGCGTTAAATATTGGGCAGCTTGTCAATATATATATATATATGTGTGTGTGTGTGTGTGTGTGTGTGTGTGTGTGTGCGTGCGCGCAATCTTTTTGGTATGCTTACCTAGATGGGTGAATTCAGTGTATAAAAGCCCCTTTTCTGCATCTAAAATAGGCTTTACATGAGGAAAAATCATAACATTACCTCTTTTGGGGGCAATTCAATAAGGAGCCACCTACATTTGGGCATCGAGAAGATGGAAAAATGATGGTGCTCTGTCACTTATGCACAAAAGTGAGCTCGTATAGAATATCGACTAGTGGAAAAGTATGCACTGTGATTTGATGATGTGTATGTACTTTGCCGGTGGAATTTGGGTGGAGTGCAGAACTATGTGAGTAAATTATAGGATTCTAGAATTTTCACATATTCATATTCACATCTCCAGTAGGCATTTTCAGCCACTTGTTTGTACTCACACGCAAGCATGTTTTCAGCCACTTGCATTAGTATTTTATAAAGAAGAGTAGGCACTTACTTTTCTTTGTAAAATATTCTTAAAATAGGTGCCATAAGAAGCACCTTGATAGAACATAAGAATAGCCATACTGGGTCAGACCAATAGTCCATCTAGCCCAGTATCCTTCATCCAACAGTGACCAATTCAGGTCACAAGTACCTGACATAATCCCAAATAGTAGAAAGATTCATACTATTGATCCCAGGGTCAAGCAGTGGCTTTCCCCGTGTCTATCTCAATAGCAGACTATGGACAACCTTTCCTCCAGGAACTTGTCCTAGCCATTTTTAAACCCAGATACAGTACTGCTGATACCACATCCTCTGGCAACAAGTTCCAGAGCTTAACTAGCTTAATTAACTCTTACCTGTGACAGCATCAAACATAGATCCAACTCAGTCTGTAGTAAATGGTATGACTGCTGTCAGCACCTGGGCCCTGACCAATAAACTGAAATCGAATGCACAAAAAACCAAGATTCTGTGGTTCCAAAATCATGGAGTTGAGGTCCCATCTTCAATATCTTTGACTAATGGTTAAATCTTTACAGTCGAATCTGAAACCAGAGTACTAGGGGTCTTGCTTGATTCTTCACTCACCTTCGCTTCCCATATTAACCAGCTATGGAAGAAAACACTATTCAAAATGAGACAGCTACATCTAGTCAGATCATTCTTCGACCAAAAAGCTTCGCACTATTAGTCCAAATGTTAGTCCTACTTCACTTGGATCACTTTAACATTCTTTTTTTTTTTTGTATTAAGTGTCAATATCAGAAAAACTGCAAATCATACAGAACACAGCTGCTACATTAATATACAGATTGAATAGATATACTAGTGTTTAACTCATCTAAACAAAGTGCACTAGCTTCCCATAGCAGAAAGACTCAGGTTCAAAGCTGCTTGTTTAGTTTTTCAAATCCTACAGGGCTTCACCTCTGAACTGCTTAAGACTGCTTTGCTATGTTTGGTCCAGTCTAACAGACTGAATCAACAACTGATTCTAGCATCACCGTTCCAAAAGACAATTAGAAATCAGAAGATCTTCAGCTCTGTATTCCCCCTTCTTGGAGTCAAAATATAGAACTCTCTGCCTATTCCCATCAGAGCAGAAAACAGCTACCTCAGCTTTAGAAAGAGGCTAAAAATCTTTCTCTTCCCAAAGACTGCTTCAGAACAATCCATCATGACTTCTACCTCTTAGTATCATCCATTATTCTTTCCTTAATTTTTTTAGTATCATGAATTAATCCAATGGTTTTTAATGTTTCTCATACCTCACACTAACACTATTTGCTTTTGTCTCACCTAGAACGTAAACCACACTGAACCCTGGAAAAGGGATATTAGCGGTAAACAAGAATTGATTTGAATTGAATTTGAATTGAACTATTCCTTGAGTGAAAAATATTTCCTCCTGTTTGTTTTAAAAGTATAACCTTGTAATTTCCTTGAGTGTCCCCTAGTCTTTGTACTTTCTGAAAGAGTAAAAAATCGATTTACATTTACCTGCTCTACATGTCCCTTAGCCATCTCTTTTCCAAGCTGAAGAGCCCTAACCTCTTCAGCCTTTCCTCATATGAGAGAAGTTCCATCCCCTTAATCATTTTGGTCGCCCTATTTGAACCTTTTCTAATTCTGCTATATCTTTTTAAAGACATGGAGACCAGAATTGCACACAATATTCAAGGTGTCGTCACACCATGGAGCGATAGAGAGAATTTATAATATTCTTTGTCTTATTTTCTATCGCTTTCCTAATAATTCCTAGCATACTGTTTGCTTTTTTGGCCGCCGCCACACATTAAGCAGAAGACTTCAGCATACTGTCTACGACGACACCTAGATCTTTTTCTTGGGTGCTGAATTTTAAGGTGGATTTTAGCATCAAGTAACTATGATTTGGATTATTCTTCCCAATGTGCATCACTTTGCATTTGTCCATATTAAATTTCATCTGCCTTTTGGATGTCCAATCTTCCTAAGGTCTCCTGCAATTTTTCACAATCCATATGCATTCTAACAACTCTGAATAATTTTCTGTCATATGCAAATTTAATCACCTCACTTATAGTTCCCATTCTAGATCATTAATAAATATATTAAATAGCACCAGTCCAGTACTGCTAAGCATTGATTTTTGGACGTTTTCAGCAAAACATCCAAAGTTGGATTTAGACATCATATCAAAAATGCCCCTCCACATTGCATATAATTGCTCAAATAAGAAACAATATTGTTCATTAGTGAGCACTTGATAAATAGTATGCCTTATTGAGCAATAGAGTACATAGAAAAAAAACATTTCAGGGGTTTTCCATCTTTTAATTATAAATAGGGTTTTTGATTTTAGGTGTAAATCTGTGTTTACTTTCCAGTCACTGCGGTGAGATGAGAGGCGGGGGGGGGGGGGGGGGGGCAAGCCCTAAAGGGCTCTTGCTTTTGGCTCCAAGCACACTATACCTGCCAGGCATGACCCACTCCAGAGACAGTGGCAGGTGGGGTATTTGACTGGGGCACTACACCTGTCAAACCGTAATGCAGGTGTCCTAAGATGAGCTCAGGGAGGACAGAAAACTCCTGTAGAACAGAAGGGCAAATGCTTGCTTGATCTTGATTTTCAGTATGAATACTGACTATGAAAGTGGGGCCTCATGATCCTTCTAACTTTCTGGGTTTTAAGTAGGAGATGTCAGAAGAGTTATCATAGGGATAACTGGCTTGTGGCAGCCAAATGTTCATAGCGATGTATCTTTTTGATCCTTCAATGTTGGCTCTTTCTATGATTGTGAAGCAGAATTCATCACACATTGGATTGTTCACCCACTAATAGTGAACGTGAGCTGCATTTAGACAATCGTGAGACTGATTAGTTAGTTTTACCCTATTGATGATGTGTTATTGCAATAGTAATCCTGCTCAGTACGAGAAGAACTGCAGGTTCAAACATCTGGTGTATGTACTTGACTGAGGAGCCAATAGAGCGAAGTTACCATCTGTGGGATTATGACTAAATGCCTCTAGATCAGAATCCCCCCTAAATGGAACAATGGTGAAGGCATTTCTATTTTGAAAGTTCTTTGGTAAATTGTTAGTTGAGTCATGTATTTTTCTAAGCCTCTAGGTATGGCTAGTGTTTTTCTTTTAATGTAATATGTGCAGAGCCTTTTTTGGTTTGCAGTGGAATATAAGTATTGTATTGTATAAAACTGATGTTTTTCAGTGTTTTGACATTTCAGAGACTGTAGCAAGTTTGATTTTCCTTTTATTCCACAAGCCCAGCATGCTCACCCATTCACAGACTGCCTCCAGGACTCACCCATTCTCCCCTCAACAGATATGTACTCTGTCTTAACAGACCATCAGCAGCATCCTCGCCTCCCTTTAGAGAAGGTCCTCAGGTCTCCCCTCACCCTCAAAGACTGCCCCAGTATTCACGGACTCCTTCCTACCATTCCTCCTTATTTAGCTTTCTGCATGTTTTCCCGAGTTCTCCCTTCCTCCTTATATTGTTGTTCCTATGTATAATTTATTTTATTTCTTACTTTGATTTTTCTCGTCTTCTTGCTCCCCTCATTCACTTTCAGACCCCCCCATCACCCAGGCAATAGTGTCAATCCTCCCTGCCTTAGCACTGCTGATGTCTCTCATCTGCACTTCAGGCCTCATCCATCATCAGCTCCTACCTGTCTAGTCATCCCAAAATTCTGACCTTCCTGCTTGCTCTGCTGTGTGACTTTCAGGCGATTTGCTTACAATAATAGCACAGGAGTATGGGAACCACACTGGCTCAAGTTGTATGAAAGTCGCACAGCAGACCAAACAGGAGTGTCAAAGCTTTTTAGCAAAAAAATATAGGGGAAACAGAGATGGGGGGGGGGGGGGGGGGAGAGAGAGAGAGAGAGAGTTGAAGGCAGGTGGAGCCAACTATAGCACAATGAAACTGGCCCTGAGAGGAGCAGTGGCAGTTGGAGATGATGTGTTTCATCTGAAACTGGAACAGCTGCTTTTTGTATAGCTGGAGAGGAGGGACAGAAGCTTTATTTGGATTTTTCAATTTCAGCTGAAACTGAGAAGCACTGATTATAAAACAGGCTGAAATATTTGGATGGTCAGATTACTGGCTAAGGTGATTATTTTAGAAGCTCTATTTGGGTTTTAGATATGCGCAAACTGACATTTAGACACTTATATTGCATAAACGTCTAAATCTCGATTTTACAAAGCTAGGATATACTCTTTGAAACTATAAAAAGTGCATTTGGCAAGGGAGTGTGGTCTGGGTGGGCCTAGGGCAAGCCTGCAAAAATTAATGTATATTCCCCCTTTCAGAAGCAGAATGCACATTTTTGTCCCAAAAGATCAATATTGGAATTTACACAGCAATGTCAACTTACTTGTTCCAGGCTGGAGATTTGGGGATAGTTCTGGTTTTGAACTGTTTTTAACTAAAGGACTTTCATTTTGTCCTTCCAGTAAACTAGATGAAATTGAACTATACTCAGATCTGGAAGAATTCTTTAGGGAACTCTGCTTGAAAGTACATTTCCACAAAAGAGACTCCCAACAGACCAGAATATTTTTAAACAAAAGAACACGTATTTCACAGGATGGACAAAACAACAAACTAGACAGCTACATACAAAATTTCAGACATAGGGTGAAATCACAAATCTCCAACAAACAAAAGAAAATTCTGTACAATCTCTCTCCACTAGAATGAGTTGACATAGAAAACCTACAAAATAACCAAAACATCACTATCAAACCTGCCACAAAGGAGGCTCTGTAGTGATTATGGACACACAAAAATATATAGAAAGGCACAGACAGCTCTCAGACAATACATACTATAGGAAACTGACTGAGGAATCCACAAAGGATTATACAAAACAGCTGAAAAATCTTATCAAGCCACTTCCAAAGCAAGTACAGCCACATCTAAAGAAACTCATTCCAAACCATCCTTCTGTGGGCACATTATTTATTTATTTATTTATTGCATTTGTACCCCACATTTTCCCACCTATTTGCAGGCTCCATGTAGCTTACATTTTTCCATAGTGGCGATCACCATTTCCAGGATGAGAAATACAAATTGGTATTGCGTTAGAGTTCATAAGTGATAGTTCATAAGATTAGGTGGTCAAGTATAAAGTGTTCATTTCCGGAGTGGAAAAACAGTGGAATAGCGATAAGGTAAATTGGTGACATAGTGAATGAGGTAGTCGTGAATAGAGAGTTCAGTTTTTTTCTGTTCAGATATAGGCTTCGTTGTCTGGCATTTAGGTTGGATCAATTGTGGTAGCATTCTACATGCTACCCAAAATCCACAAACCTGGAAACCATGGCAGACCAATCATATCTGGTATTGGCACACTTACAGAGGAAATATTTGGACTTATAGAGAGAATTCATAAAACCTTAGGAATATATTCTATAAATGCCACCTAAAAAATCAGTGCCAAAAAAGTAGTGCTTAGCGCTATTCTATAAACCACGCTTACAGTTAGGCATGGTTTATAGACTAGTGCTTAGTGCCGGGACTACATTTAAGCATGACCATTTACGTCAATGAAAACCTGGTGTGAAACACTGTGAAATGCAAGGCATTTGGGCATGGAGGAGCCAGCATTTGTAGTCCACTGGCCCCCCTCACATGCCAGGACACCAACCGGGCACCCTAGGGGGCACTTTAAAAAAAATAGCTTCCAGGTGCAGAGCACCCTTACCTTGTGTGCTGTGCCCCCCAAATCCCCCCCAAAACCCACTCACCAGAACTCTGCACCATTACCATAGCCCTAAGGGGTGAAGGGGGGCACCTACATTTGGGTACAGTAGGTTTTGGGGGGTTGGAGGGCTCTACATTAACCACCACAAGTGGAACAGGTAGGGGGGGATGGGCCTGGGTCCACCTGCCTGAAGTGCACTGCACCCACTAAAAACTGCTCCAGGGACCTGCATACTGCTGTCAAGGAGCTGGGTATGACATTTCAGGCTGGCATACAGGCTGACAAAAAAGGTTTTAGGTTTTATTTGGGGGGGTGGGAGTGGGTTGGTGACACCTCACTTGCTGTATGCATTTCTGTTACTACTCTGAAAGAGAAGGAACTGCATGTTCTTCAAAATTGTTTTTCTTGGAGTATTAAACACTCAAGTACTCGATATACTGTTGGAAGACTCCTGAAGAAGGCACTACGTCGCCGAAACATGGCTGTGTTGAGTCGACCTGTTATAATAAACATTATACCTTTTTCAAATATACGTCTCCCTTATTGATTAGAAAGAGCCTATCTTCCCCCACTCTTCTCTTTTTTCTTTTCACACCCTAGGGGGAACTACTATGAACTTCATATAAATGCTTCCAGGTACACATCTCACCATTGCTCCCTTATCTTGTCTACTAAGCACCCCAAAACTCACCTAAAAATCCACTGCCCCCAAATGTACACCCCTACAATAGCCCTTATGGGTGAAGGGGGCTCCAATATGTGGATACAGTGGGTTTCTGGTGAGTTTTGGAGGGCTCACAATTTCTACCACAAGTGTAACAGGTAGGAGGAGGTATGGTCCTGGGTCCAGCTGTCTGTAGTGCACTGCACCCACCACTAGACTACTCCATGGTCCTGCATGCTGCTATAATGGACCTGAGTATTACATCTGAGGCTGGCATAGAGGCTGGTAAGTAATGTTTTTAATCACAGTTTGGAGGATGGGAGGGGATCAGTGACCACTGTGGGGGTAAGGGGAAGTCATCCCTGATTCCCTCCAGTGGTCATCTGTTCATTTAGGGCACCTTTTTGTGCCTTGTTCATTATAAAAATAGGTCTAGCTCAAAATGTCTTAGTTTTAGTTCTGGACGGTTTTGCTTAGTTCCATTATGGCTGAAAAATATCCAAGTGTTAGGAACACCCAGGCCCCACCCTTAATATGCCCCCTTGTGACTTGAATGCACTTCTGATGGACTTCATAGAAAAATGTCTAAAAATTGGTTTCAAAAATACCAATTTGGATATTTTTGTGAGATAAACATCCAAATGCAGATTTATTATTTATTTATTTATTATATTTGTATCCCACACTTTCCCACTAAAAGCAGGCTCAATGCAGCTTACACAGTAATAGGTAACACAGAATTTTGTTATGTAAAGTAGGAAATTAAGTATAACATAATAATAGGATGGATGGGTAGTAATAGGATGGATAGGTAGGTAGAGACAGGTGATAGAGAGAGGAAGGTAAGGTGGGAGATAGAGTCTGGGTCAATGTCGTTTTCTCTTCAGTATTTGTAAGGTAGATGGGTTCAAGAGATTAATCTGGGTCTTTTGGGTAGGCTTGTTTGAATAGATGGGTTTTTAGTGCTTTTCTAAACGGTAGGTGGTCATAGATTGCTCGGATAGATCTAGGGTGAGTGTTCCATAGACGGCTGCCCAGGAAGGAGAAATTGGATCCATAATAAGTTTTGTACTTTAGACCTTTACAGCTGGGGTAATGCAGGTTGAGGTACTTTCGTGAGGATACAGACATGTTTCTTGCTGGAAGGTGGACCAGATTTATCATATAGTTCGGAGATTCTCCGTGTATTATCTTGTGGATTAAAGTCTGGGCTTTGAAATTGATACACTCTTTGATTGGGAGCCAGTGCAGTCTTGCACGGAGAGGAGTTGCACTCTCAAAATGTGATCTGCCAAAGATGAGTCTTGCTGCTGTATTTTGGGCGGTCTGAAGTTTTTTTAGGATATAGGCTTTGCAGCCTAAGAAAATACTGTTGCAATAATCAGCATGGGTAAGTACCGTGGATTGCACTAAATTCTGGAATGTTTTCTGGGGTAGATATGGTTTTACGCGTTTCAATATCCACATCATTGTGAACATTTTCTTTGTGGTGGATGTGGCGTGATTGTCGAGGGAGAGGTGGCTGTCTAGTGTCACTCCAAGGATTTTCAGGTTTTCAGAAATGGGGATTGTAGTGTCGGAGATGGTGAGATTAGATGGGGGGATTGCGGAGTGCTGAGATGAAAGAATTAGGCACTCTTCTTGGATGCTCTTCTTTTGAAAATGAGTCTCACAGTCACTTATCTTATCTTGCTGGTAAGATCCATAAATCCCAACAGGAAAACTCTTACCTGCAAAATGAGATAAGTGACTATCAGGTGAATTTTCGAAAGAGAAGGGCGCCCATCTTCTGACACAAATTGGTAGATGGGTGTCCTTCTCTAAGGGTCGCCCAAATTGGCATAATAGAAAGCCGATTTTGGGCGTCCTCAACTGCTTTCCATCGCGGGGATGACCAAAACTCACGGAGGTGTGTTGGCACCGTACCGAATGCGGGACTGGGGCGTGATTTAGAGATAGGCGTCCTCGGCCAATAATGGAAAAAAGAAGGGCGTCCCTGACGAGCATTTGACCGACTTTACTTGGTCCATTTGTTTTCACAACCAAGCTTCGAAAAGGTGCCTGAACTGACCAGATAACCACTGGAGGGAATCAGGGATGACCGCACCTTACTCCCTCAGTGGTCACCATCCCCCTCCCACCCAAAAAAATGTAAAACATTTTTTCCAGCCTCTATGCCAGCCTCAAATATCATACCCAGCTCCATCACAGCAGTATGCAGGTCCCTGGAGCAGTTTTTAGTGGATGCAGTGCACTTCAAGCAGGCAGACGCAGGCCCATCCCCCCTTACCTGTTACACTTGTGGTGGTAAATGTTGAGCCCTCCAACCCCCCCAACACCCACTGTACCCACATGTAGGTGCCCCCCTTCACCCGTAAGGGCTATGGTAGTGGTGTACAGTTGTGGGAAGTGGGTTTTGGTGGGGGTTTGGGGGGCTCACACTTTCCACCACAAGTGTACTAGTTAGAGTGGGATATGGCCCTGGGTTCCCTTCTCTACAGTCCACTACACCACTACGCCAGGCTACTCCAGAGACCTGCTTGCTGCACTAATAGGACTGACCATAACATCTGATGCCGACATAGGGCCTGGTATATACTGTTTCTTTCAATCTTTGGGGAGTGGATAGGGGTCAGTGACCACTGGGGGAGTAATGGGGTCATGCCTTAATCCATCCAGTGGTCATTTAGGACACCTTTTTCTGACTTACTCATGATAAAAGCAGCTCTAGACCAAAAAGCCTGAACTGTAGCCTTGGACATTTTTGTTTTGTTCCATTATGACAAAAAAAAATAGTCCAAGTTTTGGGAATGCCCAAATCCCACCCCCAACACACTCCAGACATGTCCTCTTGTGATTTGGATGCACTACAGATGAACTGCATAGAAAAATGTCTTAAAAATGTGTTTCAAAAATAGTGATTTGGACATTTTGGCAAATAAAACATCCAAATGTCACTTTGTGCTGCTTTTTGGATGTTTTTCTATTTCAAAAATATGCCCCAAACTGCTTGATTGCAACACAACAACAATATTGTTGAGACTAAATAGACGACAATGTTTTTCTATTATGCAATTACATATGTATATTTCTCTGGCACACCTTCTTTAATATGTAATAACATATTGTACTATTTTCTTTATTGTTCTGTATTATTAACATTATACTAAAACCAATAAAATATCATGGAAAAAAAATAATTGAGCTCAGCATGAATTCCTGATATATTTATAATTCTATCCCATACTGGAACCCAAAATTGTTTTAAATTCATACAGGCCAACAGAATATTAGATAGAGTTCCCACAGCAGACCCACAAGACCAACATTTATTAGAACCACCAGCCCCCAATTATGCAACATTTGGAAGGGGTCCTTAAGGCTGTGCACGGTCATTGTTGGACTTTTCCCCTGATTTTTAGATTTTTATTTTGTTTGTTTCACACATTCATTTAAGTATCTGGTTTACCTTTGTAGGTTTGACACTGGTAAAAGTTAATTCCACATCAACGGTACTTTAGGGCTTCCTCCTCCTGGTCTGGACCTCCTTACTTTACTCCCATCAGGAGTTTAACCCCAAAACCCCCCTCTGTCCTGCTTTCCTCAGCTAAGTTCCTATTAAGGTAAATTGGGGTTATTGTGTCTATTAAGGTAGACTGTGGATCTTGCCTATGCACTCCACATTCCACAATACACAAACATTTACCTGTATTTGAGTTAGGTATTCCTGGGTAGGGTTACCATATTTGCTCCTCCAAAAAAGAGGAAACATGCCCCGCCACACCCCCAGCCTGCCCACACCACACCCCCTGTCGCATCCCCCACCCCGCTCCCATCACATACCGCCCCCACCCTCATCACACACACCTCCACCATCCCCTTGTCACACACCCCTAAGGGAGTCCTATCCTCCCCTGCCCTTACCTTACTATACTGCCCTGGTGGTCTAGTGACCCCCAGTGCCTGCATGCTGTTCCTTTCTGACTCCGGTCCTGGTGCCAATTCAAAATGGCCACCGAGAGTTGAAGTCTCGCGAGGCCGCTACAACTCTTGGTGGCCATTTTGAATCAGCGCCAGGACTGGAGTCAGCAAGGAACAACATGCAGACACTGGGGGTAGGAAAGAGGGGGCTCTTTCTTGCCCCAAAGAGGTCACTAGACCACCAGGGCAGTATAGTAAGGTAAGGGGAGTGGTGGATAGGACACCACTAGGCCTGCCTGCCCGTCCACCTGCCCATTTGTCTGGAAATCCAGACAAATGAGGAGGCTGGCAAAACCTGCCCGGTTGTCTGGCCATGTCCTCAAAAAGAGGACATGTCCCCAGTGGCGTTCCTAGGGCGGCTGACACCAGGGGCGGATTGCCGATGCGCCCCCCCCCCCCCCCGGCGAAACGATACCTTCCCCCAGCGAAACAACCCCCCCAGGTGCATTTTTACCTGCTGGGGGGGGGGGGGTGCCGCGCGCCTGTCGGCTTCGCTCGTTCCATGCTCCCTCTGCCCCAGAACAGGAAGTAACCTGTAACAGGAAGTAACGGAACGAGCGGAGCCGACAGGCTCGTGGCACCCCCCCCCCCCCAGCGGCGTGCACTCGGGGCGGACTGCACCCACCGCCCCCCCCTAGGAACGCCACTGCATGTCTGGATAAAACTGGACATTTGGTAACCCTATTCCTGGGGGCATGTTAAGCTGGAGTTATTTTTAGGGGTGAACTGACAGTGATCTTGGCCATCAGGCAATAAGGGTCATGGATGAAAAATGGAAGAAAAAAAAGATATAAAACAAAAAGATTAAGTTAGATGGAAACTAGGAGAGAGTAGGCCACCTACTGCTGTGGGCCCTTGTGCATTGCCCTACTGCTCCAATGGTCAGTCCTCTCTCTGCTGGTTATTATTTCTGCCTGGAAACCTGATGCACTTGGATTCCATTTTAAAGGAGTCAGAGCTTCTCAAAGATGGAGTACATTCCCCTACCCCTATCCCAACCCCCAATAGAGACCCCTCTGAAGACCCCCACCTTCTTGCAGACCCTCCTGACCTACCTCTTAGAATCCATGGAGTACTAGGGGTTCTGAGGCAGGACCAATCCCCAGTTGCTCCTGTCCCTGCTGCTGCCGGTTTACTATTACTAGGGATCGAGCTCCATTATAAGGTGGCAGAGACGAGGACTATTTTGGAATTCAAGAAACTGTGGGACAGACACAGAGCATCTCTAAGTGAGAGGATGGGATTGTAGAGCTTAGCAGTTGGTATGGATTGGCAGACTGGATAAGCCATATGGTCTTTATTTGCCATCATTTTCTCTGTTTCTATGTGGAACACTGTCATTCATCTATTCTTTATATACCTTTTGACTGCAAAGTCCAATCTGACAGAGCAATAAGCATGTAAATTATATTCCCACACACCACAAGCTGAACTAAAAACATGCTGTCTATTTTTTTAAAGAAGCCTGTAAATGATATTCCAACCCAGCATAAGGCATATTCTTACACAGAGCAAGGTAAACTTAAAATGCGCTCTGTCTTTAAAGAAGCCTGTGAACGAGTCTACAGTTCCAGCCCAGATTGTCTACTATGCCTAGTCCTGTGACTTGCCCAGGTGCCTTGTCTGTTGCCAGTTGGGGCCCAGCGAACCTCCAGGTTGAATGGGCAGCGCCAACTCGGCTGTGGCCCAAGGGGCTGAACTTTCCTGAACTGTGACACTCCAGTACAGTGCAAAATAAAGATAGCAGATGTAAATTCTCAAACTGGACATATACTAAACACTAAAATGAAAATAAAATTATTTTTCTACTTTTGTTGTCTGTTTTTTTTTTCTGATCATGCTGGTCCCAGTCTGTGGTTCCACTTCTATCTGTGATCTTAATTCAGTTTCTAAGGCCTCCTCCCATTTGCTATTTCTTTCCTCTCCTCCTTTCTTCTTCACTTCCTGCCAGAGCCATAAAGAGACTGAGCCAAGCTTTGGACAAGGCCGCCACCGGGCCCCCCCTCAGGATCGTTGTCATCGCCGCTGCCACCCCCAATCGCTACTGCTGTCGCCACCACGGCACCCCTCCCCCAATCACTGCTGCTGCCGCCACTGTCCTAGCACCCCCAATCACAGTTGCCGCCACTACTGCCACCCCACCCTCCCCGATCGCTGCTGCTGCACGCCCGCCGTAACTGTTAAGTATTTTGGCTGGCAGGGATCCTAAGGCCCCACCAGCAGAGGAGCTCATCCTCCAGCGCTGCTCTTCTTCCTTCTGTCGCGTGGTCTTCCCCTGCGGCTACTTTTTCTCTCAGGTTGCACATGCGCGGCCTGAGGGGAAAAGCAGCCGCAGGGGAAGGCAATGTGGCAGACTGTGAAGAAGAGCAGCCTGCTCTGTCTGTTCTTCCAGGTCCACCCCAGCCTCCAAGGGAGGCCCAGCGGTGGAGTTTTCTCCCTCCTGCTCTTATCAGGACACAATCACCCAGGTCCCATCAGGAGCAGGAGAGAGAGACCCCGGCGCCGGGCCCCCTTGGAGGCCTGGGCCCGGGGAATTTTGCACACACACATACACACACCCCTCCCGGTAGCCCTGCTTCCTGCCCTTTGTCAATCCTTATTGACACTGATCTTTCACATTCAGCTTTCTTCCATTTTTCTTTCCCTTTCTCAATTCTAGCTTTCCATCTGCTCCCTTCACCCCATACATGTGCAGCATATTCTCCTTCTCTCATTTATTTATTTTATTTCAGTTCCACACAACCCTACAACTCCTGGCAGATCTCCCCCCTTCCCCTCTCATCCATCCTGTGCCGCATATACTCCCTCTCTCTTTCTCTCCGTTTCCTACCATCCATGTGCCTCTCTATCCATCAGGACTGGTTAAAAGCTAGATCCTCCAGATCTGCTCTATACCTTCTACAACGGGGACTGTGAGGGAGCCAGCTTTTACCTATTTGGTGCCCCATATCCTCTGCTGCCTTAGATACAGGGCTCCAACTTGCCCTGTTCTGTCCCAAATCTCCTGCTGCTTTGGTCTGACCTGGATCCTGTGCTGTCTCGGCCTGATCTTGTGGCTGCCCTGAATTATCTGCTACCTTGGTCTGTTCCACACCCAGTGGCTGCTGTGACTGCTTCTGTACCCTGCCCTGCTCTGCTTCAGCAGGGCTTACCTTGCCCAGGAGCCTCAGATATATATATTTTTTAACATTAAAGTTGGATCAGTGGTTCTCCTCTGAATCCAACTTTTCAGCAATAAAGTCAGATCCGGAGGAGAGACCTCCACACCCACCACACCCACATCCAATTTTAATATTAAGAAAAAAAAATTACAAAACTAAAGACACAGCCAGGGCAGCCAAAGGATCTGGGGCAGATGGAGGCAGCAGTCGATCTTAGGCAAAGCAGGGCAAGTTGGAGCCTAGTGTCCAAAGCAACAGAGGATCCAGGGCAATGTATAAGTAAAAGTCAGATCCTCTGTGAACTTGATTGGAGGAGGTATAGAGTGGATCCAAAAGATCTAGAAGATCTGACTTTTGCCTATTTTCTCCATCCATGTGCAGCTTTTCCCTCTCTTTTCTTCCATTCATATACATCTCCTTCCTCTCTTTTTCCTTCCTTTCCATCCATGTGCAGCATTTCCTTTCTTCCCTTCCTCTCTTCTCTATCAATGTGCATCTCCTCCCTCACTTTACTTCCTCTCTCTTCCCTTCCTCTCCATTCATGTGTATTTCTTCCCTTTTTCTTCAGTTCCCTTTCCCTCCCCTTCATCCATGTGCATTTCATCTTTCTCTTTTCTTCCCTTCCCCTCCATCCATATCCAGTATTTCTCCTCTCTCAATCTCACCAGAGAATTATACAAAGGTACAACCACCTTCTTTTTCCCGCTGGTCTTTCCTTTCTGTACATAAACTGTGAGCAACACTAGTTGGTACAAGAGGACAGACATAATTCAAGTCTGTTCATCTACATGAATCAAATAAAGTGTTGATGGAGCAGAAAAATCCCCTTGAAATCAGCGTTTCAAGATACACTAAGATTATTGTTCCATAAAACACCCTATAGAAATGTATATGCTCATGAAAGCATATAGACTTGTTCAAGCAACTTTTAAAAATTGAGATAAACCATTTGATGTGTGCCCTGCTTTTATCTCCTTATAGATAGTGTTAGGGAAGTGGCTGGATATCACATTTTGAATAGATTTCAAAAAGTAACTGACAGGAACTGATAGACAAACCATCAAATTCTCTGTAATCTCTCAATTTTTATGCACAAATTAAGAAGTATGAAACTACTGCTACTGAAAAAGTTAAGTTTTCAATGGATGTTAAACATAGCTTCAACAGCCAAAATCACTGTCAGATTGTTTCTGGTAAATAATTTTATATATGCCTTTTGGTTTCTGTTCTTTCCTCACTCAACAGTCTTTGTCCAAATGTCATATGAACAAGTTTAAAAACTGAAGCAATAAAAAACAAAAAAGACCATCAAAAGTAATGTTTTCACACAAGTAGCAGAAATGAACAATAAACTCATTCAACTGATATCTTACTGGATCAGCTCAACAATATGTGTTACATAAATTTAAATATACTGAAGATTAAATGGATCATATTACATTCCTTATGATCTTACATTTCTCCTCACAATGAACAACTTTATATTGGTTTTGAACACAAATCTTCATAGAAGAAATAATGGATCCTGAGTATTGAAAGTGACATTCTGTTGGATTATTCAGAGCACACGGTACAATGTTATGAAATGATTTTCTGTATGATGAGAAAATGAGAAGAGCTTCTATCTTTCAAATATCAAACAAATGGAATCTGACATAAAAGTATGAATGAACTTGTTTAAAGCTGGTACAATAGGCAGGCTAGGAATTCCCTCTAAGCTGTGTAGTTATCCTCCACCCATGCATCAGTATTGCATTTTCAATTGCAAGCAGCTAGCAGGTCCCCTTGGAGTCCAGCAGAACCTGCCTGCCTCGGATTGAAACCATGATACTGATGCACCACCCCCACTGGTAGGAAACAGTGATAAAAGACTCTTGCAGCTTATCAATATTCAGCTGAGTTTCTTCAGTCTAAAAGCAATTGTGGTTAAAATTAAGAGTCCAATGTTGAAGCTGATAGGGAGAAATGGTGGTCCCAGGACAAAACCTTGTAAGACAAAAGATCTCTGTGTAGAAGAGCAAACATTAGCTAAATACATAAGAGTGGCACTAATAAAGAAATGTTTAGATACATCAGCATAATGCTGAAAGGCACATAATCATTGAGGTCACAGAGAGCAAGAAAGTAAAATATATGAGAAAGCAGCCTCAGTTGTTTGTAGAACCACAGTAATCTTAGGTAGCGCAATGAGAGAGGTTATCAGAGCCAGGGTCCCAATGTTTTATCCTATATGGCATCAGCAGCAAGGAAGCTTGGAAGATCAGGGGCAGAAATATTTTTTGATCTCCTTCTAACCAATAACAGGTCCCGATGTCTCCGGAAGTAATGCAGTCATTTCTAGGTATTGCCTCAATAAACACCTACACTTTGGCACTATTAAGTGAGAAACTTGTCAATGTAGGCTACTATTTAGACGTGTTATTTTACCACTAACTCATGCTATTTTAGCACAGGTACCATTTGATGCAATGAGACCTAGTTACCAATAACTGGAGTTAACAGTAAAGTAACATGTCTTGACCGTAACCCACATTGATAATTTCCCCTCTTAGAATTCAATACAGTAAGAGCTGTTTTCAGAATTGAAACACTTCAATGAGTCGGTTTCCTCCAGTGAAGGTCTATTTACTTCAGACTTGCAAAATTCGTCACATATTTGTGGTTGACAGATTTATGGAACAATTTTGAATTTGCATATATAAGCTGACGTAGTTTGTTACCAATCAGTGGTAGGACTTTTCTCTGTAAGAACAATGTCCTGATAAATCCTTCATAGAACGAAGCATTAGATTTGCACAGCAGTTATAACAAGCTCTTTGTCTGACTTGCATGTAGAAAGGAAATTCTGCAAGATAAAGAAATGAGTCAACTGATACTGATAAGACTGGAAGAAACTTATCCTGCATGAAGGTACAGACATCTTCTAGTGTTAAACACTTGGCATGATTAGATTTGCAAACATGATTTGAATAGAAACTATTAACCATTATGCTTCAGTAAAGCATGGGGATTTTTGATGACTATTAATTAACATCTGAATTTTTTAACAAGTATTATTTGGGGGGGTTCTCTCAAAAGTAGAATCATTCTCAGATTTCTATTTCACACTTTTGGTCACTGATAAATAATAAAACCTTTTTTGTGGTTTACTCATTGTTCCTTTAACATTTTCAAACTCGGATATACCTGTGGGTAGGATTGCTGATGTTTTGGAGGTGGGGAGGGGATGGCTATAATTTGACAATGCTTTCAGTCGGGAGGGGCCTTGAAATGCTCTAACAGTTTCCTTTGGTTGCTGCTGATAGCTGCGGCAGTGTAATGGTGTTCACTCAGAAACCACAGTACTGCCATACCACCAGTTCCAGAAGTTAAACTAGTGCTTCTAGAAGGTCAGAACCAGTGGCGTAGCCAGACCTGACATTTTGGGTGGGCCCAGAGCTAATATGGGTGGGCACTATGTATGCAGGTATGAGTAGTGTTTCATGGGATATTACAAAATAATGCCTTAGAGTGCACTTGATGAAGGATAAGTAAATAACCTGCCCAACAGTTGTCCTGTGTCAACATAAACTGCGTATATACTTAATGGAACACCACCATTTTAAATTTATTTTAAAAATTTCTATCCTGCACTAGCCCACAATTCTAGGCAATTACTAGACAAACAGCACTTAAACTTGACCAGACATAAGTCTACTATAATGGCAAACATCTCAACACACATCACAGTATCCTGCAAAATAATTATAGCAATGGCACATATCCGTCAAACTTTGCTTTATAACAAATGTAAATGCCTGATTAAACTGTGTTAAAACCACCTTTTCTAAAACTTTAGACAACAATGGCAAATTGGACACTGGCCTAAAAATATTTGGCAGATCTGTCATAGGCCACAGCTAAGATGTTTCCTCTTACAGTTTTCCCATTGAAAAAAAGTGAATTCAAATTCTGGTAGGACCTCAGTAATAGTAACATTGTCAAAATCCCTTCCCTGCCAGATTATTTGTGAAGTAACATTAAAAGCTTTTTAGAGCCTATGTAGCAAACCTTAACACCACCAATTCTGAACACACAAAAGGCAGCAGTGAATATACACAACAGCAATATATGTCCCATTGTAAAAGCCAGACAAGTCAGATTGATATAGGTCCCCACACAAAGCACATGCCAAAACACAGAACAACTCTCACCAATTACAGAATAAAGGATCAAAAATTAGGAATTGTCCCGTAGCCCAGCATCAGCCCCCGAGATGCCAAGTTACCCAGTTCCAGGCTGGAAATTTTGGGGCTGTCCTGCATTTCTGCCCACTCCATTCTGTTGCATTATGGGATTCGAAGCACTCAATGGGCACTACAAATCCCATACTGTTTTGGGATATAAGTTCTAAACCAGGATTGCCCCAAAATCTCCAGCCTGAAACTAGATAACTTGGCATCCCTGCAGCCCTGCCCTTCCCTACCCTTCATATCCCAGCATCAGCCCTACCCTTGACTACCCCTTTCCCCATCCCTCCTTGTAGCTCAGCATCAGCCCTGTCCTTCCCCTCCCACTCCCCCCCATAGCTCAGCATCAGCCCACCTCTATCTACTCATAGTCTGGTAACAGTCCTGCCCTTTCCTCTCTCTTCCCCCATAGTCTAACATCCCCTTTTCCCTTCCCAATCACCCACCCCCACCCAGAAGCCCAACATAAAATAAAAAAAAAAATATATATATATATATATATATAATTTATTTATTTTTTTTTTACCTGGCCACTGCAGTGCTCACCCCACCCAGAAGCCCACCAACAGGAAATATACAGCTTTTCTTTAAACATTGTGAAGACCACACACACCCAGAAGCCACCATTAAATATAAAATTGTTTTCTTTTTTTTACCCGAGTCCAGTGCAGAAAAAGTGTCCTGTAGATTTCAGAGAAGTCTACAGCCCCGATCAGTGTGTGCACGTGGTTCAGTGTTGGGGAGAAGGCCCAAGTTGGCTCCTAGCAGTGGCTGAGGTTGGCAATGGGGGGAGTAGACTTCAATCCAACGCAGCTACAGTGGCTACTGACTCACTCCTGGTGCCTGGGGCTGGAGGATAATGAGTGCCCAGATTTCCCCAGCTGCTAAATTCATTGCAGCACTGGCCTCCTCCGGGACTTCCGACTCCCTGACTTTGCAGCAGGTTTGGGTCCTGGCGGGTGCTGACGCTGACTGAGACCTGAGCTGTGCAGGATCCAGCAAACAAACAGTGAGCGGAACACTAAAAGGAATTGCTGTTTTTTTACCTTTTGCCTGTTAGGAAGGGAAGCAGAGCAGCGAGGAGGACGAGGACGAGGTAAGCACAGCAGGGAGCACAGCAGGGAACGAACTACACAAAGACCCTGATGCCCGACTCCAGAGCAGAGCAAAGCAGTAGCAAACACGGCAGTGCAGCAGGAGGGCTGCTACTTTGCTTGCTGAAAGTCTGTTGTGGTGCTGGTAAATTAAAAAAAAAACACCAGAGCTGCAGGGCTCAGCTCACAAGATTTGTTTCAGTACTTTCTACACACAGCTGACTGAGCTAAGCGATTGGAGCAGCAGCGATGTGATGTGGAGGGCAGCTGGCACCTGATTGTTGATCACTGAGGCCCACCCAGGCCCACCTGTAGCTACGCCCCTGGTCAGAACCTCTACTGTCTGAGGCTATGGCCAAATAATTCCCCCAAATCATTAGCCCCCTGGGTAGGGTATGCAGTTCATTGTTCTAGGATAGATATTGCATGTGGTAGCTATCAATGGACATGTTTAAGTCCTAAAATAATCCAGAACCTTCTATTAAGGAATTATATGAACACAGGTAGCACATTACAGGGGTGATCTGGGAAATTACACACTGGTAAGCCTGACTTCGGTGCTAAGCAAAATAGTGGAAACTATTATAAAGAATAAAATTATGGAACACATAGATAAATATGGTTTAATGGGACAGAGTCAGCATGGATTCAGCCAAGGGAAGTCTTGCCTCACTAATTTGCTTTATTTATTTGAATAAACATGTGGATAAAGGTGAGCCAATCGATGTAGTGTATCTAGATTTTCAGAGTTTTGAACAAAGTTCCTCATGAGAGACTCCTGAGAAGATTAGAAAGTCATGGGATAGGAGGCAATGTTCTGTTGTGCATTAGGAATTGATTATTGGACAGAAAACAGAGGGTAGGGTTAATAGTGGAGTGCTGCAGGGATCTGTTCTGGGACTAGTGCTATTTAACATATTTATAAATGATGTGGAAATTTGAACAACGAGTGAGATGATTAAATTTGCAGATGACACAAAACTATTCAAAGTCGTCAAAACACATGTAGATTGTGAAAAATTGCTGGAAGACCTTAGGAAACAACCAAATGGCAGATGAAATTTAATGCGGACGAATGCACAGTGATATATATTGGGAAGAATAATCCAAATTATAATTACCTGCTGCTGATGCTAGGGTCCACCTTAGAAGTCAGCATTCAAGAAAAAGACCTAGGTGTCATTGCAGAAAATATGCTGAAACCTTTTGCCCAGTGTGTGGTGGCGGATTGAACAGAAGACGTTTGGGTCTGGCTGCTTAAGGGGGTTCCTTGAAACAGCACTTGCGAAACACGTGCCATGTCGGAACAATATCTCCTAGCCAACTTCTTGCTTAAAGATGAGTACATATTTTTACAATTTGAATAGCCTATTTGGTATGAAAATTGTAATATGCAGATTAACAAGTTAAAAAATGTACCTGTGATGATTATGATGCGTAATGCTCATTGGTAGAGATAAGACCATTGAGTTGCATTGTTGATGCTAAACAGGAAGTTGCAGTAGAAAGGGTAGGACGGGGCAGGAGGAAGGCCATGGCGACAGCCTCTGACTATGAATCGCTGCTGGCTGCAGGATCCGGTAAATGAGACCTGCAGGGAGGAAGATAGGAAGGGAGGAAAGAATTTTTTACTGTGGGAACAAAAATTTTACTGTTCCCAAGGGGCGTTAAAAAGTTTTGATCCCGCATCCTTGGTAACCATGACTGTTGGCGCAACAGCATCCTCCGAAGTGAGCGAACATTGATCCTAAGTTTGTAGGAGCAATTGCTCATGCGCTTACCTTAGAGGGAACACTGCTTGCAGGCAGCCACAACTGGGTGTGTGCAATTGAGAAGAAGACATTTGTACATAGGCTGCAAACAGTTTCACAGTCCACTATATCACAGTATCACAGTCCCCTGCTGTCCAGTGTGTTCCTGCTGACCAGTTGCAGTGCTCTATCCTGTCCTGCATCAAGCAAGAAGGCCTTGGTTAGCAGATACATAGGGCAGAGCATATCTCAGGTCTGCTTCCTAGCAGAAGGGGAAGGGTGGGATGAGAGGTCTCTGCTTACCTGCAGAATATGGCAAAAGCAGAGTCCTTCTGGCTCAAGGCCTCTTAGGTGCAGCTGGCTGATCCTGGAAGTGAGAGAAAGGAAAGCTCAGAGCAAATGAAAAGCCACTACCCACTCTGAAACTGTTATATGAAAGGGGAGACCAACCCCAAAAAATCTACGCAGGTGGCCCATAATCAAATCCTGATATCTATCTTCTAGAGACATCTTCAAGTGTGGCCCATAATTGAAATAAGGATGTTTAGCTCCTGGAGACATTTCCAGGTGTGAGCCATCATCAAAAATAAAAGTTCATCTCAGAAACGTCTAGGCAGTCCCGCCCTAGACGTTCCCAGGGACATATTTAAACATTTATCTCGCAATTTTCAACTTTCCATACACCATATTCAGAATGGCATGCAAGCCATCTCTTTTCCAAGCTGAAGAGCCCTAACCTCTTTAGCCTTTCCTCAAATGGGAGTAGTTCCCTCTATCATTTTGGTAGTTCTTCTTTGAACCTTTTCTAATTCCGCTATATCTTTTTTGAGATATGGTGACCAGAATTGAACACAATACTCAAGGTAAGGTCCCACCATGGAGCGATACAGAGGCATTATAATATTTTTGGTCTTATATTGCATCCCTCTCCTATTAATTCCTAGCATCCTTTTTGCTTTATTGGCCCCCGCCACACACTAGGCAGAAGATTTCAGAGTATTGTCTACAATGACACATAGATCTTTTTCTTGAGTGCTGACTCCTAAAGTGGAACCTAGCATCAGATAACTATGATTCGGATTATTCTTCCCAATGTGCATCACTTTGTATTTGTCTACAATGACACCTAGATCTTTTTCTTGAGTGCTGACTCCTAACGGACATAATCAAATGGGGCCGGCCATCTATATGGGCGGCCATCTCTGAGGCCGGCCCCGGAAAGCGGCATACCCGACCGTATAATCGAAACAAGATGGCCGGCCATCTTTCGTTTTGATAATACGGTCGGGGACGGCCAAATCTCAACATTTGGGCCGGCGTTAGAGATGGCCGGCGTCAGAGATCACCGCCATTGTTTTTTGCCAATAATGGAAACTAATGGCGGCCATCTCAAACCCGGCCAAATCCAAGGCATTTGGTCGTGGGAAGAGCCAGCATTTGTAGTGCACTGGTCCCCCTCACATGCCAGGACACCAACCGGGCACCCTAGGGGGCACTGCAGTGGACTTCACAAATTGCTCCCAGGTGCATACCTCCCTTACCTTGTGTGCTGAGCCCCCCAAATCCCCCCCAAGACCTACTCCCCACAACTGTACACCACTACCATAGGTCTAAGGGGTGAAGGGGGCACCTACATGTGGGTACAGTGGGTTTTGGGGGGGGGTTGGAGGGCTCCCATTTACCACCACAAGTGTAACAGGTAGGGTGGGGATGGGCCTGGGTCCACCTGCCTGAAGTGCACTGCACCCACTAAAAACTGCTCCAGGGACCTGCATACTGCTGTCATGGAGGTGGGTATGACATTTGAGGCTGGCATAGAGGCTGGCAAAAAATGTGTTGTGATTTTTTTTGGGTGGGAGGGGGGTTGGTGACCACTGGGGGAGTAAGGGGAGGTCATCCCTGATTCCCTCCGGTGGTCATCTGGTCAGTTCGGGCATCTTTTCGAGGCTTGGTCATGAAAAAAAGGGACCAAGTAAAGTCGGCCAAATACTCGTCAGAGACGCCCTTCTTTTTTCCATTATCGGCCGAGGACGCCAATCTCTTAACCACGCCCCTGCCCCGCCTTCCGTACCCTGCCAAAACGCCCACTTGAAGTTTGGCCGGCCCTGCGACGGAAAGCAGTTGAAGCCGGCCAAAATCGGCTTTCGATTATACTGATTTGGCCGGGTTTAAGACATGGCCGCCATCTCCCGATTTGTGTCAGAAGATGGCTGGCCTTCTCGTTCGAAAATAAGCAGGATAGTAACATAGTAAATGACGGCAGATAAAGACCTGAATGGTCCATCCAGTCTGCCCAACAAGATAAACTCATTTTACATGGTATGTAATACTTTATATGTATATCCGAGTTTGATTTGTCCCTGCCTTTCTCAGGGCACAGACCGTAGTAGCCCACCCTGCTCCGGTTTTATTCTCCAAATACCGGCGTCGCCACCCAATGTCTGCTAAGATTCCATAGATCCATTCCTTCTAAACAGGATTCCTTTGTGTTTATCCCACGCATGTTTGAATTCCATTACCGTTTTCATCTCCACCACCTCCGGCGGGAGGGCATTCCACGTATCCACCACCCTCTCCGTGAAAAAATACTTCCTGACATTACTCTGCCCCCCTGCAACCTCAATTCATGTCCTCTAGTTCTACCACCTTCCCGTCTCCGGAAAAGGTTTGTATGCGGATTAATACCTTTCAAATATTTGAACGTCTGTATCATGTCACCCCTGTTTCTCCTTTCCTCCAAGGTATATATGTTCAAGTCGGCAAGTCTCTCCTCGTACGGTTTGCAACGCAAATCCCATATCATTTTCGTAGCTTTTCTTTGCACCGCTTCCAGTCTTTTTACATCTTTAGCCAGATACGGCCTCCAAAACTGAGCATAATACTCCAAGTGGGGCCTCACCAATGACTTGTAGAGGAGCATCAACACCTCCTTTCTTCTGCTGGTTATACCCCTCTCTATGCAGCCTAGCATACTTTTGGCCATGGCCGTCGCCTTGCCACATTGTTTCTTCACCTTCATATCCTCCGACACCAACACCCCAAGGTCTCTCTCCTGAGTCGAGCTTGCTAATCTCTCCCCTCCTATTCAGTATCTCTCGTTTGGGTTTCTACACTCCAAATTCTTGGCATTAAATTTTAACTCAGATCACCAATAAAGTACTCACACTACAACTATATTATCAATTTTTACAAAATATTCTTTTAATTTTCTATCACATGGATATGTTCTTATTTCCTATCCCTCAACAAGTAACCTCAGTACTCCTTGCATACTAGTCCAACACCCGCTCACATTCGTTCTCATTTACCATGTTCATCTGTTCCCTCTCGCCAATGTTCTTAATCATTACAGTTTTAAATATTATATTCAAAATACAACATTTAATTAGATATGTTCACCAATGTCCATACAGAGACCTCGACTCTGTACCACATGTTACTATGACACACGGTTGTCCATATCCTCTAAATGTCACTAATCACCATATATTCAATGTAATGATTGATGTTATAAACGCATGAGTAGGTAAGGTTTTCCTCTCCTTCTCCACTGTGATGGCTACTCTTGACAGAGCTGTGGCGTTGAGCTAGAGTAAGGCTGCTGAAGAAACCACCAGTGCGTCAACCTTCAATATTTTCTTAACTCATCCTGGTCCTCAATGTGAGACCGCATTTCGTCAAATTCTTCCTCAGGAGAACCAAACCACGCAATCTGTAAATACAGATACACCCAACTCTAATCTTAACATATCCTGCTCACATATATATTTCTCTATTGCCTTACATATATCATTAATCAGTTTCAAATACATAATTAGCTGCTTACCCATGGGACTGCTCTCCAAGCTAGAGTTAACGGAAGTGACGATAAAAACGTAATATCATATACTGCACTACACGATTTAAATAGCCACCTAACACCCCGCCCCCATGTTGACGTCATCTGACATTACAACCATTCAACCTCTAAATTTAAACCCCAAGGGGCTATGGTGTTCCACTGGAATATATATCGTTGTTCTATATTAAACAATTGGCCACTCACATCTTCTCCCCGTGTCGGTAGGGGGATTTGTATTAATGCCAAGCATCTAAGATCTTCCACTCTATGTTTCTGATCAAGCCAGTGAGAAACTAACAGGGCTTCTATTTTTGAATTTCTCAAATTACTAATATGTTCCGCCAGTCTGTTTTTAAGATTCCTTTTTTATGGCCAATATAGTATTTGTCGCAAGGGCACATAATACAATATATAATCCACTCACTATTAAAATTAGTGGTTGATTGTAGATAGAATTGCCTGTTAGTTCCTGGAATCGCTATCATATTTGTAGTAACGGCAAATCTACAATAAACACATCAACCGCACGGGGAGTGTTGTCCATCAAATCTGTGCGGAGTAGACCTTTTCAGTAATTCTCCCAGGTTCGATTTACGACGATATGCAACCTTGGGGTGTTCTTTAAATTCTGAGTGTACCACCAACACATGCCAGTATTTGTGTATAACCTGCCCAATTTTAGAGGCCTGGTGGAAGAAAGGGAGGACACATGCTAAAGATCTGACCATGGGTGCTTGTTTCGGAGATAGTAACCAAGATCTATGGGCGTATCGTGCTCTCTTATACGCCCTCTTAAGGATATGCATGGGATACCCACGCTGCGTAAACCTTTCTGTCATGTCCTAAGCCTGAATTTTAAAATCTTAAAATTGTCTGACTGGAACACCCTTTCTTAATGCTGCATGATGATAACTGGAATAATGTAATAGGGTGTTCCTATCGGTGGGCTTCCGAAAGATCATAGTTGACATGACCCCAGCCTCAGATCTACTAATTTTTATATCCAAAAATTCAATCTCACTCCTTGATGTACGTGAGGTGAATTTCACGTTAGGATCGGCTGCGTTAAGAGCAGCAATGAATTCAACCAGTACATTTTCCAATCCATGCCAAAACAAAATCACATCATCTATATACCTCCTCCATAGCACCACTTTACTGTACCATGGGGAGGTATATACATGTTTCCTTTCGAAGTTCGTCATGTAGAGGCAAGCCAAAGAGGGTGCAACAGTCGCCCCCATGGCTACGCCTCTTTTCTGAACATAAAACTTATTTTCAAATTCAAAATAGTTATTACAAATGACCCATGTTAATAACTGCCGTACAGTCAACTTTTTTTCTTTTGAGATGGAAATTAGGTCTAAATATTCACCAGCCACCATGATGACTTTATCCTGGGGCAAATTAGTATAAAAGGCTACAACATCTAGTTCCACCATGAACAAATCTTCTTTATCAATATCCATCATGTTCACTTGATCCAGGATCTGTATAAAGTTAGTGGAGTCACGAACATATGATTCCACCCTACTGACAAACGGGTGAAGTAAATTATCAATAAATTTTGACAGGAGCTCCAAGACCAAATCTCAAGTACACACTATGGGGCGCCCCGGTGGGTCCACTATGGACTTGTGGACTTTTGGAACAAAGTAAATATACGGTATTTTAGGTTTTGGATGACACAAATTTCTTTGTTCCTTGACAGTAAGAATACCATCTATTACTGCTTTATCTACATAATCCCTAATCAATTTTTTCATTTCATCCGTAGGGTCATGATCCATCTGATCATAATAATCTTCCTGTAACAATTGTCTCAAACCCTCCACTCTATATTTCTGTTTGTCCATCACCACATTGGACCCACCCTTATCGCCCTCAAAATTATAAGCTGTTGATTGTTCGCCAACTGTTGGATACTCCGGCGTTGACTAACAGATAAATTATTACCATAAGGGCTGATAGTACCCTCTATTTGCCTCAGCTCAGTTAATACCAATTTTTGGAACGCAATAATTTTAACTGCCAGACCCTCGATCATTCTTCAAACTTTCAGAGATCCCTTCTCATTGTTTCTACTCCCTCCAGGGTAGCCACTCTATTGGCTATCTTCGTGTCATCCACAAAAAGGCAAATCTTTCCTTCCAACCCTTCAGCAATATCTCTCACAAATATATTAAACAAAATGGGCCCCAGCCCCAACCCCTGAGGAACCCCACTGCTCACCATCCTTTCCTCCAAGTGGATTCCATTTACCACCACCGTATCAAAGGCTTTGCTGAAGTCCAAGTAGATTACAACTAGCGTATGGCCTTCATCCATTTCTTTTGTCACCCAGTCAAAGAAGTCAATGAGATTCATTTGGCAGGATTTTCCTTTGGTAAAGCCATGTTGCCTTGGGTCCTGTAACCTGTTGTCTTCTAGAAAGTTAACTATTCTTTCTTTCAGCAGCGACTCCATTACTTTTCCTACCACCGACATGAGACTTACCGGTCTGTAGTTTCCCCACTGCTTCCCTGTCTCCACTTTTGTGAAGAGGGACCACATCCGCTCATCTCCAATCTCACGGAACGTCTCTCCCAACACTAAAGATCTATTAAATAAATCTTTAGGAGTTCCCGCCAGGACCTCCCTGAGCTCCCTTAGTATCCTGGGATGTATCCTATCCAGCAAAGGTGGAATCTAGCATCAGATAACTATGATTCGGATTATTCTTCCCAATGTACATCACTTTGTATTTTTCTACATTAAATTTCATCTGCCATTTGGATGCCCAGTATTTCAGTTTCCTAATGTCTTCCTGCAATTTTTCACAATCCATATGCGTTTTGAGAACTTTGAATAGTTTATTGTCATCTGCAAATTTAATGACCTCACTCATCGTTCCAGTTTCCAGATCATTTATAAATACAATAAATAGCACCAGTCCCGGTACAGATCTTTGTGGCACTCCACTATTTACCCTCCTCCACTGAGAAAAATGGCAATTTAACTCTACCCTATGTTTTCTGTCCAATAACTAGTTCTTAATCTACAGAAGGACATTGCCTCCTATCCCATAACTCCTTAATTTTCTCAGGAGTCTCTTATGAGGTATTTATGATAACTCTGCCCCATTAAACCGTTTATCTATGTGTTCCATAATTTTATTCTTTATAATAGTTTCTACTATTTTGCCAAACACTGAAGTCTAGCTTTCTGGTCTGTAATTTCTTGGATGACCACTGGAAGCCTTTTTAAAAATCACTCTCCAGTCTTCAGGTTCTATGGACGATTTTAACAGCGGGATACAGAACACTAGCAGCAGATCAGCAATTTCATGTTTGAGTTCTTTAATACCCTGGGGTGTATACCATCCTGTCCAGGTGATTTATCATTCTATAACTTGTCAATTTGACTCATTACATCTTCCAATTTCACTTATATTTCTTTCAGATCCTCTGCATCGTAACACTTAAAAACCGTTTCTGGTACAGGTTGTTCTCTTACATCTTCTTCCGTAAAGACTGAAGCAAAGAATTCATTCAACTCTCCGCTATGGCCTTGTCCTCCCTGTGTGCCCCTTTTGCTCCTTCCTGATCTAATGGTTCCACAGATTCCCTCGCAGGTTAAAAAAGTGTTTTCATCTCTGTGGCAAGTTTTTCCTCATATTTTTTTTAGCCTTCTTTATCAATGCTTTTCATCTGGCTTGACAATACTTATGTTGCTTCTTATTTTCTTCATTCAGATCCTTTTTCCATTTTTTGAAGGATGTTCTTTTGGTTCTAATAGCCTCCTTCACCTCATCTTTTAACCATGCTGGCTGCCGTTTGTTCTTTTTTCTATCTTGGTTAATATATGGAATAATTCTAATCTGGGCTTCCATGATGGTATTTTTAAACAATGTCCATGCCTGATTTAAAGTCCTAACCTTTGCAGCTGACCCTTTCAGCTTCTTTTTAACCATTTTCCTCATTGTGTCATAGTTGCACTTTCAAAAATTAAAAGCTACTACAGTAGGTTCCTTAGTGACTTCACTCCAGATATCAGCTCAAACGTGTTTTATGATCACTGTTTCCCAGTGGATCCAACACTGTTACCTCTCATACTACGTCCCCTGTTCCACTAAGGATTTGATCCAAAATAGCTCCCCCCTCTGTTGGTTCCTGGACCAGTTGCTCCAAGAAGCAGTTGGGCAGCTGCTCACATGTCTGGAAGAGAGTATCCAGGGCTTACATGGTGACCTCCAAGCTTACACCAGAGCCCTAACATCCAGAGAGGTGACACAGCAGCCCCTAGCAGCCCCACCTGATACCACTGAGGCCACCAGGCAGCCCCTACCATCTCCACCTTCCACCAGTGCTGGTGATCCCCAACCAGCTGCCAAGCATAGGAGAATGGGAATCCTTAGTCCCCTAGGCCAGTGGTCCACCAACACACAAGCCTCTATCGGCCACCGCACTGGGTCCCATTCTGGGTCCTGTGCCCAGGTCATAGGCCAACACCCAGCCAACTAGGTGGCCTGACTTTGAGGGTGCAGCCATGGCAGAAGGCTGCCTTGTAGAGACTGATGAGAGTGGAAACCCATCAGCAGAGGACTCTGGACATAGTTCACCATCAGCAAGACCTGGACTGCCACCAGCTGCTCGGGGACAGGGTGGGATGGGTACAGGCCAACAGGGCTGGGGGGGGGGGGGAAGGGGGAAAGGAAAGGGTACGGCAATTGCTGTGTTATATTGCCTTTATATAGTGGGATGCACTGAGGGGTGGGGAAAGAGGGTGTAATGAGGAGAGGAGTCTAAGTGTGACATGTGTGCAGTCGATGACGCCTAGGACCGAGGGAAGCAAGCTATGGTATAAAACTGAGCTATGTTGTTCTGCAGGGCCAGGGGGTGGTGGGGAAGGTGATGTATTCTGAGGTGTGGGTAAAAAAGGCATCAAGGAACTGAGTGAGGCAGTTTGAAATGGCGGGCTTGGTTAGGCCCTTGTTCACAGCTATCACAGACTGGAAGCTACCAGTGGCCAGAAAAGAGAGGGATGCAGTGACCTTGAAGTGGACAGGGATGGAATTGTTCCTACGGGTCCTGGACTGATGGAGAGGTTGGAGCTGGTCACACAGGAGCTGAATGACAGCCCTGTCAAAGCTGTACCTATTGAAACACTGCTGGTCAGTAAGGTCCAGGAAACGGGTACGGGGCATGAAAACTCTGGGATGTGGGTATCTCCTGTGGGGCCTTCCCTCCAAACTCTCCTCCTCCTCCTCCTCCTCCTCCTCCTCCAATATGTGAGCCACCTGTGCATTCAGTGCATCCATATCCCACCACCACATGTGCAACCCACTAACCCCAGAAACACCTCTTGTGTACACCTCTCTCTACCAACCTAGTGACCTGACAGTTTCCCACCACCAGATCTGATCCGTTTGTCCCAGCAACATACCAACATGTGTCTAGCTTCCTTTTAATCTGTATGATTACTTCTCTATTGGATAGTCTTTTCCTTTCCTATGTATTGTTGGCGTTCCATTCACATCTAATTTTTAATTTGTAATGTTTTTATTGTTAGCTGCCATGGCCTGTTTTCAGAAATGGCGGGGTATCAAGCATTTTAATAAACATAAACCAACAATGCACACACACAGCAATCACTCAGCCATAGCAAACACTTGTGCCACACTCTCCAAGCAGCAACAAACAGGCCTTACACACAAGCAACCACACACACAGCAGCAGCACGCAGGACAAACAAAGCAACAAGAACAGAGAGACACCAAACAGGTAAGGGGGTATAATGAAAGGTGTGTGGGCTTGGAGACAGTGAGTGTTGGAGGAGGGGGAAGATAAAGAGAAAGGGGTAATTGTGGCAGGGGGGCTAGCAGGGGTCGGCAAGGAGCTGAGAAGGTGAGACACAGAGGAGGCAAGTCAGGGAATGTAAGGGTGACAAGATTCAGACTTGGGCAAACAGACAAACAGTAGCACAGCACTCAGCAGCTCTCAACTGACAATTATTCCACTCTCCTACCCCACCAATTTGCAAATGGGTCTAAAGACAGCTTTGCAATCACCCCAGACACTTTTATATGTGGTCTAATTCTGTATGTTTTTTCCTGCCATGGGACAATCGTTTTGCTACTATGGGCTGGAGACGTTCATTTTGTAAGACTACCCAAGTTACGCCTCCAAAACGTCCCCTCTGGAGATGTCTTACTCCATACTAGCGATTTAGACTGTGTTTTCTTTTTGTTTGATTATGCGCTTTGGAAGTTTTTCTGCAAGCATAGGCACCAACTCCGTGGGTGCTGTGGGTGCTCGAGCACCCCCAATATTTTCACCTACCAGAAGTCAGAACTGGAAGTTCCCTTTGCCAGCCCGAGCTGCCCGGTGCCCGCTCTCTTCTCCCTCAACAGTCCTCCGCCAGTCTGCTCTCGCCTTCCTGTGTGCCACCCAGAATTTTAAAAGTCAAATTACCTCAGGATCCCAGCAGCAGCAGTGAAAGGCGAGCAGGCTTGATGCTTCAGCCTTCCCTTTTCTCTCAGCTCTGGTCCTGCCCTCATTTCCTGTTTCCGCAAGGACGGGACCAGAGCTGAGAGGGAAGGGAAGGCTAAAGCACCGAGCCTGCTTGCCTTTCACTGCTGCCGCCGGGACCCCGAGGTAAGATGACTTTTAAAATTCTGGGTGGCACGCAGGAAGGCGAGGGCAGACCGGCGGAGGGCTGTTGTGGGAGAAGAGGTAGTTGGGACTGGCACTCGGGGGGCTAGAGGGGGGCATGGAATTCTGAGGGAGGGAGGGGCCGGCCTGGAACTCTGAAGGAAGGAGGAAGGGTGGCCTGGAACTTGGAGGGAGGGTGGGCCTGGAACTCAGAGGGAGGGAGGGGGGCCTGGAACTCGGAGGAGAGGGAGGGGGCCTGGAACAGGGGAGGGAGGGGAGGAGGAGGGGGACAGGGGAGGGGGAATGCACCACCTGTAAAAAAAAAATTTCATCACCCCCAATCATTTTCAAAAGTTGGCTCCTATGCCCTCAACAGTCCTCCGCCGGTCCGCCCTCGCCTTCCTGCGTGCCACCCAGAATTTTTAAAGTCATCTTACCTTGGGGCCCCGCTGGCAGTAGTGAAAGGCGAGCAGGCTTGGCGCTTCAGCCTTCCCTTCTCACTCAGCTCTGGTCCCGCCCTCATTTCCTGTTTCCACAAGGGCGGGACCAGAGCTGAGAGAGAAGGGAAGGCTGAAGCACCAAGCCTGCTCGCATTTCACTGCTGTCGCTGGGACTCCAAGGTAAGATGACTTTTAAAATTCTGGGTGGGACGCAGGAAGGCAAGGGCGGACCGGCGGAGGACTGTTGTGGAAGAAGAGGTAGGGCTGGGGTTGGGACTGGCACTCGGGGGGGAGGAGGGGGGCATGGAACTCAGAGGGAGGGGGGGCTGGCCTGGAACTCGGAGGGAGGGGGCCTGTAACTCGGGGAGAGGGGGAGGAGGGGGAGGGAGGGGGACAGGGAGGAGGAATGCACCACCTGTAAAAATTTAAAAAAACATTCAGCACCTCCAATCATTTTGAAAAGTTGGCTCCTATGTCTGCAAGATATAAGTCTATGTGCTTTTTAGGCCATTTTTGGGATGTTTAGTAACCTATCCTGCTTATAACGAAATAGAAAAATGCCTATATTGCAACCCAAATCAGGAGATGGGCGTCTTTCTCCCGTGGGCGCCCAAATCGGTATAATCGAAAGCCGATTTTGGGCGTTTCCAACTGCAATCCATCGCGGAAACGGGTAAAGTTGACGGGGGCATGTCAGAGGCATGGTGAAGGCGGAACTGGGGGTGTGGTTATCGGCCGCAGAGAGATGGGCTTCTTTAGCTGATAATAAAAAAAAAAGGCGTTTTTACCGCGATTTTGGGTCACTTTTTCTGGACCTTTTTTTTTCACGAACGAGTCCCAAAAAAGTGCCCCAACTGACCAG
This sequence comes from Microcaecilia unicolor, assembly GCF_901765095.1. NCBI lineage: Eukaryota > Metazoa > Chordata > Amphibia > Gymnophiona > Siphonopidae > Microcaecilia > Microcaecilia unicolor. The sequence goes on along the minus strand of NC_044036.1, from coordinate 267,366,904 downwards.
ATGACCACTGGAGGGAATCGGGGATGACCTCCCCAGACTCCCCCAGTGGTCACTAACCCCCTCCCACCAAAAAAAAAACACTTTACAAACTTTTTTCCCCAGCCTCTATGCCAGCCTCAAATGCCGTACCCACCTCCATGACAGCAGAATGTGTTCTATCCTGTGACAGCCTTTCCCTGGTTCTGATGTGGCTCTGGGTGAGTGTGACACCTTTTCTGTTATGCGCACTGCAGAGTCACATCAGCAATGCATTGTGGTGGGTGTAGGTTATTGGGCTCCGTGATTCCACTAGCTTGTGGCAAATGCTCACGATGTTGGTATTTGGTAGGCTCTACTCCATGGTGCTTTTCCCCCTGCTTACTGGGTCAGAGTGTGCCCTGTTTTGTTTCTGGTAGTCCATGAGGTAGTGGCCATTTTTGTAAGCCAGTTTTAGATCCCTTTCACGTGATAGCCACGTTACAGAGCTTAGTTCTTACCTTGAATGTGGCTGAAAAAGGGCATTGTACAGCAATCTGCCAGCTCTGACCTACTGCTCATCTCAGTACCAGGGAGATTCTTTGCCAGTGGGGCACAACCTCTGATCTGCAGTTAACTGTGAGAAAGTGTGCTTATTCCAATAAAGGACGTTTTCGGATAGATTAGTCTTCAGGTGCCAACTGGTGTGCCAATGTTATATAGCAGCAACAAGTCCTAGAGGCCTGTGTGTATGCAGGTCCCTGGAGCACTTTTAGTGGGTACCGCAGTGCACTTCAGCCAGGTGGACCCAGGCCCATCCCCCCTACCTGTAACCAGGGGCGTATCTGCATGGGGCCTCAGGGGCCTGGGCCCCCGCAGATTTTGCCCTGGACCCCCCTACCGCCATCAACCCTCCCCCGCTGCCGTTCTTACTTTTGCTGGCGGGGGACCCCAAACCCCCGCCAGCCGCCCCGCGGTGTTTGAAATTCATCTTCGGCCTCCGTGGCCGTGCTGCTGTGATAGGCGCTGTTGAAATCCACTTCGGAGTCTGACGTCGTTGTACGTTGTACGTGCTGCGACGTCAGACTCCGAAGTGGATTTCAACAGCGCCTGTCACAGCAGCACGGCCACGGAGGCCGAAGATGAATTTTAAACACCGCGGGGCGGCTGGCGGGGGTTTGGGGTCCCCCGCCGGCTGAAGAAGAAGTTTTTACGGCAGCGGCAGGTGGAAACAGACCTCGGCTGGCGGGGGGTTGGGGTCCCCCGCCAGCAAAAGTAAGAACGGCAGCGGGGGAGGGTTGGCTGCGGGAGGGGGGTAGAGAGAGTCATTGGTGGCGGTGGGGGCTCGGCGGCGGCCCCCCTCCCTCTGGCTCTGGCCCCCCTACCGCCGGAGTCCAGATACGCCCCTGCCTGTAACACTTGTGCTGGTAAATGGGAGGTCTCCAAAACCCAATGTACCCACATGTAGGTGCCCCCTTCACCCCTAAGAGCTATGGTACTGTTGTACATTTGTGGGTAGTGGGTTTTGGGGGAGGGGGTTTGGGTGCTCAGCACCCGTGGTAAGGGAGCTATGCATGTGGGAGCGTTGTCTGAAGTCCACCGCACTGACCTCTAGGGTGCCCAGTTTGTGTCCTGGCATGTCAGGGGGGCGAGTGTACTACGAATCCTGGCCCCTCCCAGGACCAAATGGCTCGGATTAGGACGTTTTTGAGCTGGGCGGTTTTAGTTTCCATTATCGCAAAAAAAAACCAAACGCCCAGCTGAAAAACCTCCATTTTTTCAAAAATACGGTCTGTCCCGCCTCTTCACTTACCTGTTTTCGGACATAGACGCCAATGGAGATAGGCATTCGCATTCGATTAGGCCCCTCCACGTAACTCTGTAAGTCTATGTGCTTTGAATATAATCCACTTTGTAAGTCTATGTGCTTTCAAACTGAGACTCCGCATATGCTTGCTTCTGACTTTCAGGGATTTTATTGACCCACCACAAGAATCATCCACATTTTTTGCTGTACATAAGCCTTCCAAACAATATTAATTTAAAAAAAAAACTCTTCATTACTGCTCCCTCTTTAGAGCTGCTGCCACAACTTTTGCAGTTTTAGGTTCCCCATTCACTTTCTAAAGATTTCTGCATGCTCTCAGCATCAGTCTTGGAACAGAAAATGGATTTTTCTTTTTTCAACAAATATCTTCAAGAGAACGTTTGCAAACCAATTGCACTTTTCATTCCTTTGTCATACTAAAGATTAGCTCATGTTATGTGCCACAAGACCATTTTATTCCTTTGGGCCCTGCTACAGATAGCATACACTAATCTTTAGTGCGGCGTTTCCCAAACTGTGCACCGCAGCACCCTGGTGCGCCACAGCGCACTCACTGGGGTGCGCGAGAAATCCCAACTTCCCTCCCACCCAAACCGCTACTGAAGACAGAAGCAGCAGAAAATCAAATACAACAAAAAGCAAGCACAGGGCTGCGGCAGCATTCAAGCATGTGCTGTCAGTTCTGCCAGTCCTCTGCCCCCGGAACTACGTAAGTATATAAGTACATAAACACTGCCACGCTGGGAAAAGACCAAAGGTCCATCAAGCCCAGCACTCCATCACCGACAGCGGCCAATCCAGGCCCCAAGAACCTGGCAAAATCTCAAAATTTTATAACGATCAATGGACTTTTCCTTCAGGAATCTGTCCAGACCCCCTTTAAACTCAGCAAGGCCAGCTGCCATCACTACCTTCTCTGGCAATGAGTTCCAGAGTTTAACCACGCGCTGAGTAAAGAAAAACTTTCTCCAATTTGTTTTAAACCTACCACGTTCTAATTTCATCTTGTGTCCCCTAGTTCTATTATTGTTAGAAAGTGTAAACAAACGCTTCACATCTGTCCGCTCTACCCCACTCAAAATTTTGTAGACCTCTATCATATCACCCCTCAGCCGCCTTTTCTCCATGCTAAAGAGTCCTAGAAGTTGACGTCAGCAGGGGCAGAGCATAGACGCCCCGTATAAGAGGCTTGGGGAGGCTAAGCCTCCCCAGCCCAGCTGTGACCTTTGTGGCGGCCCCGCCTGCCTCCCTCTCCAAATGTACCCGAGACTCCCGACGACAAAATCTGCTGCTGCCACTTCTATTGAGCAGCGCAGCGGCAGCCAGGAACAACACCTACGCTCATCTGCTGCCGCCGCTTCTCTCAGAGCCAGCATAACATAAGAAGAAAAAGAAGCACGGGGCCGCAGCAGCGTTCAGACATGCGCTGTCGGCTCTGCCGGTCTCTGACCCGTTACGTCAATTTCCCGTTCCAGGGGCAGAGGACTGGCAGAGCCGACAGCGCATGTATGAACGCTGCTGTGGCCCCGCGCTTCTTTTTCTTCTTCTGTCAGCGCTGCTGTAAAGAGGCCCAGGCCGGAGGGAGAGAAGAGAACGTGTGGAAACGGTAGGAGGAGAGAGAAGGAGAGCAGGGGAAGGCCAGGGGACATGAACAAGAGCAGTGGACAGCCAGAGAGTGATAGGGAAAGAAAGAGGGGCCATGGAAAAGAGCGGGGGAGAGCCAGGGACATGGAAAAAAGCAGGGGAGAGCCAGAAAGAGATGGGGAGAGAAAGAGGGGCCATGGAAAAGAGCAGGGGAGAGCCAGGTACATGGAAAAGAGCAGGGGAGAGCCAGAGAGAGATGGAAGAGAAAGAGGGGACATGGGCAGGAGAGAGAGAGAAGCTGCTGGGGAGAAACTAGGGGAGACCCTAGCTGTAAGACTGAGAAATGCTGGCTGGATGAAAGGAGGGAGAAAGAGGGAAAATGCTGGAAGGAGGGAAGAAACTGGTAGGGAGGGAAAGAGGAAAGACACTGGAAGGATGGGGTGAGAGAGGACATGCTGAATGGAAAAGGGTCAAGAGAGAGAACTGTCTAGAAGGAAGGGGAGATAGAGGAAGACAATGGGAAGGATTGGGAGAAGATAATGGGTGGAAGGATGGAGAGAGAAAGAGGGATGACACTGGATGAAATGGTAGGAGAGAAAGAGGGAAGGTGCTGGACATGGATGGAGGGGAGGGAAGTATATGCACATGGATGGAGGGGAGTGAGGAGAAATGCTGGATATGGATGGAGGAAAAACTGTTGAATTTAAGAGCTGGATCGGAATACTGAAGGATAGGGACAGGGCTACAGATGGTAGACAGGACGCATAAGGACACAGGAGGATGGTGTACATGGTGAGAGAAAAATATCAAATGGAAAGAAGACACTGCATAAAACAGAAGACACTGGGACCAAAGCGAATAGAAAAACCAAATGATCAGACAACAAAGGTAGAAAAAAGTATTTTATTCAGAATTTATTAATTGGAATATGACAGCTTTTGGAAATGTGCATCTGTGATATTTTGCATGTAAGTTTCAATTTTTCTAGTATTGCTGCATGCTGAGTCTGACTTCTTGAGGTAACTTTCCAGTTCAGTATTTTTTCTTCATATCTGTTGTGTCATGTGTTTTTCATGTGTGATCAAGGTGCAGTATCCTGCTAACGTGTAGCATTTGCAGCCCTTTTTGTCTTGTTTTTTTTACGAGGTAGTGTATTGGTGTTTTAGAGCCTGGTATAAGGCATAAGGTTGTAGCTCGTCCTGTCCTTGGAATTAGTGCTGTTATGGTTTGGTAAGGTTATGAGTGTGTTTTTGCACAAGTTTGTGTATAGTGTTTTGCAGTGGAGAGATTGTGTATTGGGCTTACTGAGGTGGCACCAAATCATCAGAAAGGGTTTTAGAGCCTAAATCATGACACACTACCTCTTGAAGGATCTACATATAGTCGTACATAAAAGGAGCTCATTGTGAACACTTTCCACCCTAAAAGGGTGTTTTGTGGCTCTACATGAGAATTGTAATATTATGATCCCTTGTTTCATATTGTTGACGGTCTGCATTTTCCGTATGGGTGGTATATTGGTTTATTAGGGTCTGCCCAGTGTTATAGTACAGTAAGGTTTATGAGTGTGTTTTTGCACAAATTTGTGCATAAGTGTTTTGCAGTTGAGCAATTGTGGTTAGTACATGCTTTGAGCAACCACTTTATTCTTTGACATATGATACATATTTAATATCTAAATTTAATAAAAGGTATTAATTGTGACTTATTTTTACTTATTTTTTTCTGTGTTGTCAGACAATTATGGATGTAAGCCCCGCTCCTGGCCCCACCCCTAACCCCGCCCGCTTTAGCCTCCCCAAACAGTTGGGCCACCGACCGCCTATGGGGCAGAGGACCAGCAGAGCTGACAGCGCATGCCTGAAGGCTGCTGCAGCCCCACGATTTTGTTTTGTCAGAGCCACTGGGGACAGGGAGCAGGAGGTGTCCGGAACTCGCATAGGTGACTGCCAAGGAGGCTTAGTCTTGCTTTGAAAATACACCTCAATTTGGGCCTAATGAAAACAGAAGACCAGATGAAGTCAAAAAGTTGAAGCTAATAGATCAGTCTCTGTCTACCTTCCCATTCAAAAAAAAGCAAGCAAACCTATGAGCTGCTGCATCTGAGTTGTCATTCTTTATTGTTGGTTGCATTTTTTATTTAATCTCACTTATATTTTTAAACATGCTGGCTTGTGCAGCATACAGATGTACAAAGAGGAAGTATTTGTTAGAAATCTTAATCAGTGTGTCATTTGGAGGGGCTGGTTATAGGGACACCCTGGCTCTGTTATACTTGTGCAGAGAAAAAGATGGAGACCTGTGTGGCTGGGTGGGGGGTGGAGAACTGTGTGGTCGAGGTGGGGGGAGGCGAAGATCAGTGTGGTAGGAAGGGCAAAGATCGGTGTGGCTGGGAGGGGGTGCTGCGAAAACTTGCTCGGACACAAAGGGTGCCGTGAACTGAAAAAGCTTAGGAACCACTGCTTTGTTATTGTTATTATTATTTGTTGCATTTGTATCCCACATTTTCCCACCTATTTGCAGGCTCAATATGGCTTACAATGTTCCGTTATGGCATTCGCCATTCCAGAGTAGAAGATAACAATTGGTGTTGCATAAAGAATATGGATGACATAATAGAATTAAGCAACCAGATATAGGCAGAAATTAGTTCAGAATATAAGGTAATATATAAAGAATATATAGTGAAAGACCCCCCCCCCCCCATAGTGTGTAATCGCACCATTAATGGTTGTATATTTGAATACAAGATATTGCACTCAAACACTGCGTTGTACACCAGAAGGTTGCCATTGGTTTGCTCCACGTGTCCAATGGCTAATGTTTGGTAATCTTTAGACTCCCTATGGAGTTATGGAGCCACCTAGTTGTAATGTTGTGAAGAAAATCATGTTTACTGTAGGAGCGTATCATGGAGCTCTTCTTGGGAACAAGTTAAACATATGTCAACTTTACATTTAAGAGTTAAAGTATGTACTGCACAGCATCAGAACATGTAGTGGTGTAATTCTACTCCTTGGAGAATTCTGTGCAACTGCCAATGAAGAATTTATGCAGAATTTCCCTGCTTCTGAGCAGAATTTCCACAAGTGGGGAGGAGCTGAAACTATAGTTTAGAAGCAGACACACTGTCTTTTTCCTGTGGTAGTGTGCCACAGTGTGGCTCTAGCAGTGCACTCTGGGCAGTCCTGAAGTCCTGTGCAGTTTTTGCAGACTTTAAGAACAATGCTGGATTTTTGAGCATCTACACAGTTCGCACTGTGAGAGTCATATGAAGCAAGAAGATGTTGACTCCACTAGGAGGGGCTGGAGAGGCAGTGCTGGGGGAGAGACAAGCTGGGCAAGAAAGCTCCTGGAGGTGACGGGGGTAAGAGGACATGTGTAGGAGGGAGAAATCAGTTAGTAGAAATGGGATAATGAGACTTATTTGTGGGGGAAGATGAACTGGAGAGATGAGGTAGAGGCGACAAGGGGGTAGGAGATGGGTGGAAAAGATTGAGGAAGATGGGATAGGGCAGATAAAGGGAGACAAGGGTAAAGGACAAGGTTTTGCGTTACAAGACGTATGAGGAGAGACTTGCTGACCTGAACATGTATACTCTGGAAGAAAGGAGAAACAGGGGTGATATGATACAGACGTTCAAATATTTGAAAGGTATTAATCCTCAAACGAACCTTTTCCGGAGATGCGAAGGCGGTAGAACGAGAGGACATGAAATGAGATTGAAGGGGGGCAGACTCAAGAAAAATGTCAGGAAGTATTTTTTCACGGAGAGAGTAGTGGATGCTTGGAGAACTCTTTTTATTGAAAAAAAACTAAAAACAAATTACACACATGAAAAAACAACCAACCCTCCCCTCACATCCCCCATCAACATCCTACCTATACACAAGCAACCTACCTATATACAAACCCCCCTCCCCCCACATGATAATACATTAAATTTATCTACCAAATACCCCAGAGTCCCCAAAACCCCTGCAAACAGCCAACTGAAAGCCCCTCATGGTGGTTTTAGCCTGACATGCTTCCACCACCTTGCGGATTTCTCCACCCCCTTCTCCACCCTTTCCCACTTTGCCGCTTCCTGCACTGCCCTCACCACATCCCAGCTGACGTTTTCCGCCGACCGGACATCCTGGTGCAGGGAGACCCCACACCGCGCTATCCAGAGGCAGTATCGGAGTATCACTGATATCAGAAAGCGTGTCTCCAAATCCAAGCGCCCTACTTTTACAGATGGACCGTACACCCAGTCCGCATAGGTGTACCGACGGAAACTGGGGATCTGCAACAGAGAGGAAACCCGGTCAGAAACATGGACCGAAAATGGGCATTTCTGCAGGAAATGCTCCATTGTTTCCTCGACCCCAGCACATTCCCCCCTTGGACATCCCCTGTCCTGCACTTTCCGATCTTTCAAGTTGGCTCTCACATACAGTTTACCGTGAAAGGACAGCCACGCAATGTCTGTGTATTTCACAGGGATCCGGTCAGATGTAATCAACCGCAACCCCTGCTTTAACACTGGGTCTGGCGCATCCCGCAGCGCTAGGGGCGCTGAAAACATCTGTGATCGAACCCTCTCCATCCAAACCCCCCGCTGTCCTTCTTTCACCTCTGCCACTGACACCCCCCACACCCTCACCAGCTTCACCAGGGTCTTGCAATAGCCTACCCTCCCCGGGGCCCCCTTCCGCAGAGCTACTACCCTTCCCCCTTGCTGCCATAGGTCCCAGTACCTGCTCCACCATTGCAGAACACTCCGTGCCCACCCCGGGGGCTCCTGCCCAACCGCCCTGCCCAAATTAAACTGCAGGAACAGCGCACTGAAGAACAGGACCGGGTTTACCATTCCCACCCCCCCCCCCTCCTTCCTGGGCAGATATGTAACATTACGCTTCACTGGGTTCATCCTGTTTCCCCAGAGCAACTGGAAAAACACGCTATATAGGGCTGTATAGCGGCTTTCCGGCAACAAGCAGATGTAGCTAACAAATAAAAACAAGGGAATTAGATGAGCCTTTATCAACTGGACCCGCTCCCTCATCGACATTCTCCACCCCTTCCATCTGTCTACCCGTGCCCTGGCTTCTTGGAGACACTTATCCCAGTTGTATAACCTATAATCCCCCTGGTCAAAATAAATCCCCAGAACCCTGAGCCGCTCCCCTGGCGCTGGAAACTGACCACCCAACTCAAATTGGTGCCCTTGATCTTCCCCAACCCACAGGCTATTCGATTTTTGAAAATTGACCCTCGATGCTGTGACCTGCGAGTAATCCTGGATCAGCTCCTGCAGTCTTCCTCCCTCCCTTTGGTCCGCCACCCACACTGTGACGTCGTCTGCATATGCCACGACCCTCAGCTGACTACCTTCCCCTACCTCCACACCTTGCAGTCCCTGCGCCCCTCCCTTCTCCACCCGTCTTATAAAAGGGTCGATGGCATATGCATACAACAGCGGGCTCAGCGGACACCCCTGCCGCACCCCTGCCCCCACCGTAAACCCCTTCCCCCTCCACCCATTTACCAAGGGGAAACACCCAGCCTGCCTATACAGCAGCTGCAGCTGCTCTACCCACCCCTTCGGGAACCCATAGTGTTCTAGAATTCTCCACAGGACATCCCATTGCACTCTGTCAAATGCTTTATCCTGGTCAAGTGTCACCACCAACCGACCATTCACACCCTCCCTACTGTGTTCAACTCCCTCTCGTACCCATGCTGCTGCTTCCAGGACCCCTCTGCCCTTAACCCCGCATGCTTGGGAGGCCGCTAACAATCCCGCAGACACCTGCCTCATCCTTTGAAAAAGCATTCTTGCGAAAATCTTCCGATCGGTGTTGAGCAGCGCTATCGGCCGCCAATTGGCCAGCAGCGACGAGTCCTTCCCTTTGCTAAACAAAATCAGAGCTGCTTCTGTCAGGGACCTGGGGAGGGAACCCTCCGAACGAGCTGCCTCCCATACCTTCAACAAGATCGGCCCCAGTTGCGCCTTAAAGGCCTGATAAAACTCGGTCGGCAGCCCGTCCGGCCCCGGCGAGGTCTTCTTGTGGAGTGCCTCAATGGCTTCTTCCACCTCCTGCACAGTCCATGGTTGCAAAAGGCCCTGGAGCTGGGGTCCCCAATCCCCTATCCCTGGGGTCCCTTCCACATAGCTCTCCATCTGCTCTTTATCTATCTGCTGGGCCGAGAGGAATGCTTCAAAGTAATCCCCTACTACACCTAAAATCCCCTCCTTGGAATCCTGAAGGATCCCTCGTGTGTCGCGCACTCCCTCAACCACCCTATGGTCCCTCCTCTCCCTACAACAGGCGAAGGGATCCGGGCTAACCATCTTTCCGAAATCTCGTTCATACACCAATGAGGTGTAACGATTTTACTGCACCTTTTCCAGGAGCTCTTGGAGTTCCCTTATTTCCACCTCACTCCCCCCCTGAGAAATTAATCTATCCCTCTTCTGTTTCACCGCCAGACCCAGCTTCGTCCTTTCCCTACCCTCCCTTCTCGCCTGCCTCAAAAAAAAACCCCCGTGTGTGTCTTTTCACCGTGTCCCACCACCCACCAATCGATGAAAATGCTCCTTGTACTGTAACCTGGTCGTCCAAAAACCCAAGAAATTCCTCCCGCACCTGCCTGTTACCTAACCACTTTAAGTTCAGCCTCCACAACCCTCTCCCTGGCCTCTGTGCTCCCGCTCCCCCCACCTGAAGGAGAACCATATGGTGGTCCGAAAAGTCCACATCCACAATCTTTGGGCCCCCCAGACCAACCCCTTTCCTCACCAAGAAGCGATCTATTCTGCTCTTGCACTGTCCTCTAAAGAATGTGAACCCCTCCTGCCCCTCACAAAACTCCACATGTGCGTCAACCAACCCCGCCTCCCGCATAATCCTCGCCAGTCTCACCCCATCATAGCTCACCTGCATTAACCGTCCCCCACTATCCATTTTCCTCAATATAGTGTTGAAATCCCCACCCCAGACTACCTGGCGTGAGGTGTACAGGTAGGGCCGAATTTTCCCAAAAAGGAGTACCCTTTCCCTCTTACTCTGGGGCCCGTACACGTTGACCACCCTCAACGCTCTTCCCTCCCAAATCACATCTACCACTAGACATCTCCCCACCCCCAACTCCACCACCCTCTGGATATTCACCCGGTGCGTCTTAAATAAAATTCCCACTCCCCCATACCTGTCCCCCGCCAACCCCCACACCGAGGGTCCCCACCTCCAGGCCCGTCTCGCCCGCCTGATCTTTTCCAGAGACGTCAGCCGGGTTTCCTGTATCAGGAAACAATCCGCCTGGACCCGCGCAAACCTGTCATACGCCAAGCATTGCGCCTTTGGGGAGGAGATACTGGCCACATTAAGGGTAGCAAATGTTAATACAAGTCCCGCCATTCTCATGGAGAGTAACCGAGCTGCTCAACACCTCCTATACTCTGTACCCGAACCTCCTGATGTTCCCCCTTCGCACCCTGAGACAGGTCCTCTTCCGTGCGGCCATCGTCCTCCCCCACCCGATCCCCTTCCCCCCCCCCACCAGTCCCACCTGTACCTCCCCTCCCCCTTTCTTCCTTCCTTTCTTCTTCTTTGTGCTATCCAATCCCACTTCATTACCCCTCACCCTCCCTTTCCCCCTTCCCCCAACCTCACCCCCTAACTCCTCCTCTAGGTTCTCCCTGTCCTCCAAAACCTCCTCCAATTCCACTCTGTCCCCCCACTCATACACTTGGGCCCACGCCCCCTGCACAACCCCCTCGGCCTTCCTCTTACTCCCCTTCCCTCTCCCATCCCTTCCACCCTCCCCTCCCCCTGCCTCCTCTCTCCCCCCTCCCTCTTCCCTACTGCCCTGAACCTCCCCTCCCTTCTTCCGACTCCCTGTACTTCCCACCTGAACCTCTTCATATTTCCTTTTGCCTTCTGCTGTCCCCCCTGCCTCTGCTCCCTCCTCCATCAACTCCACCCTCGTCCCCTCCATCTGTTCGCCCTCCTCACCCTCAGCCCCCCCATCCTCCTCTCCTAACACCTGATATCTATTCCCCCCCTCGCCCCCTGCTGCGGCACCTCCCCGCCTACCGCCCGTGTCCCCCCCTTTCTAGACTTCCTCCTCCTCTGTGGAACTCGCACCCAATCCCCCTCCTGCTCCTCCCCTGACGCTCCTTCCTGCCTCCCCTCCCCTTCTCCTACCAGCTCCTCCCTGCCCAGCACCCCGTGCCCTGCCCCCTCCTCTTCCCCTACCACCCCGCCATACCCCTTCCTCCACATGTCCCACTCATTATGGGACGCCCGAGGGCAATTCCGGAATGCATGCCCCAGCCCTCCACAGAGATTGCACTGAATCGAGGTACAATCCTCCGTGGAGTGCTGGGTGTCCCCACATCTCCCACACTTTACCACAGGGCAGGACATGCTAAAATGTCGAAATGAACCACACCTAAAGCACTGTCGTGGCTGTCCTTTGTAAAAACACAGTATCCTGTCACGATGAAAGCTGCCGAGGGATGTGCTGAACGACATAGCCGTCCTGTTTTAATTTTACCTGGGCTCCCCAACCTCCTGCCCAAACCCTACTCGGATCCGGTAGCTTAGTAAGTGGTGACTTCAGCTCCGCATACCGCTGGAGCCAATAAGCCAGATCTGCCCCTGAGATAGACTCATTCCGCACAAGTAGGGTAACCTGCACCAGGTCCGGCTTGCTGATCGGAATCACCTTGAAGTCCCGCCACTCCCCCTTCCCCCTTACTCCCTCATACCGTTCCCAAAAGATTTCCATCCCCCTCTGGGTCATAAAGCTTACATCATATTCGGGGATGTTGACGGGGTGTATACAAGCATAAAAGTCCTCAGGTATGAACCCCATCCCCATCACCTGTTTCAAGACCTTTTCCCGGGACGGCATTGCTCCGTCCCCTATCCATTTAAGCTGAACCACATTGCGTCTTTTTGGTAACTGCCCACCCCCTTTCCCCATTCCCCCAAAACCCATGCCTGTCCCTTCATACCCCGCAAGTCCTCCCCCCTCCCTGGACCACTGCAGCAAAGGACACAGACCCTTGCCCCCATCGCCCCCCTACCCCTGAGCTGGTGCCAGCCCTACCCTCCAACTCCGCCCCCCTCCCTTGCTGCCCCTCAGCCTTACTGTCTTCCCTACTCCCCCCCACCTCCTGCCCCCCCGTACCCGTAATGATGTCATCTCCCCCCTCCCGCTGCCCCTCCCCCCTGCCTCCCCCCCTTCCTTTTACTCTGGGGCCTCCCTGCCCCTCAGGAACCATACCCCCTCTTCCCTGATGCTGGCCCACCGACATACCTCCATCCCCTGCTGCCCAGACACCTGAGTCCCCTGCATCAGGCAAATCTACACCAAAAGAACCTTCCCACTGCAAACCTTCAGCAGCCCCAGAATCCCGCAACAAACCCCCTTCAGCCTGCCCTCCCTCCGGCTGAACCAAGTCTGGTACCGCATTACCGGCAGTCCTTGCGGCCATTACTTGCTGTGGGGCTGGCGCTGCAAGAATCTCCCTGTCTGCCCCTTCTTTCTCACAGCCTTCTGGGTGCCTTGACTCCTTTCTCTCTGATGGCTCTGCTGCGGTCCCGTTGTCGAACCCGTGCAAACTCCCTCCTCCTGCGCCCCGATTGGGCAAACCTGCCCTCTCATCTGCTGTGAGTGGGCAGAGCTTCCTCGAACCCGGAAGCTCCGCGTATCGTCTCTCCGCTCCTTGCTGAAAATTAGCCTCTGTCCCCCTTAGCGCTACAGCCTTCTGGCTCGCCTCCGATGTTCCACCGGCTGTCTGTGATGTCCCTTGCAGCTGCGAACTGCCCTCTGCACACTGCAAATCAGCCGTCTCTCGATCAGGTATGACGTCCTGCCCCTTCGATCCTCGTGGGCGGACCTGCTGCGCTAGTAATGGCACTGCGCTTGTAGGTTGCTGACCTCCCGAAACTGATGCCTCCAGTGGAAAAAGAACCACCTGTGGCTGCAACCGCTTGTCCTTGCTTGCAGCCCACTGCTCCATTCCGGGTACACCGCCCTCTTTCTTCTGCATCGGCTCAACCAGAACTGCATTAGACAACAGGCTCTCCCCTGTAGCGCCTGACCCTGTGTCTAGTATCTGGAATGATTGTCTCTGAAACTCTCTCGCTTCTGTATTTTCCTCCACAGGTCTCTGTGTCTGAGAAGTCTGATCCAGACCAGCCCTGACGTCCCTGAGCTCTGCTGTCTCTGGAAGAGGACCGGGCTGGCTTGCCAGGTACTGCACATACGTTAATGTGGCTTGTGTACCGCTCCCGGTCAGTTCTGGCACTGAAGAATGCAGGGACCCAGGAACTGAACCCTCTGTCTTCTTCCCTCTCCGTTCTGCTGTGGGGTCTGATCGTTTACTTCCCTGGCCTCCAGCGAGAGAACCAGAAGCCATTCTTTCCTTGTTCACATAAATCTCGCGCAAAGGGTTCCCAGGGCCTTTTTTTAAAACCCCAAGCAGCTGTTCTTTCTTCCCAAGCATTTTTTTTAGACGTGTTTCTTCCTTTTCATATAGGTTCTTGTGTGTTGCTGGAGCTACTTTAATCATGGTTTTAGCCATCTTGATACGTTTACCCAGATCCACCACCTCTTTCTCCACGGCCTTGATTCTCCTAACCACTTTAATCAAACCACTAGCCGGGTCCTCTGGGTCCTGGATTCTCTCCCAAAAATCTTCCTCTTCCGAGGACACGCTGTCCTCATTGCCTGTCTCCTCAGATTCAGGCTGACTCTCCTGACAGGTATCCATCTCCTCCACCTTCTCTCTGCCCGGCAAACTCCCTTCTTGGGCCTTCACCAGCTCTCCCCCCCTCTCACCTTCTGGATGTTGTAGGCCAGTGAGGGGGGTACCGGACTGGCTTCTGCCCTCGGGCTGCTGTTCTCTCCGGTCTACCGGGCTCCTCTCCCTCCTCTCTGCGGCTTTAACAGAGAGGGAACCGTTCTTCCAGGCCTTCTGGTCCTGGGCCCCAGGAGGCCCCATATCCTGGGCCTTGCCTGAGGACCGCTCCCCAGTGACCTTCCTCATTTCTGGGGAAGGGGCTAGGCCTCACTCCCTTCCCCCTGGAAGCCTGCAGAGCCTCTGGCAACACTTCCTCCTCCTTCCAAGCTTCAACAGCAACTGCCTTGGAATGCCCTCCCGCGGGAGGTGGTGGAAATGAAAACGGTAACAGAATTCAAACACGCGTGGGATAAACATAAAGGAATCCTGTTCAGAAGGAATGGAACCTAAGGAGCTTAGCCGAGATTGAGTGACAGAGCCGGTGGCGGGAGGTGGGGATGGTGCTGGGCAGACTTATACGGTCTGTGCCAGAGCTGGTGGTGGGAGGCGGGACTGGTGGTTGGGAGGCGGGATTAGTGCTGGGCAGACTTATACGGTCTGTGCCAGAACCGGTGGTGGGAAGCGGGGCTGGTGGTTGGGAGGCAGGGATAGTGCTGGGCAGACTTACACGGTCTGTGCCCTGAAAAGGACAGGTACAAATCAAGGTAAGGTATACACAAAAAGTAGCACACATGAGTTTATCTTGTTGGGCAGACTGGATGGACCGTGCAGGTCTTTTTCTGCCGTCATCTACTATGTTACTATGTTTTGTTGGGGGAAGATGAGCTAACAAAGAAGCTGATGCTCAAAGATTTGCAATAGATTTGCAGGAAAATTGCTGCGGCATGCTCAGAGTAATGAGCATGCAAATTAATGACATGTTAAAATCACGGCAGTAATTTGCTGCTCGGAACTCTGCGCTAACTGTCCTGTCAGTATCTGAGCACTGATTGGCTCAGACAATGACAAGAAAAGTTGACAGCAGGAAAATAAAATTTAAAAAAAAGCATGCATTGGGAAACTCCAATCCAAGCCAACACCCGTTCCCGCCCCCCTCCAAACATATTCCTTATGGTCTAATGGACCCCACCCAACATTGGCCAGACCCCCCCCCCCCCTTTCCCCTCCAACACTTAAAAAATTCCCTGGTGGTCTGGTGGCCCCACCTGACCCCTCCCCCACCAAAATTTTTAAAAATGCCCTGATGGCCTAGTGGGACCCCCAAGTCACAAGTTATCCCTGGTAACCTAGCAGTGGCCCACCCCTCCATACTTCTTTACCTCGTACGTTGGAAGCAAGAACGATGCCCAATCATTCCTGTTTTTCCAGGCCACCATCTATAAAATGGCAGCACCTTGTTCAGCCCAGTGCATCCTAAATACCATATACTCCGATGCTTATGAGGTCCATTAGACCACCACACATTTTTGAGGGGAGAGCCCAACCAGGGCAGAGTGGTCAGACTGGAGGGACAGAAAGGGTGCTGCTAGACACCACTTCTCTCAACCAACCCTTCTAAAACAATCCCACACCTGGCAGAAAGTTTCCTGCGCTAAATATGCTCATGAAACTTTTTTTCGGGCATTGCTGCGGGGTACTTAATGATCACATTTACATGTATTTTAAATGCATTTAAATGTGGTCTGCACTTATGGTTTCAGCGCCCTTGTTTGGAATTCAGAGCTCTCTTCAGGTTCCATAGACTGCTACAATCAAATCACCAAAAAAACAGACACCCTAGTTATATACTGTACTCCTAGAGGAAATCTGCACTTCAATATTTTGCAACTCTGAGTAAGAACTCATTTCTGTTTTTATGGTTATTTATTTAAATAATCTCATATCCTGCACCAACTACAATTCTGGGTGGTGTACAAAGAACATGCATACTTTAAAACATAAAATTATATATGTTTAAATTAATTGATTTCCAATTAAATCAATACTTTAATCAGCTGAAAACAGGGACAAATTTACAAATTTTATTATTATTTTAGTTATGTTGTATGGTTCCTATGCTGTTGGTATGGTTGAACATAAGAGCAGTGGCCTATGGATTGTAGTGATCTATTGTATTCTGAATCATAGCTGGTAATCAACTCAATGGGCATGTTATAGGGCAGTGATGGGCAACCTTTTGAGCTTGGTGTGTCAAAAGTCGCCAAAAAACCGAGCATAACTCGGGTGGTGTGTCACTTCGAGAAAAAAAACATAATTTCGCGATATTTATAGTTTAAATAACAAAAATGTATAATTGTAATATATAACTGTATTTAATAAACCAAAACCTAATTATTTAACTTACCTGCTTAGTGACTTCTTTGTTCATCTGTCAGTCGGTTTCTTTTGTTGGTCTTGATATTATTTAACTTGTGTGGGGTGCCGTGAACTAAGATAAGTGAGGGGGAGGGGGAATTCTTTAACTAATCTGCCTATTAGTGACTTTTTTGTTGCTGAATTTCATTGGCTAAATCTTCAATTGAAGGTTGGTATTTTGTACACTTCAAGCCCAAGCAAGCGCTACTAACTTCATCTTTCAATCTGTTTCTTTTGTTGGTTTTGATATTATTTAACGCTGAGAATAAGGTTTCACAAAAGTACGTAGAGGGAAAAATTGTGAGTAAAGCCATTGCTATATTTTTCAGGGTGCTAAAAGTGTCTGGTAATCGGATCCAGGCACTCCAAATTTCCTGGTAACTCAGATATTCTCTTAATAATTGTATCTTTATTCTGCATATCGTGAAATAGAACTGGTGCACATCTTAGGAGTGTTTCTTTAATAAATCCTCCCTCACTGAGTGCTTTTCCATGCTGAGCTATGGAGTGAGCAATGCTCAAACTTGCAGATGTTAAATTTGTAGAACCTTTTACAAATGTAAGGATGGAATTAGATTGGCACTTATAAAAGTGTAGCTGCCTGGAAATGTATTCCTTCCTTTCATCCTCACTTTTTTTCAAGAGCTCGGAATGATTAGTTTCAAAATGTCTATTTATATTCCACGTTCTGCTTACTACCGTTTCAGTACATAGAACGCAAAATGATCTCCCATTTTTTTCTATAATGCCATACATCTCGGTCCATGTCTCTTGAAAGGGTCGGCTACTGCTACTACCACTTCCTTTACTTAACCTTGGTTTTTTATTTTTGGGGTTCTCCATCAGGGGGGCAGTGACAGAAGATAGAATTATAGATAGCCTGTTAGCCCTGCAGGCAATTAGGGGTTAACTAGCCTAACTGACCACCTTATGTAAATTAAGATGGCTGCCGCTATTTCTAATGGTGGGAAACGGCACCCATAGCACATGCCCTCGCCTCTCCCAGCCTCCCCCTCACCTATCTCAGTAATGATGGTCAATTAGAAATCCATGACACCTCAGAACAGTAGATTGGATGATGGTTGCTGTGGTTATGTGGTTGCTGGTAATGGCGATCACAGGGCCCTCAATGATGCGTCCCCCATGGCATTCCAGTGCTCTCTGCTCCGCCGGCTGGAAGTGAGGTCAAACGGCCGTGCAGGAGCCGGGGCAGAGGGAGCAGCAGGGAGGGAACGAGCGGAGGACTCGGAGGGAGCCAATAGGAGCGCACACGGGTAAACATGCACCGGGGGGGGGGGGTGATTTCGCCGGGGGGGGGGGAGGTCGCGCTGCACCTTGGGGGGGGGTGCATCAGCGATCCGCCCGAGTGTCAGCAAGGAACGCCGCTGCTTCTCTGTATGCGGCCACATGCGGCCGCGTGTCATCGAAAATGTCATAGGTTCGCCATCAGGGTTATAGGGTGTATTCCGGCAAATAGGTGAAGCATATTCCTTTCAGTTCTTAGAGCTATATTACTGAGGAATTCTGCATGAAAAAGTCTGTGCAGAACATTTTAAAATTCTGTACAATTCTGCATTCTGTATCAAAATAATACAATATAGCCACCATCGTTGAGAAGTAATTACAGATTTAGGGGCCCTGTTTACTAAGGGGCCCTTTTACTAAGCCGTATAAGTGTCTACGCACACCCAACGTGCACCAAAATGGAATTACCACCCGACTACCACGTGGCTCTTGCGGTAATTTCATTTTTGGCATGCGTCCGATACGCGCGTCTGAAAAATATTTTTTATTTTCGGGTGCATATAACGGATGCGCGCCAAGTGGCATTTGGCATGCATAGGTCATTACCGCCCAGTTACCATGCGAGTCTTTACCATTAGGTCAATGGCTGGCGGTAAAGGTCTCAGACCCAAAATGGACGTGCGGCCTTTTTGAAGGAATTCATTCAAGGTGGTGTACAGTAAGAATAAATCAAACATGAGCAATAGGCAATTACAGCAGTAAAAATATTCAAATGTCAACACAATTCGTAATAGAACATTTTAATTGACAGTGAAGGGTATTAGCAAAGATGGAACATATAGATAGGTAAGAGAGTAAGAGGAGTTAGAAAATAAGGTGATTAGTTTAAAGAACAGTCCACATGAGGTCAGAGAAATGGTTAAATATTATCCCAACTAGGGTAGGAGTGGATAAACATGTCCTGTTGCAGTATGTGCAGCCTGTGTCACTCCTTGTGTGTGTGTGAGTGAGACTAACAAGTTAGTTACTTCTTCCATTAAAGGCTTAGTTGAAGAGCAAAGCTTTCACCTGCTTCCTGAAGTACTGTGTTTCCCCGAAAATAAGACACTGTCTTATATTAATTTTTGCTTCCCATGACCCGCTAGGTCTTATTTTCAGGGCAGGCCTTATTTTTCGGGGAAACATCGGGTCGCCCCCCCCCCCACCTGAGGTCGCCCCCCCCAACCGAGATCGCCAGCTCCCCCCCCCCCCTCGATCGCGGCTCCCCCCGCCCTCAGTCGCTCCTAGAACTAACCTCTTAAACGCTTCCTTTCACCATTCATCTTCGCACTCGCAGCAAGCAGCAGGGCAGGCCACTCCTTCCTTCCGTGTCCCGCCTTCGCCTGACATAACGTAACGTCAGGCGAGGGCGGGACACGGAAGGAAGGAGTGGCCTGCCCTGCTGCTTACGGCGAGTGTGAAGGTGAAAGGAAGCGTTTAAGAGGTTAGTTCCAGGAGCGACTGAGGGCGGAGGGAGCCGCCGATCGAGGGGGGGAGCCTGCGATCTCAGGTGGGGGGGTGACCCCGATGTTTCCCCGAAAAATAAGGCCTCCCCTGCTAGGTCTTATTTTCGGGGGAGGCCTTATATTTTCAAATTGCAGCAAGACCTCTACTAGGTCTTATTTTCGGAGGATGTCCTATTTTCAGGGAAACACGGTAGAAATAGTCTTGTGTTAAGCGGAGTCTTTCAGGCAGTGTATTCCAGAGTGTGGACATGCACCCAAATTTGTGCACACAATTTTAAGCACTGTTGATAGAGTCCCCCTGTTATGATTTCCTAAGTTATCCATATAGCAGATTACAATTTGCCACTATCTGAATAAGGTCTGGTGCTGAACACCATATCCGGATATTCAGCACTAGTTACTATCCAGATGGTAGCTTTGAGCATCCAGATATTTTCAGACCACTGCAGTCAGCATTAAAAAACAAACAAACTGGTGACTGTGGCAGCTGAATATTGGCCAATTTAATTATTACATTGACATGATAGCAGATTAAAAAAAAACAAATTGAGCCAGCCAGACTGCCCAGTTGAAACTCCTTTACTTTAGATAGATGACTATGGGGCCCTTTTACTAAGGCACGCCGAAAAATGGCCTGTGCTGGTGTAGGTATGTGTTTTGGGTGCACTCAGGTCCATTTTTCAGCATGCCTGCAAAAAAGGCCTTTTTAATGGCCAAAAATGGACGTGCGGCAAAATTAAAACCACCATGCGTTCATTTTCGGCCTGAGACCTTACCGCCACCCACTGACTTAGCGGTAAGGTCTCACACATTAACCTGGCAGTAATTGTCAGCGCGCATACGTTGCTGATTACCACCGGTAAGCACCATGAGGTAGAAAATTTCTATAGTGTGTTTTGGACGCTCGTCAAAAATGGAATTACCGCCCGAGGCACGCGGTAGCCGGCTGGTAGTTCCAATTTGACACCGTTGGACGTGCATAGGCGGCTATATGAATTTACAGCAGTAGCTAATTTATCTCTGATACCCCCATATTTTATACCTGACCTTTCAAATCCTACATTTTTAAAAATATTTTTTATCTCCCTACCACTGTTCCCCATTTGTCCCCAGCATGCCCCAAACCTGGCTAGCCTTCACCATCTCCACTGGCAAGCCATTTCAAGCTTTGTCAATGTCTGCTTTGAGTCTTTCCAGACCAAAAGTCTAATACCAATGACCTCTTTCAAAGTTATAATACCCGTGGAGGGGCATAATCGAACGCGAACACCCATCTCCATGGGCGTCTATCTCCGAGAACGGGTATGTGAAGGGGCAGGACAGACCGTATTTTCGAAAAAATGGGCATCCATCTTTTTTTTCAATAATACGGTTTGTGCCGGGCAAATGCATTGGATTTGTGCGGATTTGAGCTGGGCGGTTTCGTTTTTCAGCGATAATGGAAATCGAAGGCGCCCAGTTCAAAAACGACGAAATCCAAGGCATTTGGTCGAGGGAGGGGCCAGGATTCGTAGTGCACTGGTCCCCCTCACATGCCAGGACACCAACCGGGCACCCTAGGGGGCACTTGTAACAATTTAAAAAAAAAGTAAAATACCTCCCAAGTCCATAGCTCCCTTCCCTTGGGTGCTGAGCCCCCCAAATCCCCCCCCCAAACCCACTGCCCACAACTCTACACCATTATGGCTGAAGGGGGCACCTAGATGTGGGTACCGTGGGTTTTGGGGGCGGTTTGGAGGGCTCCCATTTACCAGCACAAGCGTAACAGGTAGGGGGGATGGGCCAAGGTCCACCTGGCTGAAGTCCACTGCACCCACTAACAACTGCTCCAGGGACCTGCATACTGCTGTGATGGAGCTGGGTATGGCATTTGAGGCTGGCATACAGGCTGGCAAAAAAAGTTGTTAAAGTTTTTTTTTTTTTTGGTGGAAGGGGATTAGTGACCACTGAGGGAGTCAGGGGTGGTCATCCCCGATTCCCTCCGGTGGTCATGTGGTCATTTAGGGTACTTTTTTGGGACTTGTTTGTGAAAAAAAAAGGGTCCCAAAAAAGTGACCTAAATTCTCGCTAAAAACGCCCATTTTTTTTGATTATCGGCCGAAGGCGCCCATCTCTGCTCGGCCAATAAACACGCCCCAGTCCTGCCTTCACCACGCCTCCGACATGCCCCCGTCAACTTTGTCCGTTCCCGCGACAGATTGCAGTTGGAGGCACCCAAAATCGGCTTTCGATTATACCGATTTGGGAGCCCACGGGAGAAAGGCGCCCATCTCCCGATTTGGGTTGGAATATGGGCGCCTTTCTCTTTCGAAAATGAGCTGGATAGTCACCAAAAATAGACTGTTGTCCTAGATACTCAGTTTCCCTATGCATTGAAGTATGGTTTTTAACTATGGTCCCTCCATGCAGGTTACACCAACCTACTTTGAAGCCCAGGGTAGCTGTGCCTTGCTTTTATGGTTATACTACTGCTTTGTGTAGACTACCCATATACATTCCCAGAGGTATGTTGCAACCATACTACTTCTGTTTAGGGTTGTAAAATTATTGCTATTATAGTAAAGGCTTAGTACAGTCTACTCTAACCATGAAAATGGCAGTCTCATTCACATTCATAAGATGAAAGAATAGCAATGCAAAATGTTCAGACATCCTAAAAATGCAATAGTTCCATGAATGTCATAGTAATAGTGCTTACAGGGCCAATAATGTCTTATCAATTAAATAAGGAAGGCAGTGAAGTGAATAGCTCCATATTTACTACTTAGGTAGCAAAACACAGATATATTTTCAATGCTTCCATTCATCCTTACAGTTATTCCACTATTGTTCCTAATGGTGCTTATTTATTTATTATTACATTTATATCCCTTATGATGCAGATTATGCTTCCAAAGAGGCACTGGGATAACCTGAACAATAGCAGTGGTTAGGGCTTTAAAAAATAGTGTTATGACTACTTCAGGTTTCTAGGAAGACACTGGGATAATTTTAAAGCAGTGACTATGGTTAAAACCCAAATTTCAATAACCAAGGGGAGGCCTTGTGATGTAATTGGAAGGTCACTTGCCTACTGCACCCAGCACTAGAGTTCAAATCTTACACTAGGATTTCTGCCAGGTATTCGGCTCTGGCCAACTCAACCATCCATCTGCTTTCAATCAATGAGGCCTTCATGATCAAATGCAAACTCCGGGGCTAGAGGCTGTTAACGCCATACTAGCGCCAGAGTTTGCTGCCGACCCATGATCAGAGCCCTCGAGTGCGTGAAACAATGCGCTCGAGGGCTCTTAGCGCAAGTAGCATGCAAATGCATGCTAAGCAGCACTTAACGCATTCATCCCCAATGATCAGCTTCCAGCGTGCCAAAGATTGGGTCGCTGGCCACGGCAAACTCTACGCCAGCTCCGAGCTGGCATTAGAGTTTGCGCCGATCATTGGGGAGGAATGGTGAGCCCTGTCCAGCATGCAGTTGCATGCTGGCAGGCCCCCGTTCCCCCCCAAAGCAAATGTGAACAGGGGGCTGGCGGTCTGGTGGACCTCCGGTCCCCCCGACGATCCCACCCCACCCCCATGTTCAGGGAGGGCTGGAGATCCAGTGGGTCTCCAGCCCCCCAAACCCCCAGAAAATATCAAGTGGCCGCCGCCGGCCAAACCCTCTCCCACCCTCCCACCCAGCGAGTGATGGGGGGGCTGGAGGTCAACCCCAACTTCCCCCCCCCCCCCCCGCATTGTTGTACCAATCCCTGGTGGTCCAGCATGAGTAGGAGTAGTGACAACTCCCCTCCCGGCCCCCCTACCCTCTCCCACCCTCCCATCCAGTGAGCGAAGCCACCCAACTCCCCCCCCCCCCAGTGTTGTCATACGAATCCCTGGTGGTCCAGCATGAGTCGAAGTAGTAACAACCCCCCTCCCGGCCCCCCCTACCTTTAGTTGGAGGAGGGACGCAGCCTGCCTCCCTCCTCTTCCAGTGAACGACACCGCAAAATGGCGGCGCCCAGCCCCGCCCATTGCATCCTGGGATGCACTGGGCGGGGCTACAGACCATGTAAGGGGGGGAGTTGGGGTGGCTTCGCTCGCTGGGTGGGAGGGTGGGAGAGGGTAGGGGGGCCTGGAGGGGGGTTGTCACTACTCCTACTCACGCTGGACCACCAGGGATTGGTACAACAATGCAGGGGGGGAGTTGGGGTGGACCTCCAGCCCCCCCCCCCCATCGCTCGCTGGGTGGGAGGGTGGGAGAGGGTTTAGCCGGCGGCGGCCACTTGATATTTTCTGGGGGTTTGGGGGGCTGGAGACCCACCGGATCTCCAGCCCTCCCTGAACTTGGGGGGGGGGGGGTGAGATCGGCGGGGGGGACCGGAGGTCCGCCGGACCTCCAGCCCCCGTTTTGCCTTTCTTGGGGCAGGGGTAGTCAGGGCTTGGTGGTCCCATGGACCTCCAGCCCCTGTGTTTGACAGGTTTGGGCTTTTGACAGCCCAGACCTGTCAAACAAGTGTGGGACAATTGTGCTGAGTGCATGCTCAGGTACAATTCTCCCGCACTTCTACCCCTTGAACAGAGATAATTGCGCTGCTTAAATTTGCATGCATTATCTCTGATCATCGATGCAGAAAAGCCCTGCGCTGTTCCAGCGCTATTTTTAGAGCGCTGTTTGGAACAGCGCAGGGCTTTGGATCATGAGGGCCTGAGTGCATGGCCTTATTCTAGAGGAGGGGGAGGAGGGAGAGGTAAAGATGACTGGGGAAGGTAATGGCAAACCACCTTGCTAAAAGTCTACCAAGAAAATGTCATACAACTAGCAGCCCTTAAAGTCATTCACAACTTGGTGCTTGCAAACAGGAGACTACCTTTATCTTTGTACCTTTACAGTTAAAACCCAAATTTCAATGACTATGGGAATGCTGGGTGCTTTGGACAATGGCTTCTCTAGTTCTGGTAGCTATCCAGCTCATTTTCGAAAGTGATCGCCGGCCATCTTCCGACACAAATCGGGAGATGGCCGGCGATCTCGCAAAAGCGGCCAAATCGGTATATCGAAAGCCGCTATTTTGACACCATCGCCTCTTTCCCTTCGCAGTGCCGGCGAAAGTTCAAGGGGGCGTGTTGGCAGTGATGCGAAGGCGGGACATGGGTGGGCATGGGCGGGGTTACGAAATGGCCAGCTTTAGCCCATAATGGGGAAAAAAACCCGGCGATGAAGAGCATTTGGCCGCTTTTACTTGGTCCCTTTTTTTTTCAGGTCCAAGCTTCAAAAAGGTGGCTGAACTGACCACATGACCACCGGAAGGAATCGGGTATGACCTCCCGTACACCCCCAGTGGTCACTAACCCCCTCCCAGCATAAAAAACAGGTTACAAATACTTTTTTGCCAGCCTCTATGCCAGCCTCAAATGCCGTACCCACCTCCATGACAGCAGAATGTGTTCTGTCCTCCGACAGCCTTTGCCTGCTTGTGATGTGGCTCTGGGGTGAGTGTGGCACCTTTTCTGTTATTTGCACTGCAGAATCACATCAGCAATGCATTGTGGTGGGTATAGGTATTGGTAGTTGGTAGGCTCTGCTTTTCCCCCTGCTTACTAGGTCAGAGTGTGCCCTGTTTTGTTTCCTGTTGTAGTCCATGCGGTAGTGGCCATTTTTGTAAGATAGTTTTAGATCCCTTTCCTGTGTTACCCACGTCACAGAACGTAGTTCTTACCTTGAATGTTGCTGAAAGAGGGCATTGTACACCATTGTGCCAGCTCTGACCTACTGCTAATCTTAGTACCAGGGGACTCTTTGCCAGTGGGGCACAACCTCTGATCTGCAGTTAACTTTGAGTAAATGTGGTTATTTCAAGAAAGGACTTTTTCAGAGAGATTAGTCTTCAGGTGTGAACTGCTGTGCCAAAGTTATACAGCAGCAATAAGTCCTAGAAGCTTTACGCAGGTCCCTGGAGCAGTTTTAGTGGGTGCAGTACATTTGTGGGTAGTGGGTTTTGGGGGGGGGGGGGGGTTGGGGGGCTCAGCTCCCAAAGTAAGGGAGCTATGCACGTGGGAGCTTTTCTGAAGTCCACCGCAGTGACCCCTAGGGAGCCCGGTTGGTGTCCTGGCATGTCAGGGGGGCCAGTGCACTAAAAATGCTGGCTCCTCCCATGGCCAAATACCTTGAATTTGGCCGGGGTTTGAGATGGCCCACATAACTTTCCATTATCGCTAAAAAACGAAGCCGGCCATCTCAAACCCCGGCCAAATTCAAGGCATTTGGCTGGCCGGAACCGTATTATCGAAACAAAAGATGGCCGGCCATCTTTTTTGAAAATACGGGTCTGGCCAGCTGTTTGCGGCGCTGCCAAAATACATCGCCAGCCATGTATTTCACTGGCGCCGTTCGATTATTCCCCTCCACGTAGACTACTTGAAAATTTGTTAATAAGACATGGAAGTGAACCCAGGTGTTAGCTCGCACTGATCTTATAAGAATCAGTGAGAAAGATTGCTTTCTAGTGGAGGTGGCAAAGGGCAGTGGTTAACATATTCTGAGCAAGTTTGAGACTGATACAGAGAGCTGTGGTAAGAAAGGGGTTGAAAGTTCAAGGAAAAGACAAGTGGAGGTTGAATATAGAAGTGGAGAATCACGACTGGCAGACTGAGGGGTCCTTTTACTAAGGTGCGCTGAAAATGGCTTGCAGTAGTGTAGGCGCGGGTTTTGGGCACGCACCAATCCATTTTTCAGCGCACCTGTAAAAAAGGCCTTTTTTAATTTTTGCCGAAAATGGACGTGTGGCAAAATGAAAATTGACACACGTCCATTTTGGGTCTGAGACCTTACCGCCAGCCATTGAACTAGTGGTAAAGTCTCATGCGGTAACCGGGCGGTAATGACCTACGCATGCCAAATGCCTCTTGGCGTGTATAACTGACATGCACCAGAAAATAAAAAATATTTTTCGGGTGTGCATAGCTTTGCACGCCAAAAATGAAATTATCGCAAGGGCCACACAGTAGCCATGCGGTAACCCCATTTTGGCACACGTTGGGCGCGCTTAGACGCTCATGAGGCTTAGTAAAAGGGCCCCTGAATAAGCCAACGTGATAATTTTTTGACCATGAGTCTCTCTGCATGTGAGCCACCAGGAAGTGGAGCAGTCTGATTTATTCAAATGCATCGTTCCAGTGATTAGTATTCTCACAGTAGTGCTGTCATACTGGAATATTGGGAACCAACCTGGCTTAAAGAAGTAGGAATAGCTGTGGCCAACATCATAAAATGGTTTATGAACAAAAAAAAATGTGTCCCATATAATTCTGCAAAAAGTGCCTGTCTCCTACAGAGATTTCTCTTGACAATAAAACTCTGATGTATTGTGGAGTTTCACTGTGACATAAACCTACAGTGCTGAAGCAATTTGGAGCTACTGTATCCCAGCAGTTACTTACAGGCCAATTAAAGGATTTTTTTTCCCTTTTCTGCCTTATGAAACCATTGAATTATTAAAAGCTGAGGAATGAGCAGTTCATAGATGGTTGATGCCCTGAAAATGTTATCTCTGGTCTAAGTGCGATAACAAAAAGTCATTCTTGCTAATTTAACTTCTCCTGGGTTCTATTCGACAGTGTTTTATGTGCTTGTTACAAGGTTATTTGCAGCTGCAGTTTCAAACAAAGCACCTGGCTTATAAAATATTGCCAGAGAATGCAAGAACATCCTTTATACCCTGGTCCCAAAATATCTTTTAAAATAACCTTTTATTTAAAAAAAATACATAAAAGGATGTGCCATTTATTGTAGCATTTTTCAATAACATGGTGCTTGACTTTTTTCTATGGATATTTAGGAGTAAATTTTCAAAGACTTCTTGGGATGTCCATGGAAAAAAAATAAGTTTTTTTTACTTGTTTTCTAGCTATTTGGTGTCATTCATTTATTTATAGTGTTTGTTATTTTCTGCTATTTTTACAGTGAATCTTATTTTGCAAACAAAATGTGCACTAAAATTATTGAATAAAAAACAGTGCATGCTGTAGAAAACAGTCCATAGTAACATTTCACTAGAGATTCCCCACCCTCTTATTCATGTTACCCAGTGTTTCCCACCAGTTTAAAGAATGCTCCCCAGTGCACACGCTGTCCTAGCTTCACACACTGCTCTATCCCCAGCTTCGTCCATCTGCCCCCAGTCCCCCCTCCCCAACCTCACCTATCCTCCGACAGTGCTTTCCCAGTATTCCGCTCCCTAGTCTCAATCATCCTTCCCCATACTCTCCACCAGTCAAGAATGTTCCCCAGTGCATACCCCATCCCAGCCTTAGTCATCCTCCCCCAGTGTTTCCCTCTCCAGCCTCACCCATCCTCCCACAGTGCTCCTTTCACCAGCCTCACCTATCCTCCCCTAATGTTCCCCAACCATCCTTCCTCAGTATTGCTCTCCCCCTCTCCCCAGCTTCCCACAGTGCTCCCCTGTCCATTATCACCCATCTTCCCCCAGTGCTCCCTTCCAAGTCTCTCTCATCTTCCCCCAGTGTTCCCATCCACAGCCTCACTCATCTTCCCCCAGTGTTCCCCTCCCCAGCCTCACCCAGCCTCCCATAATGCTTCCTTCCCCAGCCTCACTCATTTTCCCACAGTGCTCCCCTCCCCTCCCCAACCTCATCCATCGTCCCACAGTGCTGTCCTCCCCAGCTTCATCCATCTGCCCCAGTGCCCCCTCCCCAACCTCACCCATCCTCCCACAGTGATCCTCTCACCAGCCTCGCCCATCCTTCCACAACGTTCCCCATCCCAGCCTTACCCATCCTCCCACAATGCTCCTTTCCAGCTTCCTACAGTGCTCTCCTCTCCAGTATCACCCATCTTCCCCCAGTGCTCCCTTCCCAGTCTCTCTCATTTTCCCCCAATGCTCCCATCCCCAGCCTCACCCATCTTCCCACAGTACTCTCCTCCCAAGCTTCACCCATCTTCCCCCAGTGCTCCTTTCCCAGTCTCATTCATCTTCCCCCAGTGTTCCCTACAACCTTATTCATCCTCCCCAGGGCTTTTTCATCCCAACCTCACTGATCTTTTGCAGTATTCCCCTTCCCCAGTCTCATTCATTCTCTTCCATTGCACCCCAGCCAGCATCAGTAATTTTCCCCATCAGTATGTGGCAGACATTATGCACATAACAAAATTAAATTTCCTAGGTAAACTAGCCCATTATAAACCATAAAGTTGTATTTCTCTGTTTATCACCCTCCCCTCAACTACCCACACCCATCCTGTTAGACTATCAATTGAATTCTTTGATATCCCCATGCATACCTCCCACCCACCCTGTTAGACTGTGCTTTCTAAAAATCACTTTCCAGAAAGACACCCATTGGTCGGACAATAAACATTTTGACCCTTTGAAGCATCGTCTGTGTATTTTTTTACGTCACCTTTGCTGTTTTTTGTGTGTTAATTAAGTCATGGGCAGTTACACCAAGTAAAACTTGGTGTAAATGCCAATGCCTAAATTAAACAAAATAATAAACCAGGGTTCTATGTTAGTAATGGGTAATCGAGAGAACAGGTATAATTAAATAAATAAATGAATGTAAAACAATAAATATATTGGAGTAATCTCAGAGGAAATAACTCACCCAAATGAGGAAACGCCGAAACGGTTTAAACCTCTAGGGGTGGATAAGCTTCTCAATCATTGATATACTCCATGATTTTAAATTTAAATCAAACTCAAGTGAACAAACACCCAGTGCTCCAAAATAACTTTCACTCTCGAATAACTATTCTCTCAATATCCCACACCAACACTCTCACACTAGCACCAAGATAATAGTACTGTGGAGATTCAAAACTTTAAATATTATTCAAAAATTCTTATCTCCAAATCTCCCCACAGTCTATATGTGTCACATATGCCTTTTACTGGGGGTGAAAAAGACGATGAAAAAAATTATTATTGTCTCAAGGCACTTAGCTTTTTTTGAAGGTGTTCAACTGTCAGATCATCTTTCAGACGAAAAATCATCTTTCATGCCTAAATTAGGCATGGACTGGGTGTATTCTATAACAATGTGCATAGATTTTAGAAATGCTCATGACCTGCCCATTCCACGCCCATGGTCACACCCCCTTTTCAACCATGTGACTGTTGTGTGATGAAGATGATTTTCATATACCATATAAAACTTTTTATGTAAGTACACAATTATCAGATGACCTCAAAGAGGGGCATAATTGAACGAAAACGTCTATGTCCGTGGGCGTTTATCTCCGAGAACGGGTCCGTGAAGGGGCGGACCGAACCGTATTTTCAAAAAAAATAAACGTCCATGTTTTATTCGACAATTTGTGAGCTGGGCGTTTTTATTTTTCAGTGATAATGGAAAATGAAAGCGCCCAGCTCAAAAATGAATAAATCCAAGGCATTTGTTCGTGGGAGGGGCCAGGATTCGTAGTGCACTGGTCCCCCTCACATACCAGGACACCAACCGGGCACCCTAGGGGGCACTTTTACAAAAACAAAAAAAAAGGTCAAAGAGCTCCCAGGTGCATAGCACCCTTCCCTTGTGTGTTGAGCCTCAAAACCCACTGCCCACAAGTCTACACCATTACTATAGCCCTAAGGGGTTTGGGGGGGTTGGACAACTAAGCATTAAGCAGCACAATTGTAACAGGTAGGGGGGGGATGGGCCTGGGTCCACCTGCCTGAAGTCCACTGCACCCCCTAACAACTGCTCCAGGGACCTGCATACTGCTGCCAGGGAGGTGGGTATGACATTTGAGGGTGAAAATAAAAAGTTGTGAAACATCATTTTTTTGTGGTGGGAGGGGGTTAGTGACCACTGGGGGAGTCAGGGGAGGTCATCCCCGATTCCCTCTGGTGGTAATCTGGTCATTTAGGGCACTTTTTGGGGCCTTATTCGTGAAAAAAACAGGGTCCAGGAAAAATGCCTTAAATTCTAGCTACAAACGCATACTTTTTTTCCATTATCGGCGAAAAGCGCCCATCTTTCCTCGGCCGATAACCACGCCCCAGTTCCACCTTCACCACGCCTCCGACACACCCCCGTCAACTTTGTACGCTTCCGCGATGGAGTGCAGTTGAAAACGTCCAAAATCGGCTTTCCATTATACCGATTTATTCGTTTTTGGGTTGAAATCTAGGCGTTTTTCTCTTTCAATTATAAGGTGGAAAGTATCTTCTCATGAGATGTCCCTTTATAAAAGTGCTTAATCACCACATACTCTAAGACCTACCAGCCTAGTGGTTAGTGCAGTGGACTTTGATCCTGGGGAATTGAGTTCAATTCCCACTGCAGCTCCTTGTGGCTCTGGGCAAGTTCCTTAACCCTCCATTGCCCCTGGTACAAAATAAGTACCTGAATATATTTAAACCAATTTGAATGTAGTTACAAAAACCTCAGAAAGGCAGTATATAATTTCCTATAACTTACCCTCATTCAAGGAGCAAAGGATTTAATTCACCTTCTCTCCTGTATCTATATAGATTAAGAGTTCTTAACCTTTTTGTGCCATAGACCCCTTTGAAAGTCTGATGAAACCTACAGTATGGACCCCTTCCCAGATAAATGTATTTAAATGCATAAAATAAAATATGTATATCTAGATTGCATTACAAAGGAAATCAATTATGCTCAAATACAGTTATTGATATATAGAAAAATAGCAAATGTTGACCTTTATCAATTATATGCCTTTGGAGAAAAAGGTACTTTTTTAGGGTATAATTTTAGTTTGTGAGATTTATTGAACTTAACAAAGTAAATATTTACAATCCAAGTTCACCGACTTCCTGAACTCTATTTCACCCCCCCCCCCCGGTTAAGATTTTAGATGTAGATTTTAACGGCATGTGGGTGAAGAGGTGAATCTTCATTAGAAAGTTGAGTGGCAAGATAGTAGGTTATGTTTAAGGCTAGGTTTCATCCACAATTGGTTGTGTCACTGTGTCCTTTAATGTATAATGCATCTGTAGTCTTGACATTCCATATTCAAAACACAGGAACTCAGTGTGCCAGGTCTAATTAAGACCAGCAGACCAGGCAGATATTTCCAGAGAATTATGTGAGTAACCCATAGGTTTCAGTTTTACAATGAAATATTAATCACTAGATGTAATAGGGATGGAAGCATCACTTTTTGGCGCTGCCCATTTGGCACCCATGACTTTTGGGTGCTGCCGTACTGGTGCCGGATTTTTGGGCATCATCTAAAAGTCCTCTTTCATCCTTCCCCTGCACTGACTGCTCGAGAGAGGACAGAACAGGCAGCATCCTCTTTCACAGGCACTGCCTGGGGCAGCTATGATCTCCAGCTCCAAGGACTCCTGTTCCAAGGGAGATTACAGCTGAGCCAGGCAGTGCCTGTCAGAAAGGACACAGCCTGTTGTGTACTTTCTCATAAGCACCGCCAGGGGGTGGCAGCTAAGGTGCTCTCAAGACTGCCTCACGGATCGCACTCAGTGTGGATGAGGGAGGACTTTTAGATACCTACTACTACTACTACTACTTATCATTTCTAAAGCGCTACTAGACGTACGCAGCACTGTACACTTGAACATGAAGAGACAGTCCCTGCTTGACAGAGCTTACAATCTAATTAGGACAGACAAACAGGACAAATAAGAGATACCTCTGGTTTGAGTGCCTAAAGGTCCAACACCAATGCATGTAAGTACCTGAGAGGCAGTTCCTATACTGTGGCAACCAAAAGGCAGTGCCCAAAAGTCCTGCTTCAAATATGGACAATAAGGTATAAGGGAGGAAGTTATCAATGTGGGCTACCACTAAGATATGTTATTTTTCTGCTAGCCCTGGTTATTAATAATATTTATTTGGATTTTGCTCACACCTTTTTCAGTGGTAGCTCAAGGTGAGTTATATTCAGGTACACTGGGCATTTCCCTGTCCAGCTCACAGTCTAATTTTGTACCTGAGGCAATGGAGGAGTAAGTGATTTGCCCAATATTACAAGGAGCAGCACTGGGATTTGAACCAGCCACCTCTGGATGTCAAGATCAGCACTTTAACCATTAGGCTAATTGTATGACATAAAATGGGACCCGTGTTAAAATAGCATGAGTTAGTGGTAAAATAACACAATTGGGGTGTACAAAAGTTGGGAAAGGGGAAGGAGACATCAAGAATAAGAATGGGCTAGAAGGGGGATAAAGTAATAGAGGAAAGAGAGATGACAGAGTGGCAGGACAGAGCACTGCCTAAAAGAAGGGATAAGTGAGAGGTGTGAAATGAACAGGATAAGAGTGAAGGAGATAAGATTGGAAGAAAAATGATAGTATAAGAATGGGAACTGAGAGTGGGAACAATAAGAAGATGAGAATAAGGAGAAGTTGGGAAGAGGACTCAAGTCAGAGGACAGTGAGAAAAAGATAGCCAGAATTGGAGGGAGAGAACAAGATGGAAAAAGGAAAGAGAGAGTAAGAGGAGAAGCAGGAGAGAGTAAAGGGGGAAGAGAAGTGACAGCAATGGGCAAGGGAGAGCAAAGGTGGGGCTCGGTCCGGTCCTTCAACATCGGTCCCCGTGAAAGAAGGTCACCCAAATCCAATAATCGAAACAAGGCCATAAGGGCGTCCTCAGCATGAGGACGCCCATCTATGGTTGTCCCCACAGGGGGCGTGCTATGGGCGGCGTTACGAGATGGACACCCCCAGCGTATAACGGCTAGCGAAATGGTTTTGCGTGGGTCAGAACATGGGTGTCCTTAGTTAGACCTGAAATAAAAGCGACCAGGATAAGGGGGAAGTCGTCTTTAGACCCATTAGTGATTTTGTGCAGTTGGAGAGTGGCGACAGCGTTGTTGGGAGAGAAAGCTGAGAGTTTGTTGAGTACCTATTACCTTTGTCTGTGTGCTGTAGTCGGAACGTTTTCACTCTCACCTGCCTCATTTGTGTTTTACCTTTTCAGCTTTCCCTACCCCTTCTAGCCCCCAAATCCAGACACCACTACTCCTTCCTCTATCTCCCCCATCCCCTCTCCCTATCCCTCTCCATTCACTGTCCCCAAGTTCATAATTCATTCCCTTACCTGTTTGTAGTCTCTGTTTGTCTCTTTGTCCTGTGTACTGCTGCAGCGTTTGTGAAGACTGTCGTTTGCTGCTTAGAGAGTGAGTGGCTAGAGGGTGTGGCAGGAGAGTTTGTAGTGGATCAGAGAGTGCTTACAGTGTGGCTCTGCTGTGTGTGACTGCATTGTTTGTCGGTGGTGGGAGAGTGAGTGTCTGCTTCTGTTTGTTGCTGCTGTGTTTCACCAAGTTGGTAGGGAGAGGTGAGCACTAGTAGCACTGCATTGCACCTGTAGTGTGGGGAAATGGAGGCACTAAATGCACAGGTGGCTTACATGTTGGAGGAAGAGGGGAGGCACCGCAGGAGGTACTCACGCCCCAGAGTTTTCAAGCCCCATAGCAGTTTCCTAGACCTCACTGACCTGCAGTGTCTCACTAGGTACCACTTTGATAGGGCTGCCATTCAGCACCTTTGTGACCAGTTCAAACTCCTCCTGCAGCCCAGGACCCGTAGGAACAACCCCATCCCTGTACACCTAAAGATCACTGCTTCTCTATCTTTTCTGGCCACTGGGAGTTTCCAGTCTGTCCTGTGAACACGGGTCTCACCCAGACTTCCATTTCTAACTGCCTCACCCAGTTCCTTGATGCCTTCCTTACCCACACCTCTGAGTACATCACCTTCCCCACCACCCCCCAGGCCCTGCAGAACAACATGGCTGACTTCTATGCCATAGCTCACTTCCCCTTGGTCATAGGCGCCATTGACTGCACACATGTCGCACTCAGACCCCCCCCCCCCCCCCCCCGGGCACGAGAGGCCACTTATAGGAACAGGAAAGCATTCCACTCACTCAATATGCAAGTTGTGTGTGATGCCCAGGGGGAGATTCTAGACATGTGTGCCCAATACCCAGGTTCCACCCATGATGCCTATATATTGCAGCACTCAGGAATCTTCCACAGGATTGAGTGAGGGGAGATCACCGGCGGATGGCTCCTAGGTAAGTGCAGCATGGATCTGCCCAAACTATACCTTCTCCACCGGGCAACCCTCAGCACTGTCTCCCTCCAGCTCACTCCACAACCCACTATTCCCCCCCCCCCCCCCACCTCCACAAGGTACCCGCTTCAAACAATACACACTCATCTTTCTCATCCTGCTTCTCCCCAAAGGTGACAGAGGCTACCCACAGTGGAGTTGGCTCATGACCCCCATAGTGCACCCACAAACAGGGTCTATAACAATAGACATCGGACCACCCGTGGCATCATCGAGCGCACCTTCAGACAACTTAAGAACAGTTTCCGATCTCTGGATCGTTCTGGAGGGGAGCTCCTGTACAGCCCCCAAAAGGTGGCAAAGATATTCCTGGCCTGCTGCATGCTACATAATTTGGCAATAAACAGAGGACAGGCCCTCAAAGAAGAGCCACAGCAACCACAGCAGCAGGCCCCAGATGAACAGGATGAGGAGCCCCCTCCACCTCCCGCCCACAGAGAAGAGCAGAGTGCACACCAGCTGGGGGTCAGAGCCAGGCAAAGACTGATCGAGACAAGTTTTGTGTGAGAGTAAGTTGACATTTATTTCTATGACATAGTATTTACACATCACCACCACCACCACCCCTCCCACCACCTTCACCCACTCTGTGCATATTTCCCTCCCTCCAACCCTCACCCCCCCCAGCATGTCACTTTCCCCGCCAACCTCCCCTGGCCCCGGCCCCGTACCTCCTACCCCTCCCACCGTGTTCCTTTGCAGCTCTGATGAGCTCCCACTCTCCTCCTCTGTGTCCACAAGGCAGCCTGCTGCCTCGGCTGCCTTGTGGAAGTCTGGCCACCTTGCACTCTGTGGCTTGCCCTGCAACCTGGGCACAAGACCC
Organism: Microcaecilia unicolor; assembly: GCF_901765095.1. Lineage (NCBI taxonomy): Eukaryota > Metazoa > Chordata > Amphibia > Gymnophiona > Siphonopidae > Microcaecilia > Microcaecilia unicolor. The sequence continues at coordinate 267,331,739 of NC_044036.1, read as the reverse complement.
AGAAGGGAGCTGGTGTGGTGGCTGCTGGACCAGTGGCTGGGGAGGCTGAGGATCTCAAGCTCCTCCTCTTAGTGGGTGGTTGCTGTGCAGTGGTGGAAGTAGACGCTAGTTGTTGTTGCATCAGGGCTGTACTAGGTGCTTTCAGGTCACGGCGTAGGCCCTTGATGCTGTGCTCCAGCTGTTGGAGCTGCTGTACCACTTCACATTGGGCCTGTACCGCTTTCCGTTGCACCTGGAGCACTTCCCGTTGCAGCTCCAATTTCTGGCGCCGGTAGTCTTCCATGTGCACATTCTGTCCCAGCAATTGTGTGGCAAGGCGCATGTAGCTGCCTCCTCTGGCTGGATGGCCTCTGCTGAGGAGGTGGCCCCCTTCTGCATCTTCTTCTTCTTCTTCTTCAGTGCCACCATCGGCAAAGGCTGCGGGTGGTGGAGGGAGAGCCTCTGCTGCGGGTGGTGGAGGGAGAGCCGGCGCTGCTGCTGCTGGGTCCTGTGGTTCCACCCCATGGTCCTGTGTGGTTTCTTGTGCAGGCCCACTGGTTTGCTGCTCTGTGTGCTGGGGCTGGTGGCCACTAGGGCCAGCTTCTTCCTCTGACTGGCTGTCATCACCTGCATAGCAAAAGGGGAGGAAGTGTGTTGGTCAAAATAACCCACTTTTGTTTTTCAGCATTCATATACATAGCCCCACATGCAAAGACCCAGCAAAGAGATGGAGAGGAATGGGACTGGTAGGCAAGCCACAAATGTCATTGTACATGGTACAGAGCTGGAGATGAGGACCGCAGTGTACTACAGAGACTGATGTGGAAGAGAGCCACACAGGAAGGTGGGTAGACATAGAGCTGTGGAAGGAGTGCAGAGGACACAGTGGCTACAGCACAGAGGTGTGGGAAGGAGATATGCAGAGTTTGGTGATGGGGAAAAGAGGAGGGAGTGGGGAAGGCCCCCAAAGCTGTGAAATAGTGGTAACCTACACACACATTGCTGGAAACCCTCCCAACCCCCACCCCCTCCCCCCCAGCTACTCCCTGTGTCATGGCCTGTAATGAATAGTGATTTGTATTGCACGTGGTGTTCTCACCCCTTCCCCTACTGAGGAGCACCACACTGTCCCCTATTTGTGTAAAACAGTGTAGTGCAGCACAACAGATACCCCAGCTTCCTGCACAAGAAACCACACAGGACCATGGGGTGGAACCACAGGACCCAGCAGCAGCAGCAGCGCCGTCTCTCCCTCCACCACCTGCAGCCATTGCTGATGGTGGCACTGAAGAAGAAGAAAAAGATGCCGAAGGGAGCCACCTCCTCAGCAGAGGCCATCTAGCCAGAGGAGGCAGCTACTGCGCCTCGCCACACAACATAACCTTGTATTTGTTTCTCAACCGGAGTTGGCGAACGCCTGTACAGTAATATGTAAGCCACATTGAGCCTGCAAATAGGTGGGAAAATGTGGGGTACAAATGTAACAAATAAATAAATAAAAATAATGGTGAACCTACCTGAGCCCTCAGGCTGTGCTGACGTGTCAAGGGACCCAATGCCATGGCTCCCCTCCTGGGGCAAGAGCCCATGAATGATGCGCTCGATGGGGGTCAAGCTAGCGGTGTCATCTGCTGGGGGGGCTGGCACCAGCCTTCCTCCTGACATCACGCCTCAGCTGGCACCACTTCCATTTGCAGTCTTCCACATCCCTGCCACAGTGGAAGACCGCATTGAGCTGGTCCCTTACTGCCTCCCATTCTCTATGCTTCATTGTAGCAGCCAGCCTCTGGCCTGTGGGAGCAAAAAGATGCGTCTGCCTCTTCTGGATTTCCTGAACCAGCAGCTCAGTTTCAGGGTCACTGAAATTACCCTTGCGGGTGGGTGGTTGCTTTGGTGCCATTGTACCAATGCGATGCAAAGAATCAAAAATACAAAGAAGGGTACTTAAATACTCTCCCAGGGACGCCCATGTAAGAACGCGATGGGCGTCCCTGAGATGGGCGTCCTAATTTTGATTATTGACAAAATCCCTAAATGTCCCCAGCTGCTCTGGCCATTTGGGTGTCCTCATTATGATTATGGCTGGGGAACTATGGGTGTCCCCAGCTGCTCTTGAGTTTTGGGCATCCTCATTTCGATTATGGCTGATGATAAATGTCCCCAGCTGCTATTCTCATTTGGAAGCTTGCATTCCCTTTATTGGCGCCTCTTTAAAATGGCTTTCTCTGTGCTTGCACTTTAGAGGTTTTTCTTTAGATTATGGGGTGGTATTTCAAAGCGTTTTACCTTCAGTTATAGTAAACCTTGTTTTTGCCACTGTATGCTTTTGTACACCTGTTTGTTTGTTTGTTTTTTTGGGGGGGGGGGGGACTTTTTTGCCAATTCTTGAAAGATAACTGGTGTGTGGGCTTTGTACCTTTCCTTTCCAAAAGTTTCAGACTGGGTGTTAGCTGGTAGCTTAGCAGGGCCGCCGAGAGGGGGGGACAGGGGGGGACAAAAGTCCCGGGGCCCGGGCCTCCAGGGGGGCCCGGCGCCACTGCCGCCTGGCCCGTCCTCTGTCGCCGCCTGGCCCACCCTCCGTCACTCCCGGTACTATCCTTAAGCCTCCTTTCACTTCGCAGCAAGCAGCAGCAGGTCAGGCCACTCCTTCCTTCCATGTCCCGCCCTCGCCTGACGTAACGTCCGCGAAGGCAGGGCAAGGAAGGAAGGAGGAGAGGTCTGCCCTGCCGCTGCTTGCTGCGAAGTGAAAGGAGGCTTAAGGTTAGTTCCGAGGGCCCGGCCCGATAGCGGGTGGAGGGGGGGCCCAGCCACCTCGGGTGGGTGGGCGGCAGGGGGGCCTGGCGATCTCAGGTGGGCGGTGACGTCGGGTGGGCGGGGCCCGGCGATCTCGGGGGGGGGACCTCGGGTGGGGGGTGCCCGGGGGCGGCCTTCTCCCAGGCTCGGCTCCAGCTCTCGGTGGCCCTGTAGCTTAGCATATACTCTCCATTCTCTACCCTCCAGGAGCTGCTTGCTGTGTGTGATATGCTCCCTCACTGCTCCCATTCTCTCTCTCCTTTGTTGAAGCAGGCAGCCTCTTGTCCCTTGGAGCCAACAGATTCTTGCACCACAAGTTCAAGGTAAGTTCATACCTCTCAGCCACCTCTTCCCTTTCTGCTATGTAGGTGCTAAACAAACACTTCTTGCATCTTGCAGGACAACTGGTCAAGAGGATTGCATGAGACAGCAGTGGACTGTAATACACTGCACTCTGAGAGCCATGATTGTTTCTACCCAATTCATTGTACAGATGTCTTGTTCTCTATTGGTCACACTCAGTTGTGGCTGCCTGTGGGGTGGGAGAGGGGGAGGGGAAGAGGCCCTGAGAATGGATGTGTGCATCCCTCATGGTCAAGGGCTCCCCATTCTCTGTATGTTCTCTGCATTCAAACCTTACTCTATTTTCACCAAGTTCATGGGTATCCACAGCTGGTAGTTTTTCTCCCGCTTTGCACCTCATGTGTCTCCCCGCTAGGTTCCATCCTTCTTTATGTGGTGAACCCCAGTCCCCTTTTATGAAGTGCCCACCCATTCTCAGGGTTGCTGAGGTGGGGAGGAGGAGAAGCATATATGCACTGAATGTCTTTTCCACATTATTCAACACAGTCCTACAATCCCCCATAGTTATGGAACAACAACATTTCTAAATTCTATCCTGCAAACTATTTTCAAGGTGGCCACAAGTGCGTGCCTACCATGGCCTTGAGCCCTTAAGTCATGGTGAGGGAGAGGGGTTCTGGTTACAGTTCCCATTCTAAATTACTTGCAGTTGGCTACAGCCCGGTGCTTATATAATTCCCCTAGCCTGTGCCCTTCTGTACCTGATGTATTATATTGCAATTGTGATGAAGTAAACATCCATCTAATTCTTTTACCGTTGTTTTCCCGTTTCTCCTCAGCACTATATACCATTGCTGATACATTCAATATGAAAAGATGACCCAGCTGTTTCTAGCTCCTTCCTGGCCCTCGGCGGGCCTAGTAAGATGGACGTTCTTCGGCAGTGCTGCAAGAAACATGTCTTTGTTATTGTATTTTGCACATTAATATTCTTTATATTTCCCGTACCTGGATGTCCGCAACTACATGCACTGTACTCGCGGAACAACCAGATACATCAGAGAAGTCCACAGTAATAAGGACATCTTTCGCGTAAAACCGCCGAAGGACCATATGACAAATGCTGGCCGGAGTGAATGTTGGGGAGGTCCTTTGGCGTTCCTGGAAGAGGGGTAGTCCTTTTTTACTATACTTTGGGCATCCCTGATTTGGGCACTTCGCACTGCGATAATGGAATGTCTAAGGACGTCCATACTATTTTTCGATTATACCTACCTGATTTTGACCGACTTCACGAGGGTGTCCTAATTCATACTTGGATGACCTTTTGAAAATGCCCCTCCACGAAACCTGAAGTCCTGATTTTGATTGGTGGTATCTGGGGTTACAAATAAAATACTGAATTGGGATATAAGTTAAAAAAACATAACTGGCCAAGAAGTCTCCCTCCTGGAGCTGGGTAACTTGACAGCGCTGCAGCTGTGGGTTGAGAACAGGGAAGCTGGGCAAGTCATTTTCACTATCCACTAACTCAGGTACAAATCTGAGGTTCCAACAGCAAACTGCCTGAAAGAGTAAGATTTAAGGACCATGTGTCCAAGATATAAATTTACAAAGTTTTACATGTGAAAAAGGTTCACAAATGGAGCAAAATAAATATTTAGCTTTGTTTTGATGCCCCTGAAAGGATATAGGCAGAATGGATGCAGTATTAGGCCAGTGTCCACAGGAATTTGCCCAAGTAAATTCCCCAGGCTGAAAACTTCCCTTCAATTAATATGTGTACAGTTATATTTATACCAATGAACTACTCCATTACAGCCAGTGGTGTGCTGGTAAATGTTTAACAACAGGCTCTCTCCCCGGTCCACCTCTGCGCCCCCACTGTCCACCTCTGCGCCCCTTGTCCACCTCTGCACCCCCCCCAAATTGCAGAGCTGGCTATAGCCGGGGAGAGAGCCTGGGGGGTGGGGGGGGGGCAATCTAATTCATGTTTAATGTGGGATAAAATGCCATAAATAAGTAAATAAAAATAAACTTTTAATGTTGAGCACCTGATTCTCAAAGTGGACATATTCTATAATGAAAATAAAATGATTTTTTTCTACCTTTGTTGTCTGGTGAATTTGTTTTTCTGATCATGCTGGCCCAGTATCCAATTCCTCTTAACTCCATTTCCAGGGCTTCCTTTCCATTTATTTCTTTCCTTTCCTTCTTTCTTCTTCTTCATTTCTGGTCCTCAGCTTCTGCCTATTTTCTTCATCCATTTGCAGTTTTTCTCCTCTCTTCCTTTTCCCTCTTCTCATCTCCTTCCTCACTCTTCCCTCCCCTCCATCCATGTCCAGCATTTCTTCTCTCTCCCTTCCCTCTCCTCCATCCATGTCCAGCAACCCTCCTCTCCCCTCCATCCACCAATGTCCAGCGACCCTCCTCTCCCGTCCTGCCCTCCATCTACCCATGTCCAGCAACTCTCCTCTCCCCTGCCATCCACCCATGTCCAGCGACCCTCCTCTCCCCCGTCCTCCATCCACCCATGTCCAACAACCCTCCTCTCCCCTGCCTAGCGACCCTCCTCTCCCCCCTGCCCTCCATCCACCTATGTCCAGCAACTCTCCTCTCCCCCCTGCCCTCCATCCACCCATGTCCAGCGACCCTCCTCTCCGCCCTGCCCTGCATCCACCCATGTCCAGCAACCCTCCCTTCCCCTGCCCTCCATCCACCCACCCATGCCCAGCAACCCTCCTCTCCCCCTGCCATCCCTTCCATCCACCCATGTCCAGCAACCCTCATCTCCCCCTGCCCTCCTCCCCTCCATCTGCTTTCTTCCAGCCCTCCCCACTCCCCCGGTCGTCCATCATTCGTCTGCAGCTCTGCTCCCCTAGCCCTGGTTTCCTTCCTGCGCCGCCGCCCTGCCTTTAAAAATTTTATTTTCCCTCAAGGCGTGCCAGCGTTGAAGCGAAGGCAGCAGCAGGCTCAGCTCGGTTCCAGCCTTTGTTCCGTTCCTTCGCTTCATCATGGCTCCGCCCTTGCCTGATGTATTTCCTGTTTGCACGAGGGTGGAGCCATGATGCAAAGGAACAGAATGAAGGCTGGAACCGAGCTGAGCCTGCTGCTGCCTTCGCTTCAACGCTGGCGCGCCTCGAGGGAAAATAAAATTTTTAAAGGCAGGGCTGCGGCGCAAGAAGGAAACCAGGGCTATCGGGGCTCGCAGAGCTGCAGACAGATGATGGACGAGCGGGGGAGCAGAGGTGAGCCAGCTCGCACTGGCCAACAACCGGCTCACAAGATGCCAGTAAATTTAACAACTGGCTCTTGCGAGCCGGTGCGAGCCGGCTCCAGCACACCACTGATTACAGCCCAGATTTTCAAAGAGAAGTTTTATTTATGTGACTATCCTCACCAGAGACACAGAAACATACACACACATGAATGCACTCTCTAACTCTCTTTTCTAGGGCTGTCCTGCTGCTGGTGTGCTCATCCAGGCAGTGCCCCTGCCCCCACCCCCACCTGTTCTGCCCACCATCATGTAAAATTCTGGCATTAGCTGTAGCTGCCAGTTCTTTTTCTCAGCTGACAGCAGCCCCTTCACATTTTCCCCATTCTTCAGTCCTACTCCTTTTCAACAATATTTCCACGCTCCCCTGCCCCCAGCCCAATAACACTCACTGATTCCACTGGTTCTGGCCTGTGCAAGGCGCTCAACTTCTGCCACAGCCCCTAAAGCTCAGCCTCTCCTTCCTGTGAGTAGAAGTCATGTCATTGGTTTGATTCTACCACAGCCTCTGCACTGGAAAGAGGGGGGAGAGAATGGAGAGCTGTAGTGGGCTAAACTCTGAAAAATATTCACGTACTTAGCCATCCTTTCGACTTTGAGACAGGTAATTTACAAATCTTTAGCCTTCTGAATTCTAAGCACATCTGACAGGGTCCCCCTAAACCTTTGAGCCCCAGGCACGTGCCTAGTTTACCTATGCCTTAATCCAGCTCTGTATGTAAGAGAGAACAAAGAAACAAGTTAGCAAGCTTGGTATCCCTTCTCGACCACTTCCTAACACCCCAACATTAAATATCCAGAGGAACTAGATATGTAAAGGTGATTGTATAACAAGTTATCTGTAAAAATTCTGAAAAATGTGAGCTTATAATGACCCTCAGTTGCACACACAGTAAATGTGTGTGTGTATGCATGTACATGTACATAATTTAAATACACATGACCTCTGAGGCGCCTACAATAGCCTTTTGGAGATCTTATATGATACACTTGCTTTCAATGGAGCAACAGTTTATGGACAATTTGGACTCTAAGTAGGGTAAGTTTTTTGTTTGGTTTGGGAACCTTTTTGGACTTTACTGCCGCTGCAGTAGACTGTGACTTTGTCTCAAGAGTGGGTTGTTTATCTTCAATGAGGAGGCACAGTACTATTGTTTTCATTTAGAATGGAGTTAGGTATTGAAATATCTTATTGGTCATTTGTTGTGTTGTATCTGCTTTGTATTGCCCTGATTGTTCCGGTATTAGAACTTTGTTATTGTCTTTACTTCTTGACCAATGAAACATATTTAAACATAAAATGTATGTGTACGTCTCAACTGTGTCCCTGCTCCACCCAAATAATATATTTATTAATTAATTTATTTCCCTAAAATATAGGTGGTTTCTATAAAAAACACACATTAAATCACAAAACAATAAACAACAGCACATTATATACACTAAGCAGTTCTTCATCCTGAGCCATCATAAAAACTTGACTGCCCAACAAATAGTATAATATCCAATCTACTCAGCTTTTTTTTTGTTGTTGTTGTTGTTAGAAAAAGACAGTCATGAAAAACTGTATTTTTAAAAGTGTTTTAAATTGCAAAGAGCTGCTACACAAACACAGTTGACCTGCAAATGTGTTTCTTAGGGACACAGAAAAGCTGATACTCTAGTCTCAGCATAACATATCTTCATAGCAACATCTAAAGAGGCGAATAGAGGTCTCAGATCTCAGAGATCTCACTGGGTGGTATATATTCAAAACCTGCTTGAAATAAAATGCACATTAGAATAAAGATTCTGATGTACAAGCACCAATACCGTAAACTGAATCCTTTGCAGTATTGGCAACCAATATGACTGTTTAAGAATCTCAGTCATATGAATAAACTTTGACACACCCATAATTAACCTTGTAGATACATTCTGGTCTGCCTGCAATGCCCTGACACTCGATGCAACAAGTTTGAGATATAAGCATTGCAGTAGTCTAGCCACGACAAAACCAAACTCTGAACATGTCTAAAATCATATGATATCATCAGTCTTGCTTTATGCAAAAGATGTAAATACATAAAAGATATTTGTACATCATTGCAAATTTGTCTTTTCATATTGTCTACTATCTAAGATCAGTGCTAGCAGCTTCATCCCTGCCTTGACCTCAAGAGAGACATCACCTAAATAAACAGGAACAGGCCAAAGCCTCAGATATTTCTCTTCAGAAAATCATCACCTCTGTCTTGGAGAGATTTAAGACCAATCCACTCCTCACCATCCATTGCCTCACTTTTTCCATTTAATTACTTAGCTGATGATTCAATTCATTCCCCCAAAACATTATAGGGAAGAAAAATTGCACTCATCTGTATAAATGTGGTACTAAACACTTAAGGACTCAAACACTTCACCTAGTTGTGCCAAATATATATTGAATAACAATGTGGATAAAACCGACCTTTGTGGAACTCCTCGATCTAAATTAACAACACAAGATACCTGTGATCCATTACGCACAATCATAGATTGAAACCAATTTATTACCTATCTTATACCCAAATGCTTCAACATAAGGAGCAACAAAGTAATATCAACTGAATCAAAGGCTCCAGAAACATCCAAGGAAACCATACAGAAGCAAACGTTATCATCCATACCTCTTTTAATCAGATCTACCGTAGAAATCAATGATGTCTCCGCACTATGGGCTCATTTAAAACCAAACTGAAATGGATCAAGTCCCCTATTAGTCTCAACAAACTCTTGCAGTTGCTCCAGAACTATCTGTTCAATAGTAGAAGCTGTGCGATAATTCCCTAGTTCAAACCAACCTTCTTTAAGAATGGCTTAACAGTAGCTTGTTTACAAGACTTTGGAAACACACCATCATGCTATGGTAGATTCACAAGCAAACAGAGAGTGCAATGTCTCGGAACAATAAATGTAAAATTCCTGAAGAACATGGATCAGCCATTACTCGAGTAGGCGTAATATTCCTAATTATTACTTCCACCTCTCCATCATTCACCGAATCAAAATCAGACCACTTCATAGTAACATCAGTTTCCACATTTACCACATCTAAACTATTTTGCAGAATAGCAACATCTTTCAATTTTGTAGCCTTTTCAACTAGATAGTTGATAAACAAATTCACATCCAGGCCTTGGTCAAAGTCTAAACCTTTATAATCATCCAATAATTTTTTTGGCCTATTTAAAGCACTATCAATTTTCAATTTAAAATATTTATTCTTTTTATCTTCACATAACCACAAATGTTCCATCAGATGTATACCCACCATAATCATCGATAGCACCAGATTTACGCCACTTTCTCTTTGCTTGCCTCAATTCCCGCCTCACCTGTAAAATGGGTGCAGTCGTCCATGGACAATGACTATATTTATATCTCACCTTAACTTCTTTCTTTGGTACAACCACATCCAAAGCCTGCCCTAAAGAGTTGAACCAATCATCCACAGCCTAATCAACAGAACAGGAATCGTCAAATTGCAACTTAAATGACCATTCACTCCAAAGATCAACTAGTTCATGAATATGTATTTATATGCATGAATATCCCTGCACAATATTATTACAGTCATTTTCTACATGTAAAACGTGCTTTACATGCAGAAAATACTTTATTCAATTACCTCTTAATTAATCCAACAAACATTTATTTTTATTTATTTATTAGGATTTATTTACCACCTTTTCGGTTAGATGAATTCTTTTCCAAACCCTAATCATCTACTGTAGTTTGAAAGTGGCAAACACAGAGGCAGAGTCTGGGCAGAGCATGGTCACTGCACAAAGTTAAGCACATACATTGTAGACTATTATAATTTATGCACTTGTTTAACAATCTAAGGACCAGCACTTGAACCCCCTAATTCTATAAAAGTCACCAAAAATTTGTGCATGCAATTTAATTGCATGAACCAATTAATGCCTTTAATTCGCTTTTTAACAAGCAATTATTGGCGCAAATTGAAATAAATTAACATGTACATGCGTAGATTTAGGTGCGTGATCTGCACCTAAATTGTACTCGGAAGGCTCATGGAAATGGGAGGGTCATGGGCATTTCAGGGCGGAGCATAGGCTTGGATTCCTGTTATGCGTGCAATTATAGAATAGGGGGATTCTGCAAGTATATTTAGGAGGGGGCATTTACACTACATTTACGTTGGTGCAAATTGATGCACCTAAATGTATGCACAACCCCTGCATTATTCTATAAACCGCATCTAACTTTAGATGCACTTATAGAATAGCACTTGAGCGGGGGGGGGGGGGGGGGTCGGCACTGATTTTTTGGGTGCAATGTATGGAATTCACCCTGAAATTTGGCTAGATGAACTCTTTTCCAGATCCTAATGCATCTACTGAGTTGTAGACTTATGTGTTCTGCATTTGTCAACTAATTGATTAGTTTAAATTTAATTAAAGCAGGCATATGCCACCAAAACATTCACTACTTAGTGCATACAGATTTTCTTGGTCACCCTCTTATTTAGTGCTTGTTTGAAAATGGTTTGAGGTGATCGCACCATCTTCTCTCTGCTTACAAAAAGAACAAGTGAGTTTGTAAAAGTTCATTCAGCCTATTGCCCTAGTGCTGGAGAAATACCAATTCCATGTGATCAAAGCATGCCACAATTTAACTCATCAATGTTTCATTGCTTAACAGAGTTGATTTGGGAGGCTGGGTCTCCAAATGGGTTCATTTTGCACACACTATGGCAGAAATGAACATCACTCCTAATCTAAGGTATGCGGAGTATGATTTCAATCTCTGTAATTTCTGCTTTCATCAAAGTGCCCATATTGTGCCAAAGAAAGTTTCCATCTGGAATTTATAAGATGTAATATGTATAGGTAATTTATCTAGGCATGTTTGAAAAGTCTTTTTAATCAAGCTTTGACTCCCAATTCAATGGGAAATATTTTGGTATGTTTTTGCCACATTTCTTGGTCTCTAGATGTATTTTTTGGTACTTAATGTTTTTCTCACTGTTTATCTAATTCACAGAATAATTGCATGGCACTGAATGCCATTTGAATGATTTTCTCCTGTACCTCTATGAACAGTTTACCTGCATCAAACTTTTTATTGGTTGGAATTTGAATGTCCCAGGTGATCATAACCTCTACATTTTCTATGATTCTCTTAGGGTTGTGATGCAAGTGCTTAAGTTTCCAATGAATAAAATGTGCCAACGTATTGTGCCCTTCTGTACAAGTTGAGTGACTGTTTCAGCTCTTTCTTACAGAATCTATTAGTTTTCCCAGGTTTTTACACTTGCTGTAAACCATCTCATCCATAATCCACTGTCCTGGCCTTCAACTATCAATCTCTCATCCTTTAGTTTCAGTTCACCTCACTGTAACCATTCAGTTCTCTGGGTTTAATGGCTGTTATGGTTCCTGGAGTAACATTTTGTACTGCCCACTGTATGTGTGCATTTACCACTTGTTTTTCTTTCTTTGTTGATGTAATTCTTTAAAGAGTTTTTTCTCTTGTTTTGCAAATTTAGCTGTTGGACTGAGAGTCAATTAGTTTAAATTTTTCGGTGAGAGTGAGAAGATTTTATTTTAAGTGGATTCGTGAAGGATTAGTTAGAACTAATTTGTAGGGGTTGGCTGTGAGGTTATTGTGTTTGTATTGTATGTAGGTTTTTGATGTTGGAAATCACTTCGAGTTTTTTGATAGAGGCAGTAAATAAGTCCAGATAAATAAATAATTTACTTTGGACAGGGTTGTTGTATATTTTTAAGTTTCTAATACATGTATGCTGGCTCTCAGGATTAAAACATTATTGATTATTTATTACCCATAGAGTTTATGAGACAGGTTTCTAATTTACATAAGTTAAAGTAATTTTTCCTAGAACATGTACTGGTGAACCTAAACTCACTTTGATGGGAAACCATTACATTTTAATCGAAATGCTATTAGATTAACATATCATGGTCTTGTTTAATGAAGCCGATGTGTGATTATGTATGAAACAGTCTAAAGTTAATTAAGACCCATTGACTTCATTAGGGAATAAAGTGGAATGAAGCTAGGTTTGTTTTAGTCAATTAATTTAGACAATGATCTGGGAAGAAATTAAATAGTTCCAGATAGGAGCAGCTGTGCAGGTGGCAGTATCCTGTGAAGAGAAGATCAGACATGTCAATTATTTTTTAATATAATTAGTCTGTTGCTTGTTTATATTAAAATACCTACCAGGAAGAAATTTCTAGTCATGATCAATCTGTATTTGGCTTTCTTTATTATCTTCTATCTCATTGATCTGGATCTTTGAAATCCACTTACCATCTTTCTTAAATTTAAGAATTTCACCGCCAATAGGTAGAATAACACATGAAGATATAAAATTTTAAATTCACAGAGGGATATGGAAATTGTTAGGAATGGTGGGTTTGGCAGAGAGGAGGAGGAGTTTGACATAAGAACATAAGAATAGCCAAACTAGATCAGGCCAATGATCTATCTAGCCCAGTATCCTGCTTCCAAGAGTGACCAATCCAGGTCACAAGGACCTGGCAAAAACCCAATTAGTAGCAACATTCCATGCTACTAATCCCAGGACAAGCAGTAGCTTCCCCCATGTCTATCTCAATAAGAGACTGTAGACTTTTCCTCCAGGAACTTGTCCAAACCTTTTCTAAACCCAGATATGCTAACTGCTGTTACCAGATCCTCTGGCAGCGAGTTCCAGAGCTTAGCTATTATTTGAGTGAAAAAATATTTCCTCCTGTTTGTTTTAAAAGTATTTTCATGTAATTTCATTGAGTGTCCCCTGGTTTTTGTACTTTTTAAAAATGTGAAAAATCTATTCACTTCTACTCGTTCTACACCACTCAGGATTTTGTAGACCTCAATCATATCCCCCCTCAGCTGTCTCTTTTCCAAGCTGAAAAGCCCTAACCTCTTTAGCCTTTCACCATATGGGAAGAGTTCCATCTTGGTCATTCTTCTTTGAACCTTTTCTAATTCCGCTGTATCTTTTTTGAGATACGACAACCAGAATTGAACATCAGCACATATCTTATGAAATGTGCATGTACACACATAGAGGCTAGATTCAAGAAAGGGCGCCAAAAATTAGGCGCAAAAATATGGGTACCAAGCATCAATTCTATAATGGAAATTGCACATCAAATTAGCATTATAGAAAAGAGCACCATGTGCATGCCTGATTTTAAGTGTGAGCACTTATGTCAAAGGCTGATGTAAATGGTCATGCCTAAATTTGGCAGTTGTACATGTAAATGATAGTAATCTAACTTACGCACTCAACTGCAAGACATGACCCTGAGGGTCCACCAATGTGCACTCCCCCTTTATAATTGTAGACTATCCTGCTTATAATCGAACGAGAAAAACGCCCAAGTTCCGACCTAAATCGGGAGATGGATGTTTATCTCACAAAAATGAATAAAGCGGTATAATCGAAAGCCGATTGTTGGACGTTTTCAACTGCAATCCGTCGCGGATGCGGACAAAGTTGATGGGGGCGTGTCAGAGGTGTGGCGAAGGCGGAACTGGGGCGTGGTTATCTGCCGAACAGAGATGGGCGCATTTCACCGATAATGGGAAAAAAGTATGCGTTTTTAGCTAGAATTTAGGACACTTTTCCTGGACCCTGTTTTTTCACGAATAAGGCCCCAAAAAGTGCCCTAAATGACCAGATGACCACTGGAGGGAATCGGGGATGACCTCCCCTGACTCCCCCAGTGGTCACTAACCCCCTCCCACCACAAAAAATGAAGTTTCTCAACTTTTTATTTTCACCCTCAAATGTCATACCCAGCTCCCTGACAGCAGTATGCAGGTCACTGGAGGAGTTGTTAGGGGGTGCAGTGGACTTCAGGCAGGTGGACCCAGGCCCATCCCCCCTACCTGTTACAATTGTGCTGCTTAATGCTTATTAGTCGTCCAACCCCCCCAAACCCACTGTACCCACATGTAGGTGCCCCCCTTCACCCCTTAGGGCTATAGTAATGGTGTAGACTTGTGGGCAGTGGGTTTTGAGGGGGATTTGGGGGGCTCAACACACAAGGGAAGGGTGCTATGCACCTGGGAGCTCTTTTACCTTTTTGTTTGGTTTTGTAAAAGTGCCCCCTAGGGTGCCCGGTTGGTGTCCTGGCATGTGAGGGGGACCAGTGCACTACGAATCCTGGCCCCTCCCACGAACAAATGCCTTGGATTTATTCGTTTTTGAGCTGGGCGCTTTCATTTTCCATTATCGCTGAAAAACAAAAACGCCCAGCTCACACATCGTTGAATAAAACATGGGCGTCTATTTTTTCCCAAAATACGGTTCGGTCCGCCCCTTCACGGACCCGTTCTTGGAGATAAACGCCCATGGAGATAGGCGTTTTCGTTCAATTATGCCCCTCTATAGCATTTTAGGTACTAAGGGCCAGTACGTCTAGTAGCGCTATAGAAATGATAAGTAGTAGTAGTAGTAGAATCTATATACAGCGCCTAAAATGTTTAGCGTGGTAAACATTTCAAGCTAAGCATATTCTATAAACGGCACATAGATTTAGGCATAGTATATAGAATATACTTAGTTGAAATCCCAGCGCTTAAAACTATGCATGTTTATTTACACCAACAAAAACTTGGCATAAATCCCAGTGCATAGATTTACGCACACTGGGCCATATTCTATAACAATGCGCATACATTTTAGAATGCCCATGAAACACCCATTTTCCCACCCATAGCCACACCCCTTTTGAACTGCATGCTTTAGAATTCAGGTGCAGTTCATTATAGAATACGTTTAGCGAGTTGTGTATGTAAATTCTAATTATTGCCCAATACTGCTTATTATTGTTTGTTAATTGCTGTTAAATACACTGATTGGCTTGTTAAGCCAATTAAGTTATGCACATTGTTATAGAATACGCCTGGATTTCCACTCGGATCGCTCGTCATGCTATATAGAATCCAGCCCTAAAGGATTGATATTTAGTGAGCGGCAGTGAGCATTTTTTTTAAACACTAATGGCGTTATTCTCAGATATTCAATGCTGGGCCATGTCTGGCCACTGGCATTGAATATCCAGGTGTATGTAGCTGGCTATCTTTTATGCAGTTCAGAACATGGTGGCCGGTTAAATAGCCTTTAGCTAGCTAAGCACTATTACTCAGCATAAGATAGCCAGCTATCTTGGCTGAATATTAGCGCTTAGAAGCTAGCCCTGTCACCGGCTATATCGCACAATATAGCCGGTTAGCGCCAATTTTCATCAGCTGACCAGCTACGTTTAGCAGCCAGATAGACCTGCATAAATAAGCTAGTAGTGTACAATAAGACCCACACTCTAGCTGTCAGAGGTTACCACACCTCAGATGCACCCACGTCACACCCAGTTCCAGCCCCTACCAACATTAAGCAGCTAGTATGAGATTTTTACCACACTGGCTGTTTTAGATGTGGTAGATATTAGCACAGGTCCTTGCTAATGTCAACTGCAAGGTATAACCAGGGCTAGCTGCTTATTTAGGGGCCCTTTTATGGAGCAGCGGTAAGCCCAACGCGGGCTTACTGTTTGTTTTTCCAGGATTACTGCTGGCCCAAAGTGGCCACCGGCGGTAGTTCCAGGTCGAGTGCACACCATTTCTGGAGGAAAAACCCCAGAAATGTTTAGCGCGGTAGTAACCAGGTAGTAATCGGGCATTGCCACGTGCTGCCCAGTGACAGCTGGGTTACCGTGGGAGCCCTTACTGCCATCTCAATGGATGGCAGTAAGGGCTCCCCACTGCATGGCCATGCAATAAGAGTTTTCGTACCACATGGCCATTTTGTTCTGGGGCTTTTCACCCGCAGCAATAAAAAGGACCCTGGTGCACGGAAAATATGGCTCCCACTGCTACCGCATGGCCCTTTTTCTCACAGCTTGGTAAAAGAACCCTTTATTTTAAATATTTATATCCCGCTCTTTCTTGCGATTCTAGGAGGATTATAGAAATAAATATACATAATAAAATGCAACAATGCAAAACATATAAACAAATACATAAAGCATTTCATATGAAGCTTTATCAACTAAAAAAATATATCAAAGGCATTATTAAAGCAGCTTTCAAATATTTTCTAAATTGCAGGATTGAGCTTATTAAAAGATCGCCTTAACATAAAACTTGTATATATGTATAAGGAACTATTTTGATTATGTTTTACCACTTCAGAAATAGATAGTAGCATGTTAATATTTTGACCAATTTGCAATTCATTGTATTTGTTTAAAAAATAAACAACCTGCCTCCATGAATAAGGGGGCAGAACAGCTAACATCTCATTATCATAATATATAAACATGAAATGAATAGGCTAATAAATAGGTGGGGACTAAGCATGTCTCCTAGGAACTGTATTACAGAAGCTCTGTCCTGTCATTGCTCCGAACCGTTCGTGATGTGCTGCTTTATTTCACGAACACAATCCAGAAATCGTTCTTCTATATCACGTTAGCACTTTCAATATTGTATTTTCATCCTGATCCTACACTCACTCTGGCCTCTGTGGTGCACTTTATAGAGATGTCAGTAGGGGCCTTGTTATTTTTACTGCTACAATAAGGTAACTCTGTAGGAAAAATGAAACTGTTGAAAAAGATGGTTAACTGGCAGAGAGATGCAGTAATGAAGGCTCTGCAGAGCAACCCTAGTTCATCTCCTCTGTTGTTGTTCCTTACTGATAAAGTTGCAACCAGGTTTGTTTGTTTTTTGTTTTGTTTTATTCTTTTTTTACTAGTTCAGCTGTTTCTTTGTTTAGTCTTTGTGAGGATGTATAATGTGGGTGTGTGCGTGGTGGGAGGTCATTATTGTTGCCTGGAAGTTGGTGAAAGTTTGAACAGATTTTCTTTTTGTTTGCATTTTTATTTTTTCATTTAAGGATTAAAACATTTTCACAGGAATAAAACTAAACGAACTTCTCTTGGTTTCTTTCACACTGACAGATTTCCATGAAGAGGGAACATTACCTTAAGTACTTCCTTCAGTTTCAGTTACAGACCCTCATGTACCATTCAGCTGTGCTTAAACTGATTGATTTGAAACACAGAACAGCCATAAGAACATAAGAATAGCCATGGGTCAGACCAATAAACCATCTAGGCCAGTATCCTGTTGCCAACCAGGGCCAATCCAGGTCACAAGGATTTGGCAGAAACCCAGATAGTAACAACATTCCATGCTACCAATCCCAAGGCAAGCAGTGGCTTCCCATGTCTGTCTCAATAGCGGACTATGGACTTTTCCTCCAGGAACTTGTCCAAACTTTTTTTAAACCCAGATACGCTAATGGCTGTTAGCACATCCTCTTGCAATGAGTTCCAGAGCTTAACTATTTGTTGATTTAAAAAAAAATTTCCTCCTATTTGTTTTAAAGGTATTTCCATGTAACTTCATTGAGTATCCCCTAGTCTTTGTACTTTTGGAAAGAGTAAAAAAATCGATTCACTTTTACTCATTCTACAACACACAGGATTTTGCAGATCTCAATCATATCTCGCCTCATGCTTCTCTTTTCCAAGCTGAAGAGCCCTAACCTCTTTAGCCTTTCTTCATATGAGAGGAGTTCCATCCCCTTTATCATTTTGGTCACTCTTCTTTGAACCTGTTTTTAAATTCTGCTGTATCTTTTTTGAAATACAGCGACCAGAACTGAATGCAATACTCAAGGTGAGGTTACACCATGGAACGATATAGAAGTATTATAGTATTTTCAGTCTTATTCACCATCCCTTTCCTAATAATTCCCAACATCCTGCTTGCTTTTTTAGCCACCACTGCACACTGAGCAGAAGATTTCAATGCATTATCTACAACGACACCTAGATCTTTTTTTTTAGTGCTGACTCCCAAGGAGGACCCTAGCATCACCCTAGCATAACTATGATTCGGATTATTCCTTCCAATGTACATCACTTTGCATTTGTCCATATTAAATTTCATCTACCATTTGGATGCCCAGTCTTCCAATTTCCTAAGGTCTTCCTCCAATTTTTCACAGTTCACATGTGTTTTAACCTTGAATAGTTGCAAATTTAATCACCTCACTCGTCATTCTGATTTCCATATCATTTATAAATATGTTACATAGCACCAGTCCCGGTACTGATCCCCAAGGCAATCCACTATTCCATTGAGGAAACTTCTTAAAAACAATATAAATTTGAATTCTTCTTAAAGATGAATATAACTCCAGATATCAGGTACTTGATAAAAAGACTAGCCTAAAAATTGGTCTTAGGCTTTGAGCCATTCGGACAGGGATAATGCAGTTGACAATTATCATGAAGACTCCTGTTCCTATTGGTCATCTGAATCCAATTAGGCAAATATGCTTGATCAGCCCCTTGAAGGATCTTAAAACCCAATATACATACTTTAAGATGAACACATGCCTCCAGTGGCAGCCAATGGAGGCTCCGCAACAAAAGTGCTTTTATGAGCTGAAAAGATCAAGTGTGCTGCTGTGTTCTGCACTGTTTGAATTATTTTCATAAGGTTCTTCTGACATCCTGCATAATACTGTTACAATAATCTAGGATTGACAACAGCATGCTTTTGACAATGAGCCTAAACGTATACATATCAAACCTATTGCAAATTTTCCTAAGATTTTTCATTAAGAGGAAAGATTTCTTAATAAGAGAGTTCACATGAGACTCCAGCATTAGTGATCCAGATAAAATAACTCCTAAGATCTTAATATTATTCTCAAATGAGAAATGCTGACCACTTGGTTTTAGCAAACTATCATTCCATATATCATTTAATTGGCTTAAAAGTAGGAACCCAGTTTTGTCCCTATTGATTTTCAAAGAATGAGTATTAATCCATGTTTCAAAAAATGAAATACACTCTTTTATTCTGACTGAAGCTATTTCTGCTACCTGAACAACTGGAAGCAGAATCATTATATCATCAGCATAACTGGACACCTTAAAGCAGACAAATACATTATATGGCTAAGTGATGACATCAATATATTAAATAGTGCTGGCGATAAAGGGGAGCCTTGAGGAACCCCACAACCAGCACATCAAGACTCTGATTTGTTCCCCTTATATTTCACACTATAGATCCTTGAGGTAAGAAAGCCCTCAAACTAAGACAACACATTGCCACCAAATTCAAACTATCAAAGATGTTCAAGATCAACTGATGTTCCACAAGATCAAATGCATTTGATAAATCAAATTGCAAAATTTGGTCTTTGCCTAAGAGCATTCTTCCCTCTGCTATTAAGGCACCAAGTATTGTTTCTTATGCCCTATCTCAGAGTTGTCATGGGGGGAGGGAGTTCTGCATCCCAGTTGCACGATAAAGCTGAGATATACAAAAGAAATGGTGTTTTCCCTTTATGGTTTGACAGGTATGGGACCTGTCAGGGTGAGAGAGGGTCATTTCCGTTTTAAGAAAAGAAAGAGGAGGGAACTAAGAAAGCTCTGGCCCAGTTGTGAGAGATATGGAAAGAATGTCCTAGAAGGGTGAGGGCAGGGAAGCCTACTAGCCAAACAGGAAACACTGCCCATGTTTGGGGAGGCTGGGATGAGTAAGACCCCCATCCAAATTGGGAGGGGGAGGAGACAGGCTCACCTATAGCTTGGTGAGTTAACTTGATGGGAAGGGTTTACTACTACTATTACTATTTCTCTATCACTACTAGATGTATGCAGTGCTGTACACATTATATGCAGGTACTTTCTCTGTCCCTAGTGGGCTCACAATCTAAGTTTTTGTACCTGGAGCAATGGAAGATTAAGTGACTTGCCCAGGATCACAAGGAGATGCATTGGGAATTGAACCTAGTTCCCCAGGACCTCAGTTTAACCATTAGACTACTTCCTAGGATGAAAGCAGGCAAATGAAGAATGGGAGAGAAGAAGAAGGACCCACATCCTGCTGATGAAGGGTTGCCTGGCCCTGAGTTAATGGAAATTGATGCCAGCAGGTAGAAGCAAGAAAAAGGACCTACCTTTAAGACTTTAACTATGGAGTTTAAAGTTTATCTTTAAACTGGAAATAACAGCTGAGGACAAGATGTTAAGGTCATGTTGAGGGTTGTCTTCTCTATGGTGTGGTGGCTTTTGGGCTGAAACTCCTGAATACTTTGCCCAGAAGGAGTCAGCCTGGTTTTTGAACTTAATGTACGGAAAGCTGGCTGGAAAACACCCCCAGAGAAAATGCCAGTCTTTTCTGAAGAAAGTCTATTTATCTAAGAGGTGGAGTCTGCAAGAGATTGATTTGCATAAGCCCAGGGACTTAAGCACAGTTTGTTCCTGTGCACCTTTGCCAAGTGGAGTTGTTTGCCAAGAGTGGCAAAGGTATTGATTATTCTCCAAGTAGGAGCAATATTTGCTGGAGGAAGAGTCCAGTTGAGTGATAGAAAGAAATCCACACTGACTGGAACAGTGGCTGAAATACCAGGACTATTGATGCTGAAAGGACTAAATGTGCAGCCTGTCTTTGATCCCTTTTTATTAGAGGCAAAGGCCCTATGCCTGGTGCTGAAGGACACGGTGCCCAGACCTGTCCCTTGAATCAAAGGGCCCTTTTTTCCTTCCTCCTGAGGCACTGAGGATCAAGGGCTTTGTTACACCCACTATCCCTTCCTTAAAGAAATATTTCCTTAGATTATTCCTGAGTCTATCTCTTTTCACCCATATCCTATGACACCATGATCCAGAGCTTCCTTTCCACTGAAAAAGACTTATCTCCTGTACATTTATACCATGAAAGTATTTAAATGTCTCCATCATATCTCCCTTCTCTTGCCTTTCTATACATATTAAGATCTTTAAGTCTGTCCCCACATGTTTTATGATGACCACTGACCATTTTAGTAGCCGCCTTCTGGACTGAATTCATTCTGTTTATATCCTGTTGAAGATGTAGTTTCCAGAACTGTGCACAGTACTTCAAAAGAAGTCTCACTAGAGACTTATACAGATCCATTATCACATCCTTTTTTCCTGCTGGTCATTCCTCTCCTCATGTACCCAAACATCTTTCTGCCTTTTGCCATCACCTATTGGAGTGGAGCAGTAGCCTAATGGTAGTGCAGTGGTCTGAGAACATGGGCAACTGAGTTTGATCCCCAGGGACTCTAGGCAAGTCACTTAACCCTCCATTGCCTCAGGTACAAAATAAGTACCTGTACATAACATGTAAACCACTTTGACTGTAACCACAGAAAGATAGTATATCAAATCCATTCCCTTCCTCCCCCCTTTTTTTCTACCTGTTTTAGCTATATTAAGCTCATCAGATTTAATGATCACTTTTATGCACAAAAGTACTGAACTCCCTATACTATACTGCTCCCCTTGGTTTTGTTTGTTTTGTCTTGGCAGCCCAAATGCATAACCCACAATGTTTTTTTTAGCATTAAATCTTAGCTGCCATACTCTAAACCATTCCTCAAGCTTCACTAGATTCCTTTTTGTGTTAGCCATACCACCAAGAGTGTCTACACTGTTGTAGCTTTGGTGTAATCCCCAAAAAGGTAAAACTTTCCCAATAGCCCTTCTAAGTATCATTTACAAACATAGGGGCCCTTTTTCAAAGGCGTAGTAGGCTCTACATGCATACAGCGCATGCCAAAACGAGACTACCACCAGGCTAGTGCACCCCCTGGTGGTAATTTCGGATATGGTGCGTGCCTATAACACTGGGACAAATTATTTTAAAATTTCCTACCACATGCTGTGTTTCCAGCGTTAATCTGCAGTTGGCACGCGCTGACTGGTCACCACACGTGTAGCACGAGAGCCCTTACTACTAGGTCAATGGGTGGCAGTAAAGTCTCAGGCCGAAAATGGCCGCGCAAAGGTTTCAATTTTAGAACATGTCCATTTTCCGGCCCCTTAAAAAAGGCCCTTTTTCCTAGATGCAGTAAAAAATGGCCCAGCGCGTGCCCAAAAGACATGCTTTCACTACCGCAGGCCATTTTTTACTTTGGTTTAGTAAAAGGACTCCATAGCAAATTTTTACCATTCTGATGCCTCATTGGAGACACATTGTATGTAACTCTATCTCACATACATTCATTGTGTCAGCCCTGAAAAGCTGACTGGCAGGTGGGCCTCCAGGATAGTTCAAAACCGCTGATTTAGATTAGTGCAAGCTGTTTGGTTAGAGCTGTGAAGGTAGGGGTGCTGAATGTGGAACAAATAGAGGCTTTTGCATGTTTATCTACTCAAATGGTACAGTATGAAGAAAGTTGTTGTTATTTCTTTCTATCTTCAATAAGAAACAATATCTTACACACAGCCATGATCTGTGGCAGGCAGTCGAGCTATATCCTTGGAGTTCTCCCTGGAACAGGCCTTTAACTCATGTAAGAAGTACAACAGAATTTTGCATGTCTTCTGTAAGTCATGGACTGGGCAAAGGTTTTAAAACTAACTGATGTAAAATATTCATAAAGCTGGTTAAGAGACTCATATCCCCTCCCTCCAAATAGCACAGTACCCCCTTTATCCTTCACCAGTTCTGAGCAGCAAAATCTGTTTTACAGAATGAAAGTAACAGCATCCATTAATTTCCTCTGCTTGTTACCACTTGTTGTTCTAAAATGAACCCTCTTAAGTGAATACCTCATTGTGATGGAGTGGCTCTATCATTGTTTACCATGAATTCCTGCTTGGTTCTGAGAAGACGCCAAGTAGCTGACAAAAGGGGTCAAGAA
This sequence comes from Microcaecilia unicolor, assembly GCF_901765095.1. NCBI lineage: Eukaryota > Metazoa > Chordata > Amphibia > Gymnophiona > Siphonopidae > Microcaecilia > Microcaecilia unicolor. Next base: position 267,308,658 of record NC_044036.1, on the reverse strand, counting down.
AACATGGTAAACACAGCTGGGGAGAGAGAGACTCATACTCGGCCTGCATCCTGGGTTTTGTTCTTAATGATTAGAGAGATCTGAGAGTTCTGAATAAAAGTAGACAGAAAAATAATTAACTCCTCAAATGACAGCCCCCTTACCGTTCTCTCAGCTTTTATTTTTCAGTGTGAATAGATAGGACTATGCAGTGGGATACACTCATTGGTTACCGGTTACCTGTTGTATCTTATTTGAGATATTGGTGTTGGTACATGAGATCCTTCATGTTGGTTCTCCTGTGTTTTTATCTCAGTTTTTGGTTCCATGTACTGCTAGGTCCCTTTGGTCTGTTCAGCAGGATTTATTGCTGGTATAGTCTTTTCGCCAGGTCTCCCCAACCACTTATTGAAATTCAGTGTTCAATGTGGTGGGCCGTTGTTATGATATTGGATTCCTTTCAGACAATGGAAGTCCCTTATTTTATATTGTTTAGTATACTCCGCTTTGAAGGATTTTCTTAAATGTTTAAGTAAACCCGAACCTGAACCTGTAAGTATTGTCTCTGTAGGGACAGTAATCCAAGATAAATATAATTTATTCTGTGGATAAAGAGGACCATTGGTATTGCACAGTATATCATTATGCTAAGATTCTTTGGAGGTTGAGCTATCTTTTGTTGGAGAATAATACTGTATAAGAACCCCAAAATATTATAGTACATAAGCTTATAAGATCACAAGGCTCCTTTCTTCAGACGTCACTGTAAGACTGAAGGAAAGAGGCAGATATATATTGAGGGTGTTTTAGGGAGGAGATTCCCTATGTTCTATATTCTATAAAATTTGTACCTTGACTCACCAGTCCCAAAGGATTACCCAAACAGTCTTACAATAATACATACACCCTTTCAAAAATTCAATAAGTATTACAAAATAAATAGCATTCAATAAATAGCAAAAAATATTAATAGTTGATACCCTATCACTCAGCTAGGTCTCTTTTCTTGTTCTCACTAGAGAATACACTAATCCCCAGATTCTATATAAAGGTTACTCAAATTTAGGCGCCTAGGGAAGATGTGCATGCAAAGTAATTAGTTAATGAGGCATCAACAATCAATAATTGATGTTAACTGGCATCAATTTGGAGTTGTGCGTAATCTGCCCTTGCCCTAGGTGCTATTTTATAACATCCACACCTACATTTAAGAGCGCACAACTCAAAAGGGGCAAAACTATGTGAGGAGCATGGACAGATCACTGGAGCGCTCCCAGAAGTTAGGCGCAATGTTATAAAATACTATAAGATGTGCACCCAAGTGCTGTAAATTGGGTGCCAGAATTTACAACAGGTTTTAGCAGGCATAAATTCTGGCACCCAAATGTAGGGGTAAAATCCATGCTAAGCTAGGATTCAGCAAAGAGCACTCTATACTGAGTGCCCTTTGCTGAATACTATCTAAGGGGCCCTTTTACTAAGGCATGCCGAAAAGTGGCCTGCGCTGGTGTAGGCATGTGTTTTGGACATGCGCAGGTCCATTTTTCAGCACGCCTGGAAAAAAAGGCTTTTTTTGTGACCAAAAATGGATGTACAGCAAAATTAAAACCAGCATGCATCTATTTTCAGCCACCCATTGAATTAGCTGTAAGGTCTCACATGCTAACCGGGCGGTAAGCAGCAGTACAAGTAAAATGCTGATTACTGCTGGGTAAGCGCCACATGGTAGAAATTAGAAAATATTTTCTACCGCATATTTTGGACATGTGTCAAAAATGGAATTACCACCCAGGGGGTGATAGTTCTAATTTGACGCACGTTGGACACATGTAGGCGCCTACATTCCATAATAAAAGGGCCCCTTACTGTGGATCTTTCCAACTTCTAACTTTGGGCACCATTTACTGAATTTCCCCTTAAGTGTATCAACATAACATTTTAATTTCTTTATTTACAGTATTTAGATCAGGTGCTGCAGGTATTTTCCTGTCCCCAAGAGGCTTACAATCTATGGGATCTGTTTACTAAGCCGTGCTATAGCATTTTTAGTGCACGCTAAAAATTAGCACCTGCTAATGCTAGAAACACCCATAGGAATATATAAGTGTCTCTAGTGTTTAGCACATGCTAATTTTAGTGTGTGCTAAAAACGCTAGCGCACCTTAGTAAACAGGGCCCTATGTTTGTACTTGAGGCAACTGAGGGTTACATAACTAACCCAAAATCACAAGAAGCCACAGTAAATAAAAACTAGGGGAAAAGGAAATCAGTATGGTTCTCCAAAGACTTGGATGCAAAACACAGAAGATCATAGAACAGCACAGAAATGAATGCCATACAAAGCTGAAAGAGAGAACTCAGGATGGCAAAAGCACATGTCGAAGAAAAAATGGCTAAAAATGCAAATTGAGGTGACAAGATTTTTTTTCAGGTTTATTGGGCAGAAGAGGAAGGCCAGAGGTGGAACTGCAAGACTCAAGGATTTGAGGCACAATGTGTGGAGAGTGTTGAGGAAAAATGTGGATATGCTAAACAAATACTTATATTCAGTGTTGATGGAATAAAATCCTAGAGAAGGACCCCAAATGATCAAAGGCATATGTGGGTATGGAGTAGACATCACACCATTCACAATGATGGAAGCAGCATAATGGGCTGGATGGACCTTTAGTCTAACACAATATGGCAATTCTAACTTATGAACTTAAATAGGGACAAAGCTATGAAGTCAGATGAGATACATCTTAGGATGCTGAGAGAGCTCCAAGATGTTCTGGTGAGTCCTCTAAAATATTTATTTAACAGATCCTTGGGAATGGGAGAGGTCCCACAGCATTGGAGAAGGGCTTATATGGTCCCTCTTCATAGAAGTCGTAATAAAAAAGAGGCGAGGAACTTCAGGCAAATGAGTTATATCTCAGTGATGGGGAAATGTCATGGAGACAGTGCTGAAGAAAAGTTTAGTGAATGTACTAGAATCAAATGGGTTGCAAGATGTACAGTAACATGGTTTTACCAAAGGAAGAGTGTGCTAAGCAAATCTAATTGATTTCTTCAACTGGGTGACCAGAGAACTAGATCAAGTTCATGAGCTGAATGTGGTCTACTTAGATTTCAGCAAAACCTTTGATACTGTTCCTCATAGGAGGCTTATAACTAAACTGAGTGCCCTGGGGGTGGGACCCAAGGTAGTGAAATAGATCAGAAATTGTTTGGCTGGCAGACGAAAGAGGGGTGGTAGTAAAGGAATTTACTCAGAAAGGTGAGTATTGATGTGCCTCACACATCAGTCCTAGGATTAATTCTGATCAATGACTTTGTGAGCAATGTTGCTGAAGGTTAGGAGGAAAGGTTTGCCTTTTTGCAGATGACACAATGATTTGCTACTTCTTCAGAGGAAGCAGACAATATGAAATCTGATCTACGAAAATTAGAAGCATGGGCTAAAGCTTGGCAGTTAAACTTTAATGCAAAGAAATGCAGAGTGATAGATTTTGGATACAGAAACCCATTGGAGAGGCATAATCAGAAGAAGGCAAAAAGTGATATTGCCCATGTGCAACCCATTGGTGATGTCCCACTTGGAGTACTGTATTCAGTTTTTGGGGCCATATTTTGCTAAGGAAATAAAAAGACTTGAAATGGTTCAGAGAACGCTGACAAAAATAGTATGGAGTCTGCACCAGAACACATATGGAAGAGACATGAAGACCTGAATATGTATACCCTAAAGGAGAGGAGAGACAGGGGTGATATCATACAGGTGTTTAAATACTTGAAAAGTATTAATGAACAACAAATCATTTTAAAAACAGAGAAGTTATAGAGCTAGAGGACATGAAATGAAGCTGCAAGAAGGTAGGCTTAAAAGCAACCTCAGGAAACACTTTTTCACAGATAGGGAGGTGGATGACTGGAGCACCTTCCTGGTGGAGATGGTGGGGACAAAAACAGTGACAAAAACTAAAAAAAAAGCATTGGATAAACATGGAGGATCCCTATATAGCAAGAGAATGGGATCAAAGCATGACAAATGACCTTTATACTTCATAAAAGAAATCAAGGGTGTAACCAGCATGGAGTGCCAGGTACAATCCTAAACAAAGGCATGGAGATGGTAATCGGCATAAGAACATAACATAAGAACATAAGCATTGCCATAGTGGAACAGACCGAAGGTCCATCAAGCCCAGTATCCTGCTTCCAAAAGTGACCAATCCAGGTTACAAGTATCTAGCAAGATCCCAGAACAGCAAAACAGATTTTATGCTGCTTATCCTATAATATGCAGTGGGTTTTCCACAAGTCCATCTTAATAAGGGTTTATGGACTTTTCTGTCAGGAAATTAGCCAAACCTTTTTTAACCCCTGCTAAGCTAACTTCTTTTACCACATTCTCTGGCAATGAATTCCAGAGTTGAATTACTTGTTGAGTGAAGAAATATTTTCTCCAATTAAATTTACTACTTAGTAGCTTCTTTGTGTGCCGTATTTTTGGAGAGAGGAAACAAGCGATTCACATCTACCTGTTCCACTCCGCTCAGTATTTTATAAACTTCTATCATATCTCTTCATATTCTGCACAGAGCAGGAGGTATAACTGTAGCCACTTTGCTGGGCAAACTTGATATACCATGCTGGTCTTTATCTATTGTCTGTTACTATGTAACCATTAGGCTACTTCTCCAATATAATATTAATTGGTTGCATAGGCGTAGTTTGACTGTTTCATTTGGGGGGGGGCAAAAAATGGGCAGAGCATATTAGCATATCATTTGCATATATACATATGCAAATGAATATGCTAATATGGAGGAAGGAAATGAAATTTACAGGCAAAATATCACAGATGCACATTTCAAAAAGCTGACACATTTCAATTAATAAATTATGAATAAAATAAACTTTTATTTACCTTTGTTGTCTGATCATGTAGTTTTTCTATTCGCTTTGATCCCAGTGTCTTCTGTTTTATGCAGTGTCTTCTTTCCAGTAGGCTTCCCTCTGCTCCCCACCCTCCCAGTCCCATCCATCTCTTGCTCCTTCCCTCTGCTCCCCACCCCTCCCAGTCCCATCCATCTTCTGTTCCTTCCCTCTGCTCACCATCCCTCCGTCCCATCCATCTTCTGCTCCTTCCCTCTGTGCCTGACCTCTCCCAATCCCATCCATCTCCTGGTCCATCCCTCTGCTCCCCACCCCTCGCAGTCCCATCCATCTCTTGCTCCTTCTCTCTGCTCCCCACCCCTCCCAGTCCCAACCATCTCTTGCTCCTTCCCGCTGCTCCCCACCCCTCCCAGTCCCATCCATCTCCTGCTCCTTCCCTCTGCTCACCTCCTTTCCCAGTCCAATCCAATTCCTGGTCCTTCCCTCTGCTCCCCACCCACCCCTCCCAGTCCCATCCATCTCTTGCTCCTTCCCTCTGCTCCCCACCCCTCCCAGTCCCATCCATCTTCTGTTCCTTCCCTCTGCTCACCATCCCTCCGTCCCATCCATCTCTTGCTCCTTCCCTCTGCTGTGCCTGACCTCTCCAAATCCCATCCATCTCCTGGTCCATCCCTCTGCTCCCCACCCCTCGCAGTCCCATCCATCTTCTGTTCCTTCCCTCTGCTCACCTCCTTTCCCAGTCCAATCCAATTCCTGGTCCTTCCCTCTGCTCCCCACCCACCCCTCCCAATCCCATCCATCTCTTGCTCCTTCCCTCTGCTCCCCACCCCTCCCAGTCCCATCCATCTTCTGTTCCTTCCCTCTGCTCACCATCCCTCCGTCCCATCCATCTCTTGCTCCTTCCCTCTGCTGTGCCTGACCTCTCCAAATCCCATCCATCTCCTGGTCCATCCCTCTGCTCCCCACCCCTCGCAGTCCCATCCATCTTCTGTTCCTTCCCTCTGCTCACCTCCTTTCCCAGTCCAATCCAATTCCTGGTCCTTCCCTCTGCTCCCCACCCACCCCTCCCAGTCCCATCCATCTCTTGCTCCTTCCCTCTGCTTCCCACCCCTCCCAGTCCCATCCATCTCCTGCTCCTTCCCTCTGCTCACCTCCTTTCCCAGTCCAATCCAATTCCTGGTCCTTCCCTCTGCTCCCCACCCACCCCTCCCAGTCCCATCCATCTCTTGCTCCTTCCCTCTGCTCCCCACCCCTCCCAGTCCCATCCATCTCCTGCTCCTTCCCTCTGCTCCCCACCCACCCCTCCCAGTCCCATCCATCTCCTGCTCCTTCCCTCTGCTCACCTCCTTTCCCAGTCCAATCCAATTCCTGGTCCTTCCCTCTGCTCCCCACCCACCCCTCCCAGTCCCATCCATCTCTTGCTCCTTCCCTCTGCTTCCCACCCCTCCCAGTCCCATCCTTCTCCTGCTCCTTCCCACTGCTTCCCACCCTCCCAGTCCCATCCATCTCCTGCTCCTTCACTCTGCTTCCCACCCTCCCAGTCCCATCCAATTCCTGGTCCTTCCCTCTGCTCCCCACCCCCCCCTCCCAGTCCCATCCATCTCTTGCTCCTTCCCTCTGCTTCCCACCCCTCCCAGTCCCATCCATCTCCTGCTCCTTCCCACTTTTTCCCACCCTCCCAGTCCCATCCATCTCTTACTCCTTCCCTCTGCTCTCCACCCTCCCAGTCCCATTCATCTTCCCTCTGCTCCCCCCCCCCCACGAGGTCCAGGATCGTGACTCCGTTTACCCCCTCTCTTCCTCCCTCCCTCCGGTGCAGGCAGCAGTCTTCTTCAACCTTTCTGTGCTCCTGGCAGCGGTAGCGACGTATACACGCTGCCTTCGGTCTGCCCCGGAAGCCTTCTCTTCAAGTTCCTGTTCCCACCTATGCGGGAACAGGAACTTGAAGAGAAGGCTTCGGGGCAGAGCTGAAGGCAGCGTGTACGTCGCTACCGCTGCCAGGAACAAGAAAGACTTAGAGAAGATTGGTGCTGCCTGCGCCGGAGGGTAGGAAGAGAGGGGGTAGATAGACACGCTCGTCTCCGTCCGCTTCGCTGCTTCCCTGCCTTCTCTGTCTGCGTCCCGCCTTCCTCTGATGTCATTTCCTTTCGGGCGGGACGCAGACAGAGAGGGCAGGGAAGCAGCGAAGCGGACGGAGACGAGCGCGTGCCTGCTTGTTTTTTTTTTTTTTTCATTCTAGCGCCAGTCCACGTCCTCGTCGTTTGGGGGGGCATTGCCCCCCCTCGCCCCCCCCCAGTCTACGCCTATGATTGGTTGGTTGGTTGACAACTAAAAACTCAGTCTGACTGCAGAAGCCAGACCCCAGCATATACATAATCAATCTGACTCCTGACTCCAAAAAACTTCAGTAGGATTTCTTTAAACATAGGAGGCAGAACAGCTCCTCCTGTAAGGTAGATGCCTTCCAAACTGAGGGGCCTTTTTACTAAGCCACGTCGGCGCCTATGCGCGCCCAGAGCACACCAGTTTGGAACTACTGCCCAGCTACCTTGTGTAATTTCATTTTTTACACATGCCGGAAAATTTCCAGTAACGGCGCTAACTGGGCAGTAATTGGCAGTGTACATGCGCTGATGATTACCGCCCAGTTACTGTGTGAGACTTTACCACTAAGTCAATAGGTGGCGGTAAGGTCTCAAGCCCAAAATGGACGAGCTCCAATTTCTATTTCCTGCACATCCATTTTCAGTTTTTAAAAAAAAGCCTTTTTTGCAGGTGCGCTGAAAAATGGAGCTGCACGCGTCCAATACACACGTTTACACCAGCACAGGCCATTTTTCAGCGCACCTTAGTAAAAGAACCCCTGAAGGTCATATATTCAAGGGCGGTGATTGCATGATAGATATTAGCAGTGAAAAAATGCTGAAATTTAAAGACTGGAGGAATAGCATAATGGTTAGTGTAGTGGGTTGAAAAGCAGGGGAAACAAGTTTGAGTTGCACTGCAGCTCCTCAGATTGTGTGAGCAGCTGTATATAATATGTAAATTGCTTTGGTCGACTTGCAGAAAGTCAGTATATAAAATGCATTACCCATACCCATAGAAAAAATGGATTAAAGCTTGAATGCACAAGTTCAGTCTTTCAGGACCACAACAGGCTTTCTCTATATCCCAATTGAATATGCATGAGATGATTTACATACAGTGGAGATCATATTCATGCAGCTCTACCTCATGCACATTTATTGGGGCGATACTAAAATCCTGACCTGTTGAGAGGACTGAACTTGTGCACCCCTGGATTAAAGCCTTCCCTTTCAAACCCTATAGGAAGATTTTCAGTCCCATCAGAAGAGGGGTCCTAGCGGTCTCTAAAGCTCAGGTCCTTTCTCATCTATGGAATAGTTTTTCTGATCCTATTACTACTACTACTTATTGTTTCTATAGCACTACTAGATGTACGCAGCACCGTACACTGGACATAAAGAGACAGTCCCTCCTCGACAGAGCTTACAATCTAATTAGGACAGACAAGGCAAATAAGAGAAAAGGGAATTACAAAGGAGGGAATGATAAAACAAAGATATCCACACTCCAAAAACAACCCCTATGATGAGTTGGAATGGCCACAAAAGGGGTAGGTATTGAAAAACAGGTACTAAATATATGTTCTGTTGTCTCTTGTAAGGGTATGAAATAAAGGAAAAATACATTTTGATCATGGTGTTTTCATGATATGACAGGTAGAAATCATTCCCTAGCTTTCCTATTCTGTGTATTTCCTAACTGGAATTTAATTTCTTGTTCTTTTCTACTCTTGGATCCCCATTATTGTGGGCTTGGATAATGGTTGTTAGTATTTATATTTCCTACTTACTTACTAGCATTTCCTTTTGTTTTATTTTTCCTTATTGCCTTGCTATCGTTGTATGAGTATTTACTTGGTTATTGTAATATAAATTAGTTAAAAATAGAGTTAAAAATCCAAAACTTTCCTACTTTGTGGGTGAGTGCTACATGTGAGAGAAAGAAGCTAGGTTGCATTGCAGTAGCACTTCTGTATTTACACCCAATGGTGATTAGCAACCTGAACCCTTTGTGGATTGCTTTGTGAATGTGTTTCTTTTATTTATTTACTTGTAAGGATCCTTGCAGGAGTTAGAGCAAAGACAAAGTTCATAGCTTCCAGTCACCTCATCTCCTTTTTAAGGATGGCTACTGCCCTCCCCTTTATAAGTCAGAACCTTAGAGTGCCTGGTGGTGTGGTGCGGTTATTTGTGCTGTGTCAGATTGCCTGAGTATGTGTTAGGGTCCACAGGGCCGCCGAGAGACTGGGCCGGGTCCAGGGCCCCGCCCCACGAGGTCGCCGCCGCTCCCCCCCCCCCTCCGTCCGCCACCGGGCCAGGCTCCCTGCATTGAAATCACAGCGCCTCTCACCTTGGTGTGAAAGCACTGCAGGCAGCAGAGCAGCAGATTGCCTCCCTTCGGGCTTCCTTCCCTCCCTGTGTCTGACGTAACTTCTGTGAGGGCGGGACACAAGGAAGGAAGGAGGCCCGAAGGGAGGTGATCTGCTGCCCTGCTGCCTGCAGCGCTTTCACACGGAGGTGAGAGACACTGTGATTTCAATGCAGGGGGCCTGGCCCGGTGGCAGACGGTCGACGACAGAGGGCGGGTGGGACTGCGGCGCCAGGCCCCCCTTGGAGGCCCGGGGAATTTTGACCCCTTTCCCCCCCCTCTCGGTGGATATGGGGTCCATCCCTTGGGCCTCGGTTTTTGGTATGCTTTTGTCTTGAGGACAATTCGCCAACTGGGTTCATTTTGCACATACCATGACAGTAATGAACCTCACTGGAATATGATTTCAGTCTTTCAAATTTACTGCTAATGTTTGCCATAGAACTTGCATTGTGCCAAAGAGATGTGATATGTATAGGCAACCTCTCCAGCTGTGCGTGGAAATTCTTTTTGATCAAGCCTGTGGCACCCAAAATAATTAGGAATATTTCTGTATCTTTCTGTCTGATTATAGAATAGGCTTAGTTGATATTTCAGTGCCTAAATCTATGCATATCCTTTTATACCAACAAAAATGTATCGTAAATCCAGGTGCCTAGATTTAGGCACACCAGGCCATCCTATATAATAATTCTCACCTCCAATGTTCGAATGTGCCTGGGACCGTGCCTCCCTCAGAGGTGGTCTGCTAGGCAGTCACGCACTGACGTCAGTGACGTCAGTGACAGCTAATACCAAAGCAAGGGGAGGAGTAGGGAAACACGCTGTTTCCCTACTCCTCCCCCTGCCTGGGAATCAGCTGTCATTGCGCCGCTCCCTGCCACTTCGGAGCAAGTGGTAGGGAGCGGGGCAACACAGACCCCCCCTTGCCCACCGAGTTCCACACTCCGCCCTCCCTCCGATTACAACAACCCCCCCCCCCCGCGCATTACGGCCCAATGGACTCCCCTTTCACGACATTGTCGACCCCCCTTCTCAGCAAAAACCGTCCCCCGCTGCCGTCCAGTACCTGCACTGACGGGGGACCCAACTCCCATCAGCCAGAGTCCTGTGCTGGCCTTCGCGGCATTGCTTCTTCAATGATCTTTGGTTTAAGTTCCTCTGCATGCGTCTGACGTCAGACACATGCAGAGGAACTTGAACACAAAATCATTGAAGAAACAACGCCACGAAGGCCAGCACAGGACTTTGGCTGACGGGGGTTGGGGTCCCCCATCAGCACAGGTACTGGATGGCGGCGGGGGACGGTTTTCGCCGAGAAGGGGGGTTGACAGTGTCGTGGAAGGGGGGTGAAAACGGAGGGAGGGCAGAGTCTGGAACAGCGAGGGAGGGTGGGGGATGGCCTTGCTAGCGCCTGTTTCCTTCCCTTTTGAAACAGGCATTTTTTACTAATATTCTATAAGCAGGCGCATAAATTTTGGAATGCCTACAAAATGCCCATTTCCCCATTCATAACCACACCCCTTTTTGCCTGCATGCATTATAAATTCTGTGCACATCATTACAGGATATGCTTATTGAGTTGTGCATCTAAATTCTAATCAGTGCCATTATTGCTTGTTAAGTGCTGTTATCAGTGCTCTTTAGCTCATTAAGCCAATTGAATCGCACACATTGTTATAGAATCTGTTCCAATTTCAACACAGATCTCTAGGTGTGCAATATAGAATCTGGGGGAGAGCGGGTTATTCTATAACACTGCGCTTAAATTTTTAGGGTGCCCACAACCTACCCGTGCTCCTCTCATAGCCACGTCCCCCTTTTGGGATCTACACAATAGAATTTACTAAATTATAGAATAAACTTAGTGAGTAGTGCACATAAATTCTAATTATTGCCAATTAGTTTTGGTAATTGCTTGTTAGCATTCAATTATTGGCACTGATTGGCTCATTATCAAATTAAGTTACATGCGCAATTCAAAATGTGCCCAGATTTGCATACATAACTCAAGGCACCATATATAGAATCCAGGGGTTAACGCACACTAATTTATTAGCGTACACTAAATCTATTAGCGCACCTTAGTGGTGAAGGTGGTTAGCTTGGCAGAGTTTAAAAAGGGTTTGGACGGTTTCCTAAAGGACAAGTCCATAGACCACTACTAAATGGACTTGGGAAAAATCCACAATTTCGGGAATAACATGTATAGAATGTTTGTACGTTTGGAAAGCTGCCAGGTGCCCTTGACCTGGATTGACCGCTGTCGTGGACAGGATGCTGGGCTTGATGGGCCTTTGGTCTTTTCCCAGTATGGCATTACTTAAGTACTTATGTACTTAGTAAAAGGATCCCTAAATGCTTAGAATGATAGCAAAACAGAATTCTGGAGAGAAGGGATATCATTTCCCCATTTCATCTAGAGCGGAAGGTGGAGGATGTAGTGGCACTGACTTGATATCTTTACTACTGTTTATGCATGCATCCTTATAAAAAAAACAAAACAAAACAAAACCGAATTGTCTTCTTTTAGTATATGAACCCATGCTGCTTAGCTCCCTGTCCTTTCTCCATGGTGACATTAGCACTTGAGGCATAAATAGTTCCTCTTCATTCCTTTTCCCAATATTCATGATGCCAGCAGGCTGGATGGGATAATGAGGGGGAGGGCACAATTTAAATGAGAAAGATAAAGTGTTCTGAGGCCAGCTCAGGAGACAGGGCTTTATGCCAAGCAAGTCCCAGTGGCATTAAATGGATGAGATACATGATCCTCTATGTGACCTCATTTTTGAACTTGGAATACAAATAGTTATCATTTGGAGAGTCCCTCCCTCCTCAACTATATGCATAGTTTGAGGTCCTAATTTTCAGTAAAGGTCTTGAGCTAATAAAATTTGTTAAGGTTTGTTTCTTTAAAAAATAAATCACGTTAGACAATAACATGTTTTCATTTACATAACCTTATTTTACAATTTTCAAATGAAAGAAGATGGTTATGGATTTTTTTAAAAATGGGTCTAATTGCCCACTTTTCAGTACATCTGAAAATAAAGGATATACAGTTTGAGGTTTAAAATGTTTTCTAGGTCATAAATTCTGCTTCTGAAAATTAAAAAAGCCAGATGTCTTTGATACTTTAAAAACACCTTCTCTTGTTCCTCTTTTCTATCTACAAGAACCAAGGAAAGAGTACTGAAGTGTTCTCACTTTACGGAGATAGGTGCAACATTGTCCATTTACTGTGCCTATTGTTTGCTTGCAGAAGCCCCATTTACAACAACCCAGACAAGTCTATTGGAGTGTTTTGAGGGGACAATGGGCAAGTCTTCTTATTCATCATCAGTGGCCTAGGAAATCAGCAATGCCGAGTGAGCAGCGCCTTTTCAATGCTCCCTTCGCTTGCCTCTGAGTGACAGATGAATCACAGTGTGGCTTTGCAAGAGCAAGTATCTTGGTACTATGAGAAAAGAGTGGCCCCCTTGTATTCAGAGAGCCAAGCACAGCTGCAATCGCTGGGAGGTCCTGCCATTGTACGGCCAACACAATGGCAGGAGCAGAAAGAGATTCATTTTTACAGACCTTGATAATCAGCTGAGTCAGACGCATTGAATGGCAGTGTCAGGAATAAGGTTCAGGCAGATGTGAAGCTATTCATACTCGAGGAAACAGCGCAAGTACAGTAACCATACCGCCTCTGGCTTTTCTTAAGCCCGGTATTTTATCATGCTTTATTTGTTGGGATGGAAAGTGCCATTAGATTCAATTTGACCCTGTGACATAGCTTATGTGGCTTCACTGAGCACTTCTACTAATTCCTGGTCACCATAAATGCTGTTGTCTTTTCTAAATATAACTACAAATATATATATATATATATATAGGTTTTTTTCAATAGACTGACCAGTTGCAAGGCAGGGGTTAATAGCAATATAGCAATGCCCTGGGCTTCATTGCAGCTGATTGTTTTTGTTTATTGTATTATGTGTATTATTTTGTTTTATTGTAAACTGCCTTGAATGATCTGTATTTCATTGGTGGTGTACAAGATTTTATGAGGGTAATGCATGAATAAGTGTACATACATGTTCTTTCCCCAAATTAAACATTCACCCTTCTCCAGGAAAACCTTTTTTAACCAAACTAAAATTATGTGTATGTTGAACACCTTGTATACCTCGCCCCCTCCCCCGGATTCTATAAAGTTGCACGCCCAAATTTCTGACTAGTGTGCAAATTTGGGTGCCCAAGTTATAGAAGAGTTACAATTACTTGTAAATAAATGAACATGACGTGCAAATTAGGTTTTATAAAGAGCGAGGGTAATTGCATGGTATTCTCTCCTCTACTCTATTCAACCAATGCTTGCTAAACCCCAGAATTTAACAGTGACCTTGGGGCCAGGGGTTAACTTTTTGGCAAGAACACTGTTGCAAATGCTGAGCTGTCCGCATACACTGGGGCAGGTTCAAGATGAAGTAGATGCGCAGAAGAAGACACTATTAACGTTAACACCCCCTGGGCCCTTGAGACCTACTATAATTTCCCACACTTGTCGTCAGAAATGAAAAGCACACCAATATGGGACATTGTAATCCAACCAACACCACAAAACAGAGGTAGTCCAGAAAAGGCGCAATTTACATAACGATGGTCAGCTTCTAGCAACCAATTGTTTGATGGTCACACTGGATGCATGTTTATTTGCCCCAATTCCTTTTGTATGAAGAAGGAGCTTTTGTTGGTAAAGTATTGACCCCTGACAAAGGCATGTGCCAAAACTTGGCCAAGTTGGGTCAATAATCAATAAATTGGTTGTGGAGAACCCTGAGTCTGCTCCTTCTCTAGATTACCTCTGCTTCGTGCTGTTGTTTGTGTAGTGTCTGCAGAGTGTTTTGCTTCTGTTTTGCTGCTCGCGACATTTTAATCCATCTTCATGCAGTAGTCTACATTTATTCACACACAACAGAATCTTCCTAAACAGATTTTATTAATTATTGATGAGATTGTTTGATATATTATACATACTAGGCCTGATATTCAGCGACACTTATCCAGGTAGGAGCTGCTCCTATCTGGATAGGTGTAGCTTATTGGGGCCGTACCCACATTTTCAGCAGCATTATCCAGATAAGGCCACTGAAGATCTTCTCTGACTGCTCCAGCACAATCTGGGTAGTGCCAGGATGGCCCAGGAGCACTCTTAAGGCTCTCCAATCATCCCAAGAAAGTGATCCGGGTTCTGGTGCTGAATATTTGTGGTACCTTGATAATTTCTGGTGGTCAGTCTATACCCAGATATTCAGCACCGATATCTGCGTATAAGTCAGTGCAGAATATTCAGGTATAAATTTAAATGCCACGGCCAATGTTTAAATCCAATACTAGCCGTGGCATTTATATATCAAGGAGGCTGTATTTTGACGTGATTCTACATTGCATGAGTTTTGCATTTATAAATTTGCATAAATGCATTAACATAAATAATTCACATAATTTTACATACATTAAATAAAAGTGTAACACAAAATATGAAAGTGCTAAACCCCTACGAGAAAAACTACACTGGCTACCACTTAAAGAACGCATCGCGTTTAAAATATATACCCTAGTTCACAAAATCATTCACGGAGATGCCCCAGCCTACATGTCAGACCTGATAGACCTACCACCCAGGAACGCTAAAATATCATCCCGCACACTCCTTAATCTTCATTTCCCCAACTGCAAAGGTCTAAAATACAAACTAACGCATGCGTCAACCTTTTCCTACTTGAGCACACAATTCTGGAACGCGCTGCCGCACAACTTAAAAACGATCTACAAACTAACTAACTTCCACAAACTACTAAAGACCCATCTCTTTAACAAGGTATACCACAAAGACCAAGAAATGTGAACTCCTACACATATATCCAGAATTGCCTTACGATAATTGCTTGTTTTCTACTATCATGCTTTATCATTATCATGTAACCCAAGATCCTTATGCAATACTAATTGTCTATTTTCTTCTGTATTTCCACTATTCAGGATGTAATATAAGCCACATTGAGCCTGCAAAGAGGTGGGAAAATGTGGGATGCAAATGCAATAAATAAATAAATAAATAAAATAAACACATGATAACTGGTGCTTAAGGGGTCCTTTTACTAAAGTGCACCGAAAAATGGCCTGTGCTGGTGTAGACATGTGTGTTCGAAGCGTGCAGGTCCATTTTTAAGCACACCTGCAAAAAAAGACCCTTTTTTGGCCTAACATAGTAACATAGTAGATGACGGCAGAAAAAGACCTGCACGGTCCATCCAGTCTGCCCAAGAAGATAAATTCATATGTGCTACTTTTTTTATTTGTACTGTCCTCTTCAGTGCACAGACCGTATAAGTCTGGCCAGCCCTATCCCCGCCTCCCAACCACCAACCCCGCCTCCCAACCACCAGCTCTGGCACAGACCGTATAAGTCTGCCCAGCACTATCCCCGCCTCCCAACCACCAACCCCGCCTCCCAACCACCAGCTCTGGCACAGACCGTATAAGTCTGCCCAGCACTATCCCTGCCACCCACCACCGGCTCTGGCACAGACCGTATAAATCTGCCCAGCACTATCCCCGCCGCCCAACCAACAGCCCCGGCACAGACCGTATAAGTCTGCCCAGCACTAGTCCCGCCTCCCAACCACCAGCCCCAGCACAGACCGTATATGTCTGCCCACACTAGCCCCGCCTCCCAACCACCAGCTCTGCCACCCATTCTAGGCTAAGCTCCTGAGGATCCCTTTCTTCTGCACAGGATTCCTTTATGTTTATCCCACGCATGTTTGAATTCCGTTACCGTTTTCATCTCCACCACCTCCCGCGGGAGGGCATTCCAAGCATCCACCACCCTCTCCGTGAAAAAATACTTCCTGACATTCTTCTTGAGTCTGCCCCCCTTCAATCTCATTTCATGCCCTCTCGTTCTACCGCCTTCCCATCTCCGGAAAAGGTTCGTTTGCGGATTAATACCTTTCAAATATTTGAACGTCTGTATCATATCACCCCTGTTCCTCCTTTCCTCCAGGGTATACACATGTTCAGGTCTGCAAGTCTTTCCTCATACGTCTTGTAACGCAAATCCCATACCATCCTCGTAGCTTTTCTTTGCACCGCTTCAATTCTTTTTACATCCTTTGCAAGATACGGCCTCCAAAACTGAACACAATACTCCAGGTGGGTCCTCACCAACGACTTGTACAGGGGCATCAACACCTCTTTTGCCTGAGACCTTACTGCCACCCATTGACCTAACGGTAAGGTCTCAGGCATTAACCGGGCAGTAATGGTCTACACGCATACAATGCCAATTACCGCCCGGTTAGCACCATGTGCCAGAAAATTTCCGGCACGCTTAGTGGACGTGAGTAAAAATTGAAATTACTGCCCGGGCCATGTGGTAGCCGAGCAGTAGTTCAAAACCGACACGTGTAGGCACCGACATGGCCTAGTAAAAGGGCCCCTAAGTGCCCCTTACCTTATCGAAGGCACAGCGGTTCTCACAAAAATTGCCAGTTACCAAGTTAATGGTAGAATTGTCATTATTTGTATTATGCTGATTTTGGAATCCACTGAGGACCGTTAGCTGAAATAAAAGCAGTTTTAAAGAAACAAATAATTATTACTGTCATGAATGTGGCTAGTTTGTGCAAAGACAACTACAAGTGTTTGAGAAACCCCTAGTTTATCACATAAATGCTGAGCCCTCCCCAATCCGATCTCAGGAATAACTCCACTCAGGTATCTTATGTACATACAGGCTGGACATAAGTTCACCTGAATATAGGGGCCTGTGAGGACATAGGTGATACATTGCAGGGTTTTCATAGGATCACTCCCTCACTGAGGCTGAAGTTGAATCACCTGATGGCAGGTGGCGCTAACCTGAGTCAGAGGGGTGGGGCTCAGGCAAAGAGGGTGTTAAATGCCCTAAAACAGAACAGCTCAGAGAGGCTCGGAGTGAAGAGGAAACAAGCCCTGAATCAACAGATCTCTAAGGGCATTGCAAGGGAGGCAGACTCAGGACTAATGTCAGGAAGTATTTTTTTACAGAGAAGATGGTGGATATGTGGAATGCCCTCCCATGGGAGGTCATGGAAATGGAAACGGTAATGGAATTCAAGCATGCATGGGAGTGGCCTAGTGGTTAGGGTGGTGGACTTTGGTCCTGGGGAACTGAGGAACTGAGTTCGATTCCCACTTCAGGCACAGGCAAGCTCCTTGTGACTCTGGGCAAGTCACTTAACCCTCCATTGCCCTATGTAAGCCGCATTGAGCCTGCCATGAGTGAGAAAATGTGGGGTACAAATGTAACAAAAATAAAATAAACACAAAGGAATCCTGATTAGAAGGAATGGTTCCGTGGAATCTTAGCGGAGATTGGGTGGCGACGCTGGTAATTGGAAACAAAACGGGAGCTGGACAGACTTCTAAGGTCTACACCCTGATCGTGACTGAATAGATAGGGATGGGCTGGAGTGTAAATTTTAAGGGGCTTCGACGTTAGCTCCAGAACTTAGTAGAAGAACAGTGCTGGGTAGACTTCTATGGTCTGTGCCCTGAGAAAGGCAAGGACAAATCAAACTGGGGTAAACATATAAAGTATCACATACCATGTAAATGAGTTTATCTTGTTGGGCAGACTGGATGGACCGTACAGGACTTTATCTGTCGTCATTTACTATGTTACTATGTAACAGTTCCAGAGGGGAGTGACAGAGAAGAGAAGTTGCCAGAGCTAAGTGTTTCTCTGGGATGGGAAACTGTAAACAGTCAAGTCAGCCTCCAAGAGTTGGTGATACATGGACAGAAGACTACCAGGTAGGAGAGAACTTTGTATTGTATTCTTAAAGTATATAAATATGAGGTGTGTCCAAAAGGGACCTGAGGTGGCATTAGTTGCCAGAGTGTTTGGGCCTGGCTAAGAGCCAGCTCCATGAAGATTATTGACTGGGACTGTGTAAAGAGAGAGAGAGATAGAAAGAGAGAGACTCTACTGTAAAAGGACTAAGCCTGTGAAGTAACAGAGCTGAGTACAGCCTTTTTTGGTGTATATAAAGTACTGTTTCCTTTAACATAAGTACATAAGTAATGCGACACTGGGAAAAGACCAAGGGTCCATCGAGCCCAGCATCCTATCCACAACAGCGGCCAATCCAGGCCAAGGGCACCTGGCAAGCTTCCCAAACGTACAAACATTCTATACATGTTATTCCTGGAATTGCGGATTTTTCCCAAGTCCATTTAGTAGCGGTTTATGGACGTATCCTTTAGGAAACCGTCTAACCCCTTTTTAAACTCTGCCAAGCTAACCGCCTGCACTATGTTCTCCGGCAACGAATTCCAGAGTTTAATTACGCGTTGGGTGAAGAAAACGTTTCTACGATTTGTTTTAAATTTACTACACTGTAGTTTCATCTCATGCCCCCTAGTCCTAGTATTTTTGGAAAGCATGAACAGACGCTTCACATCCACCTGTTCCACTCCACTCATTATTTTATATACCTCTATCATGTCTCCCCTCAGCCATCTCTTCTCCAAGCTGAAAAGCCCTAGCCTCCTTAGTCTTTCTTAATAGGGAAGTCGTCCCATCCCCGCTATCATTTTAGTCGCCCTTCGCTGCACCTTTTCCAGTTCCACTATATCTTTCTTGAGATGTGGCGACCAGAATTTAACACAATACTCAAGGTGCGGTCGCACCATGGAGTGATATAATGGCATTATAACATCCTCACACCTGTTTTCCATACCTTTCCTAATAATACCCAACATTCTATTCGCTTTCCGAGCCACAGAAGAAACACTGAGCAGAAGGTTTCAGTGTATTATCGACGATGACACCCAGGTCCCTTTCTTGGTCCGTAACTCCTAACGTGGAACCTTGTATGACGTAGCTATAATTCGGGTTCTTTTTTCCCACATGCATCACCTTGCACTTGCTCACATTAAACATCATCTGCCATCTGCAACCTGTGTCTGAGTCTGCCACATTTCTATGAGGTCCTGCAGCCAGCCGCAAGCCACGCTGCCACAGGGCCCTTTTACTGAAGGGTGTTACAAGTGCATCTGAATGCGGGCCTTTCCCACACAATAAGCTCAGATTCAAGGATGCAGTATTTAGGCGTCTTTTACTTTTATTTTTGCGCAGCTCCCATGCAAAGTTTTCCATTAGCATGCGGGATTTGCAAAAAACAAATGCAAGAGCACTGACTGCCTCCTATTTAGGAGGCACTAAGTGTTCCTATATTAACTCTGTGTTAGCCAGTTATCCCCGGATTCCATATATAGCGACTAAATTGTGCATGCAAATTTGGCAGTGTGGCCAAATTGGACACGGAACTTAATTGTTTAACAAGCCAGCTTTCTAAGTGTATTCTGTAAAGTGATGTGCATAAATTCTAATGTGCGGATCTCAAAAGGGGCCGTGACCATAGGCAGATCATGGGCATTTCTAGAAATTAAATCCAAGAAGACAGGAGGAGCCTCCATGGAGAGTCAAAGCAAAACAGCAAAAGTAGAGGATGACAAATGTGCAAACCAATAGGGAGATACAGTGGTGGAAATAAGTATTTGATCCCTTGCTGATTTTGTAAGTTTGCCCACTGACAAAGACATGAGCAGCCCATAATTGAAGGGTAGGTTATTGGTAACAGTGAGAGATAGCACATCACAAATTAAATCCGGAAAATCACATTGTGGAAAGTATATGAATTTATTTGCATTCTGCAGAGGGAAATAAGTATTTAATCCCTCTGGCAAACAAGACCTAATACTTGGTGGCAAAACCCTTGTTGGCAAGCACAGCGGTCAGACGTCTTCTGTAGTTGATGATGAGGTTTGCACACATGTCAGGAGGAATTTTGGTCCACTCCTCTTTGCAGATCATCTCTAAATCATTAAGAGTTCTGGGCTGTCGCTTGGCAACTCGCAGCTTCAGCTCCCTCCATAAGTTTTCAATGGGATTAAGGTCTGGTGACTGGCTAGGCCACTCCATGACCCTAATGTGCTTCTTCCTGAGCCACTCCTTTGTTGCCTTGGCTGTATGTTTTGGGTCATTGTCGTGCTGGAAGACCCAGCCACGACCCATTTTTAAGGCCCTGGCGGAGGGAAGGAGGTTGTCACTCAGAATTGTACGGTACATGGCCCCATCCATTCTCCCATTGATGCGGTGAAGTAGTCCTGTGCCCTTAGCAGAGAAACACCCCCAAAACATAACATTTCCACCTCCATGCTTGACAGTGGGGACGGTGTTCTTTGGGTCATAGGCAGCATTTCTCTTCCTCCAAACACGGCAAGTTGAGTTCATGCCAAAGAGCTCAATTTTTGTCTCATCTGACCACAGCACCTTCTCCCAATCACTCTCGGCATCATCCAGGTGTTCACTGGCAAACTTCAGACGGGCCGTCACATGTGCCTTCCGGAGCAGGGGGACCTTGCGGGCACTGCAGGATTGCAATCCGTTATGTCGTAATGTGTTACCAATGGTTTTCGTGGTGACAGTGGTCCCAGCTGCCTTGAGATCATTGACAAGTTCCCCCCTTGTAGTTGTAGGCTGATTTCTAACCTTCCTCATGATCAAGGATACCCCACGAGGTGAGATTTTGCGTGGAGCCCCAGATCTTTGTCGATTGACAGTCATTTTGTACTTCTTCCATTTTCTTACTATGGCACCAACAGTTGTCTCCTTCTCGCCCAGCGTCTTACTGATGGTTTTGTAGCCCATTCCAGCCTTGTGCAGGTGTATGATCTTGTCCCTGACATCCTTAGACAGCTCCTTGCTCTTGGCCATTTTGTAGAGGTGAGAGTCTGACTGATTCACTGAGTCTGTGGACAGGTGTCTTTCATACAGGTGACCATTGCCGACAGCTGTCTGTCATGCAGGTAACGAGTTGATTTGGAGCATCTACCTGGTCTGTAGGGGCCAGATCTCTTACTGGTTGGTGGGGGATCAAATACTTATTTCCCTCTGCAGAATGCAAATAAATTCATATACTTTCCACAATGTGATTTTCCGGATTTAATTTGTGATGTGCTATCTCTCACTGTTACCAATAACCTACCCTTCAATTATGGGCTGCTCATGTCTTTGTCAGTGGGCAAACTTACAAAATCAGCAAGGGATCAAATACTTATTTCCACCACTGTAATATCAAAAAACAGTTTATTCAGAATATTCATATCAAGGACCAGACCGTGTCACATGGTGTTTGCTGATTGGTTGGCTGGTCTTTTGTTCTCTCTGTGGATTAACTTGTTTTTATAACCACATGCATACATAAAGGAATTATTCAAGCCAATCAGCTTCTTCTCAGAGAAAGTTGTTTGTGACCCCTGAGGCAGGTGCTTTGGCGCCAAAACACGGACCATGTCGGGTCCTTTATATGAATATTCTGAATAAACTGTTTTTTGATATTATCTCCCTATTGGTTTGCGCATTTGCCAGCCTCTACTTTTGCTGTTTCATTTCTAGAAATTACGCACACTGTTGTAGAATATGCCTGATCCGCGCCTAAGTTAGACGTGGGCATTTATAGCAGGTTTTAGTTAGCATAAATAGTCATGCTTAAATTTAGTTGCGGGTCTGGGTGCTACATGGATTCTATAAACCGTGCCTAACGTTATGCACGGTTTATAGAAAAGTGCTAAGCGTGCTTTTTTCCACACCTTATATAGAATTTGGTCCTTAGTGCATGCTAATGCAAACGTGCCAGCTGATTAACACTCCACATCCATTCCCTGCCCATGACATGTATCTCTAAAACAATTATTTATGAAAAATAGTTTGTGGATGCTTAGTGCGCACACAGGGGCCCTTCTATGAAAGGGTTGCCACGTGGCAACCTGGAACTATTGTCGACCCAATGCGGCCACCGGCGGTAATTCCGTCTTGAGCGCATGCCATTTCCAGTGCTATGGAAAATTTTTCTGTAATTATTAACGTGGTGCTAACCTGGCAGTAATCGGTCAGTGCCACTTGCTGCCTGGTTACTGCCGTGTTACCACGGGAACCCTTACTGTCACCTCAATAGATGGCGGTAAGTGCTCCCCCCCCCCCCCCCACACACACACACATGGCCATATGGTAAATTCACTTTTACCACATGGCCATATTAATTTTCAGCCCTTTTACCCACTGTGGTTAAAAGGGCCCTGGTACGCAGCAAAAACGGCCACTGCTGCTACCTCAGGGCCCTTTTTACGCAGTTTGGTAAAAGGACCCCATAAATAGGCAAAATACCACAAAACTCATTTTGCAGTAGCCTGTTTTTCATGCGCTAAGTGCACGTTAGGGCTTAATGCTTTTTAGTAAAAGGGTCCCATAGTATGAGCAATTTTATAACAGGCTATTTTTACATGTAAAATTCTGCTTTACCCACAGAAATGCCTTTTTAAATTATCCCCTTAGGAGTATTCACCGGCAAGGACAATGGAGTCAGTGCCATTGTTTGGCTGCAGCTGCTGCTGGTATAAGATATTGCACCAGCAGCATATGGGTCCCAAGCTTATACTTCAGCCAGGCTGCTGATTTGACTTTGCTGGGAAATAAAGCACCTAGGTTCTAGTAGGAAAAGCTCTCCTCTTAGCCCTGGCATATATAGAATGCTTGTAAATATTTCTGCTGCTATTATAGCATGAGTCAATATCTATAAAACATTCTGGGGTCCTTTTACTAAGTTGCGCTGAAAAATGGCTTGTGGTAGTGTAGGCGTGGGTTTTGGGCACGCACTGATCCATTTTTTAGCGCACCTGTAAAAAAGGCCCTTTTTTAATGCAAATGAATGTGTGGCAAAATCAAAGTTGCCATGCGTCCATTTTGGGTCTGAGACCTTTCCACAAGCCATTGATCTAGTGGTAAAGAATCCAGGCAGTAATGACCTACGTGCGTCAAATGCCACTTGGCATACGTCCGTTACGCACACCCGAAAATAAAAAAATATTTTTCAGACGCGCATATCGGACACACACCAAAAATGAAATTACCGCAAGAGCCATGCGGTAGTCAGGCGGTAACTCCATTTTTGCGCACGTTGGGTGTGCGTAGACACTTACGTGGCTTAGTAAAAAGGCCTCTCTATGTGCCAAGAGAATGAGGGGTTGGTGGTAGAGGAAGACATGCAACACCTATGCTTTCACTTTGGAAAATCTGCTTAGAACAGTGGATGGACAAACTACAAATGTTTTAAATAAATACAATTCCTCTTCCACAAGGTATCAGCCAAATAGACCGACTGCTCCATACATGATACAATAAAGCACAAACCATGATGGAGGAAGCATGCCTGTGTATGTAGGTGAGGATGGGTAAATTCACCTCTACGATTAGCTTTGCCTGGTTAGAGGACTTTTGCCAATTTTTGTGGCCAGTGAAACTCTGCCACCTATGGTTCATCTGCAGAAAGAAAAGGTATATTTAAATAACTAAAAGAGGGGGGAAAAACTCTTCTGAATGATTTGTGAAACTTAATAGGGCTTTGAACAATGTACTGTAGGTATTAAATTTACTGGGAAAGACTATTCTGCACAATTCTTTTGTGTTACAACCTCTTTGGGGAATATTTTAAATGCCAAAGAAGCATTCACCTATAAAATAGAGAAGAGCTTATGGCACATCAAAATTTGAAGAAACTAGATAGTCAAAATATTTTTAATGCATTAGGGAGAATACTATTTCATTGAAACTTCAAAAACTGATATTTTAAATCAATGTAATTTAATTTAAAAAAAGCTAAATTCATTAAACAGACATATGGGAAGTTGAGTATTAAGGAATTATTAGGTATTACTGCGGT
Organism: Microcaecilia unicolor; assembly: GCF_901765095.1. Lineage (NCBI taxonomy): Eukaryota > Metazoa > Chordata > Amphibia > Gymnophiona > Siphonopidae > Microcaecilia > Microcaecilia unicolor. The sequence continues at coordinate 267,284,518 of NC_044036.1, read as the reverse complement.
ATTATTAAAGACTGGTATTCTGGTAATGTATACTTGCTCTTGGTGCCTAAATATTTCAAGTTTCAAAATCAAGTTCAATAATATTGGCTATACTGCCCAACAAAAAGCTTTCTGAGCAGTTTACATATCTCAAAAAATATATAAATTAAGAAAGGAAGAGGAAGTTACAATGGTTAAAAGGGTAGGAAAAGTAGGCAGGAGTACTCATGCAAAATCAGTCCGACAACCGCTATACTGTGAGCCCCCACCTCCCACCCCCGGCCAGTGAAAGTGGAGCTAGCACAGGTGTAAAAGGCAATAAGGGCAGAATGCATCCTGAAATAGGAACTTCTTTAGCCCAGTTTTGAATTCCTGAAACGTGCAGTCTAATTGGAGACACCCACTTCCTAGAATTCTCTCCTTAGGAGGTAATCCTATAAGGAACCCCCTAGATTCAAGAGCAAGTACATTACATTACATTTGGCTTATATCCCGCTAACACCTTTTCAGTTCTAAGCGGTTTACAAACTTCTTATAGGGATATAGAGAACATTCCTTTGAGAATTATAGTGGTTGCTTTGGAGATAGGCAGACAACTAATTACAGTGCATATTTCTTAAATAATAAAGTTTTTATCTTTTTTCAAAACATGAGATAAGATTGTATAGGAGAATACATTCCGGTAATGTCTTTCCAAAGCCTGGCAAGAGATTTGTTGAAGAGCGCTAGTTTCTTCTTGCCCTTAGATGGGAAAAGTGATGAATTTCACAGTTTCTTCTCTCCTAGATCTAGTTGAGGTTGCAAAGTAGATATGAGCTAGTAGATAGCTGGGGATCAGTCCTCGCAGTGTTTTAAACAGGAAGCTAGCCAGTTTGAAAAACACTCTTGCCTCAATGGGGAGCCATTGTAGTTTGGTGTAGAAAGGGGAGATGCTGTAGAATTTTGATAGCCTGAAGATTAGTCTGACTACCGTATTTTGGATGGTTTGAAATCTCTTGAATAAGGTTTTTGTGCAGCCCAGGTATATTAGGTTGCAGTAATTAAGAGATGGTAATAGCAGCTTATGTACCAACCATTCATATTGATTGATTTCAAAGTACCTGTGTGTATCTGGCATGTTCACATATATAAGCACACACACACAAATATATATATGTTAGTATTCTCTTTACATTCATAATTGGCACATATTCCTGCCATTTTAAACTGATAGCCTATCCCAAATGTGTACTGGATTTTGAAGGGATCCTTCTATTGAAATATCTATCTACTATAGTTGGGTTGTAGAGCCAAAAGGGGGAGCCTTATGGTACAAAGCTCCTTAGTGACCCTGAATGAAGACTGCTATGGACATCCTATTTATACAAACAGCAGTGAGAGTGGCTGGTGTAATAAAGTAAGCCAGAATCAAACCAAACAAAGAAAATCTGAGGTACTAGGAGCATTAATAGTGTACCTTTAAGAGCTACAAAAGAATTAAAGCAGTTTTCTAGAGTGCTGAAGTGGGCCACCGTGCCCCAAGATATTTTTTAAGCCAGCAAACTGATAGTTCATGATTTGTTTGGTACTTGTTTTGGTTGTGTCTTTTTAAAGAAAAATACAACTGGGGTGTTTGCAAGAGGACAGCTGTCTTGTGTCCAATTTGGCTGTGTCTTCTCTGCTGCCATTTAAATCCTTCCTCTGGGACTGCGGCAAAATGCTACTTGAACCTTTAATGAATGAGCACACTCACAGTTAACAGCTGCGGTCATTGATCTGTCTTTGTAGGCAGTAGAAACAGGATTTGTCCCCTTTGCCCATGTTGTTCAGGCTTCAGTGCAGTGTTCTGGGGCAAAGCGGCTGACAGCCCCTGTCTTCCTGAGATGGGATCGCTTGGAAGTCTCCTCAGCATGGCTAGAATCTGGCACAAAAACTTAAGTATCCTTCATAGTTTAGAGACTTCTTATTTGTATATGTTGATTTTGGTTTTTCTAAAAGGCTAAGACTCTAATTAGACTCATGGGAACCAGAAACCTTGGGCTACAATTTTGTTTTCACCTCTTCTTGTTCATGTTCTTGTTCTTTTCCAATCAGTATTTCTGACTGCAAGCTTCAATATCTACCTGGGCAAGTAGCCCCATATGAATCACAGATTATTTGCTGTAACCTGTGTCTCCAAAATAAGGGTAATGAGAAACGAATTGAACATTAAGAGCTTCCTTTAAACACACTGACTATAAAACTATGCAACCGCCTGTCTTCCTGTGTTAATGCACAAAAGGTTTTATTTACAGGCTTATTTTAGAAAGGTTGCAGAGATTAGAACTGAGACATGCTTAGTTCCCCCACTATTTTACTAATAGCTCTGCCGAATGAGAAGCCTTTTGTAAAATATGTATAAGTATATACAGCAGTACACACATACTACACTATGGCTGCACTCATAGAAAATCCACATCTGTAGAGGAAAAACCCAGATGTTGGCATTTAGACCTGCTCCTTGGCACAGCTAGGTGCCTGCTTCAGGAACAGAAGTAAATTCCAAGGTATGGGGATCCCATGATTCCAGCGTTTCCCCCACCTGACCTTCACCCTGATGGTCAGAATCACACAACCCCCTCACTGCCTGAGCATTGCCCCATCAATCAGAAACTCCCACCCTCAACATCACCTGACCATTGAGTGAGGTCAGGGGAGATTCTGATTGGCAGAGTGATAGGTGATGCTGAGGAGGGTTTTATCTGTCAAAGTGATAGTCAGGTGATGCTGAGGAGCAGTGGCTTAGCAAGGGCGGGGCAGTCCGCCCCGGGTGCACGCTGCTGGAGGGTGTAGAGAGCAGCCATGCACCTGTTGGCTCCGCTGGTCCCCTGCTCCCTCTGCCCCGGAACAGCCAAGAATGCGCCCCGGGGGGGCGTCATTGGGCCAGGAGGGGGGTGTCGCCGCTGCACCCAGGGGGGGTGCGCAGCGGCGATCCGCCCTGGGTGGCAGCCGACCTAGGAACGCCACTGCTGAGGAGGGTTTTGTCTGTCAGAGTGATGGTCAGGTGATGCTAAGGAGTGTTTTGTCTGGCAGAATGATGGTCAGGTGATGCTGAGGAAGGTTTTTTCTGGCAGAGTGATAGTCAGGTGATGCTGAGGAGGGTTTTGCCTGGCAGAGTGATGGTAAGGTGATGCTGAGGAGGGTTTTGTCCAGCAGAGTGATCCTCAGGTAATGCTGAGGACGGTTTTGTCTGCCAGGGTGATAGGTAATGCCGAGGAGGGTTTTGTCCAGCAGAGTGATAGTCAGGTGATACTAAGGAGAGTTTTGTCTGTCACAGTGATAGTCAGGTGATAATGAGGGGGGTGTTGTCTGGCAGGATGATGGTCAGGTGATGCTGAAGAAGTTTTTGTCTAGCAGAGTGATAGGTAATGCTGAGGAGGGTTTTGTGCGGCAGAGTGAAAGTCAGGTATCCTATCACAGTAGCAGCTAACAAATACAGAGTGCAAAGCTATTATAATGAGCTAACTACTATACAAAATGTGCATGCAAAGTGATGCACAGTCGTTTTCTGACCCGATGCACAAAAGCAACCCCTACCTTTACCGTTGAAAATTAACAGGAGGTTAAGAAAGCTTTTGATAAAGTTCCTCATGGGAGAATCCTGAGAAAATTAAAGAGTCATGGGAAAGGAGGCAAGGTTCTGGTGTGGATTAGGAATTGGTTATTGGACAGAAAACAGAGAGTAAGGTTAAAGAGTGATTTCTCTCAGTGGAGGAGGATGAACAGTGGAGTGCCGCAGGAATCTGTACTGGGACCATGCTATTTAACATATTTATAAATGATATGGAAATTAGAACGACAAGTGAGGTGATCAAATTTGCAGATGATGCAAAACTGTTCAAGGTTGTTAAAACACGTGCGGACTGTGAAATATTGCAGGAAGACCTTAGGAAATTGGAAGACTGGGAATCCAAATAGCAGATTAAATGTAATGTGGACAAATGCAAGGTGATGCACATTGGAAAGAATAATCCAAATCATAGTTAATTGATACTAGGGTCCACCTTGGGGGTCAGCACTCAAGAAAAAGATCTAGGTGTCATTGTAGTTAATATGCTAAAATCTTCTGCTCAGTGTGTGGCGGCGGCCAAAAAAAACAAACAGGATACTAGGAATTATTACGAAAGGGATAGTAACATAGTAGATGATGGCAGAAAAAGACCTACACGGTCCATCCAGTCTGCCCAACAAGATAACTCATATGTGCTACTTTTTGTGTATACCTTACCTTGATTTGTATCTGTCTTTTTCAGGGCACAGACTGTATAAGTCTGCCCAGCACTAGCCCCGCCTCCCAACCACCAGCCCCGCCTCTGCCATCCAACCTCTGCTAAGCTCCTGAGGATCCCTTCCTTCCGAACAGGATTCCTTTATGTTTATCCCACACATGTTTGAATTCCGTTACCGTTTTCATCTCCACCACCTCCCGCAGGAGGGCATTCCAAGCATCCACCACTCTCTCCGTGAAAAAATACTTCCTGACATTTTTCTTGAGTCTGCCCCCCTTCAATCTCATTTCATGTCCTCTCGTTCTACCACCTTCCCATCTCCGGAAAAGGTTCGTTTGCGGATTAATACCTTTCAAATATTTGAACGTCTGTATCATATCACCCCTGTTTCTCCTTTCCTCCAGAGTATACATGTTCTGGTCAGCAAGTCTCTCCTCATACGTCTTGTAACGCAAATCCCATACCATTCCCGTAGCTTTTCTTTGCACCGCTTCAATTCTTTTTACATCCTTAGCAAAATACGGCCTCCAAAACTGAACACAATACTCCAGGTGGGGCCTCACCAATGACTTATACAGGGGCATTAAAACCTCTTTTCTTCTCTCTATACAGCCTAGCAACCTTCTAGTTACGGCCACCGCCTTGTCACACTGTTTCATCGCCTTCAGATCCTCAGCTACTATCACCCCAAGATCCCTCTCCCCATCCGTACCTATCAGACTCTCACCGCCTAACACATACGTCTCCCGTGGATTTCTACTCCCTAAGTGCATCACTTTGCATTTCTTCGCATTGAATTTTAATTGCCAAACCTTAGACAATTCTGCTAGCTTCCTGAGATCCTTTTTCATGTTTTCCACTCCCTCCCGGGTGTCCACTCTGTTACAGATCTTAGTATCATCCGCAAATAGGCAACCTTTACCTTCTAACCCTTCGGCAATGTCACTCACAAATATATTGAACAGAATCGGTCCCAACACAGATCCCTGAGGCATTCCACTACTCACCTTTCCCTCATCTGAGCGAATTCCATTAACCACCACCCTCTGGCGTCTGTCCGTCAACCAGTTCCTAATCCAGTTCACCACTTCGGGTCCTATCTTCAGCCCGTCCAGTTTATTTAAGAGCCTCCTGTGGGGAACCGTGTCAAAAGCTTTGCTGAAATCTAAGTAGATTGCGTCTATAGCTCGTCCCTGATTCAGTTCTCCGGTCACCCAATCAAAGAACTCAATGAGATTCATTTGGTACGATTTCCCTTTGGTAAAACCATGTTGTCTCGGATCTTGCAACTTATTGGCTTCCAGGAAATTCACTATCCTTTCCTTCAGCATCGCTTCTATTACTTTTCCAATAACCGAGGTGAGGCTTACCAGCCTGTAGTTTCCAGCTTCTTCCCTATCGCCACTTTTGTGAAGAGGGACCACATCCGCCGTTCTCCAATCCCTCGGAACCTCTCCTGTCTGCAAAGATTTATTAAACAAATCTTTAAGAGGACCCGCCAGAACCTATCTGAGCTCCCTCAATATCCTGGGGTGGATCCTGTCCGGTCCCATGGCTTTGTCCACCTTTAGATTTTGAAGTTGTTTATACACACTCTCTTCCGTGAACGGTGCTATATCCACTCCATTCTCATTTGTACTTTTGCCAGTCAATCGCGGTCTTTCTCCAGGACTTTCTTCTGTGAAAACAGAACAAAAGTATCTATTTAGCAAATTTGCTTTTTCTTCATCATTCTCCACATAGCGGTTTGCAGTATCTTTTAGTCTCACAATTCCCTTTTTAGTCATTCTCCTTTCACTAAATAAAACCAAAAATACTATAATGCCTTTGTATCGCTTTATTGTGCATCTGTACCTCGAGTATTGCATTCAGTTCTGGTCGCTGTATCTCAAAAAAGATGTAGCGGAATTAGAAAAGGTTCAAAGAAGAGCGACCAAAATGATAAAGGGGATGGAACTCCTCTCATATGAGGAAAGGCTAAAGAAGATAGGGGTCTTCAGCTTGGAAAAGAGACAGATGAGGGGAGATATGATTGAGGTCTACAAAATCCTGAGTGGTGTAGAACGAGTGGAAGTAAATCAATTTTCTACTCGTTCCAAATGTACAAAGACTAGGGGACACTCAAGGAAATTACATGGAAATACTTTTAAAACAAATAGGAAGAAATATTTTTTCACTCAACGAATAGTTAAGTTCTGGAACTCTTTGCCGAAGGATGTAGTAACAGTGGTTAGTGTATCTGGGTTTAAAAAAGGTTTAATAGTATGCAGATCTAGTTCACTAGACAACAAATGTGAAAACCACAAAAAATAACCGTGAATCAAGGCAATACCATGCGAACTACTTGTCAGGAGGAAAAAGACCTCATCAACTGTGGCAAGCAGCAGTAAATCAATCTGGACCGCAAAATCAGCAGATCAGCGTGCACACATAAAAAACTCATCATCGGTTCATAAAAAACCTCCTGTAAACAATATATTGTGTCAAAAAGTATTATGTGACAAAAACTATCCAATCAACGCAATCACTTATCTTTGGTGGTGCGATGTTTCAGTACTCAAAATCAGGTCACTTCGGCTTGTCGGAGTGATGAATTGACAGTGTGGTCCCAACGGACCCGTTTTGCTCCAGCTTCTTCTGGAGACCAACACTGTATCTCAAATCTGCAACTAAAAACAATCTAGTTAAGACTGATTGCACTCAAAAACAGAAAGAAAGAAAGAAAGAAAGAAAGAAAGAAAGAAAGAAAGAAAGAAAGAAAGAAAGAAAGAAAGAAAGAAAGAAAGAAAAAGAAAAATTCAAACATACCTCAAGCACGGTTTAAGCTGCTAGACAGCTAGCAACAAAGAGCTGAACATGGCGTACATGTTCAAAAAGGACGCCAGACATTCAACAGCCATTTAACAGGAGGTTTTTATGGACTGATGATTACCTTTGCTGATTTGGTGGTCCGGTTTGATTTACCACCGCTTACCACAGTTGACAAGTAGTTGGCGTACTATTGCCTTGATTCACTGTTATTTTTGTGGTTTTTAAAAAAGGTTTGGACAAATTCCTGGAGGAAATGTCCATAGTCTGCCCTTGAGACAGACATGGGAAACAACTGCTTGCCCTGGGATTTGGGTTTCCGCCAAGTACTTGTGACCTGTGTTGGCCACTGTTTGAAAAATAGGATACTGGGCTAGATGGACCATTGGTCTGACCCAGTATGGCTACTCTTATGTTCTTATGTAATGCTGAGGAGGGTTTTGTCTGGCAGGATAATGGTCAGGTGCTGCTACTGTGGGTGTGCAGTGTTTTCCACAATGATCAAACCCTACTGGGGAAAGCAGAGTGTGTTTCTTATTCGAACGCATGCCTTTTGGCAGCTTCGGTTTTACTGCCTTTTGGCGGTTTTGGCTTCATTACAGTCCCTTGAGTTGATACCTTTGACTGATGGTAAGTACACAGCACAATTCAAGGAATACTATTTAGACTCCTGATGTAGGCGTTTTGTAACGCCGAAGCATGGACCATGTGGGTCCCTTTGTATCAGCAACAATAAAGAATTTCCTCACACTATCTCCAGCATTGGATTTGTCTTTTGTTCAGCCTCTACTCCTGCTTGCTTGGACTTCTTGAAGTACAGGTTCTCCCCTGCTTTTGTGTTTGGCACTGCCATGTGGTGTAAAATCACCATATAGATGTGGAAGTGCCAAAGCTGACACGTCCAAGTGCCTCTGTGATCAGTGTTTGTATTTTTGCCATTTGAATTTATAAAATGGGTGCTCCTCCTGGATGTGTTGCTGCAGAAACCTCCATGAAGGCATTTAATTTAGAAGCGGATCTCCCTTGGCAGATCTGGACGACTCTTATCAAGCCTGTGAGTCCTTTCTAAAATGCCTTTCCACATGTTTTATTGTGACACACTAAAGGAGGGAGATTCCCCAAATTGGTAGGCTGTGAATGCTTGGCAGATAAATAGCAAATTTTACAGACAATAGAGCATAATTAGTCTCACCAAGTTACACTTTGTGCTTATTTTATCTACATGGGAAAGATACAGGACTGCACTGACTGTGCCAGGATGTCAATGTTAATGTTCCAGATGTTCGAGACAGATGCCACAGATAGTAGAGCTATCTTTCTGGCTATAAATGTTATTGCTTGCTTTTATCCCACATGCCCTCCTGCCTGCACTGTGGTTAGTGTTCTGTTCTTTCATACTGCAGGGGAAGTCTGTGTGGCATCAGCAGCGCTGAACGCTGCCCTTCGGGGAATTTCTTCTCTTTTAGCTATTTCATTAGATCTGGCGTGAACAACACGGGAAAGAAAAGAAAGCAATAGTGCTGGAAGTAAGCACATCATACTGAATTCTTCCATGGCATGGATGGGAGGGAAGCAGGAGCTACAATAGTTTACAAATACCAAAAAATCAGTTTGCTGAACATTAATAAGAGACCTGGGGCCCCTTTTACAAAGCAGCGGTAAGCCCAACACGGACTTACCACTCGCTAAACAGGAAGTACCACCGGGCTACCACAGCAGCCCAGCAGTACTTCCCACCCCCAGTATGCCGTCATATCTGGCGCTACAAATATATATTTATCTTTGTAGCGCTGGGGTATACCCAGTGGTAATTGGCAGTGCTGCGCGTTGCCCGGTTACCACCGGGTTTACATGGGAGCCCTTACTGCCTTCTCAGTGGGTGGCAGTGAGGGCTCCCCCCGAAATGGCTGCATGACAAGTGCTTTACTTGCCGCATGGCCATTTCCTGCAGAAAAGAAAGACTACCCTTTTACCAGCTGCGGTAAAAGGGGGCCTCGACGCACATCAAAAACACACGCCAACGCCAGCTCAGGCCCCCTTTTGCCGCAGCTTGGTAAAAGGGGACCTCTGAGACGTCATATCAAGTCTCTCTCTGTCACTTCCCTTCCCATTCACACCACCAAGTAAGTTATATTTTAAATATATTCAGATACTGTTTTGCCCTGACCTAAACATTTTGGTTTTGACCTGAAGTAGGTGGTTTATTGTTTTATATAAATTGTATAATTTTTTTGTCATTGACCATAATTTCACATTCAAATGGATGTGCTGCCATGTGCCACCTGTCCTAGAGCTAGGGAGGAAACAACACTCAGGGCGTCTTTTACTAAGCTGAGGTAGAAATGGTGGTAGAAATCAGCTGTCTGTAAATGCCGAGGTGCCCATAGGAATATAATGGGCATCGCAGTGTTTACCGTTGGCTAATTTCTACTGTGAGCTAAAAATGCTACCACGGCTTAGTAAAAGACCCCCTTAATAAGCTGTAGGAATGTGTGCAGGACAAAAAAAAAATTCCAGAATTTTCTATTTGCTTTCAGTTCATCTGGGCTTGTTTCCTAATTTTTGGATGTATTTTTGATTTATTTCACACCTTCATTTTTGTAAAACATTTTAAACATGCATTGCATCTTTTATGTTTCAATCTTTTTATTCAGAACAATATCTTCAATTACAGCTACAATTCGCAATTCTAATTAGAAAACTTAACATGTCTTCAATTCAACGCTTTCCAACATATAAATTCACAAAAACAGATTTCAAACATTTCCCCCCTTCCCCTCTGCCCCCCTTCCCCACCTCCCCACACGCACACACAGAGTTTATTAAGGAGCACCAATGAACTGACTACATGCGAAGAAAAACACTTCACAGTCAAGCTGAATAACCTCTAAGAACAGAAATTATTAATGTGGGTCCTATTTTGTGCAATGAGACCATGTGCTAAAATAACATGACTTGTAGTTAAATAACCTAACTTAACGATAGGCTCTATGTATGTGCAGCGTGTGCCAAAATGAGACTACCATCAGGCTAGCACCCCCCCCCCCCCCCCCCCCCGGTGGTAATTTTGGATTTGGTGCACGCCCATAACGCAATGACAAATTATTTTTTTATTTCCTACTACACACGGTGTTTCCGGCATTAGTCAGTAGTTGGCACATGCCAACCGGTCACACATGTAGCGCGTGAGTCCTGACCACTAGATCAATGGGTGGGGTCAAGGGCTCAGGTCATAAATAGGCACGCACTGGTTTCAATTTTACTGTAGGCTACAGAATGAAATGGGGACAAAGTTTGTCCCCATTCCCACCCCGTTCCCGTGGGGTTCTGTCTCCATCCCCACCCTATCCTCAAAGGTTTTGTCTCCATCCCCGCCCCATCCCCAAAGGCCCTGTCTCCGTCCCTGCCCCATCTCCGCAGGTTCTGTCCCCGCTCCATCTCCATTGGCTCTGTCCTCGTCTGCAGAAGCCCCAAACAATTATGATTTTATATTTATATCTTTTTATTAAAGTATAAAAAGGAACAATATGCTTTGCAACTATTGTGTATAAATTACAAATAGAAAACAATAACAGTGAGCAGCTATAATAAACCTCCTCGCAGCCACCCTCTACCCTTCCAACCCCAATAATAGCTGATTTCTACTATCTCAAAAAATCCTAATCCACCCTGTTAAAATGTCCAGGGGTACAAAATACAACCCATTCTGTATGCCCTAGAGGGGATAAATATGCCCTGTGAAGCACTGTTATGATTTTTTAATCTATGGATGAATAAGAAGTCATCAACAACCTCAGGATTCAGTCTAGCTCTCCTGTCTCCAGTCCTTCCTGCAACAGAAGATGTGTTTTTAGAAGATGTGCTGGTAGCAGGATGTACAGGATCCCCCATGCAAATTTTGCTAGTTGTGGCCAGCGTGTTTGCTTGTTTTTTCAAATAATCAAAATATCATTGTCTGCATCTCTTAAACATAAAAACAGGCTTCAAAGTACAAACCTAGATGGGGACAAAGTTTGTCCCCATCCCTGTGGGCTCTGTCCCCATCCCCGCCCTGTCTCCGTGGGATCTGTCCCCACTCCATCCCCACAAGCTCTGTCCCCATCCCCGCGGTTACTGCGGGTCCCCATCCCCGTGTCATTCTCTACTGTATGCCCTTTCCCCGGCCCATTGAAAAAAAAGCACCAAATGCCGCAGGCCACTTTTTGCCATGCCTTAGTAAAAGGACCCCTAAGCAAATAGTCAGTGCTAGCCGGTTAAGTTAATAGTGGGCAAAAATAGGACCTATTTATACGGTCCGATTTGCCTGCTAAACTTAGTCAGTCAGCACTGAATATTACCGGTTATCACATAATATAGCCAGTTAATTTTCAACCCTGACTGTGAGTATTTAGCAGAGTTAACTGGTTATCTCACACTGAATATTAGTGGTTAGGCGCCAAAACACTATTTAGCAGGCAGGGCCATTTCTAGATGGTTATATAACTTTGAATTTTGATTGGGGGGGGGGGCAGGAATGTAGCTACTTGATAAAGCTTGACTCTGGTTTTTTTTTTTTGTTACATTTGTACCCTGTGTTTTCCCACTCATGGCAGGCTCAATGTGGCTTACATATTGTATACAGGTACTTATTTGTACCTGGGGCAATGGAGGGTTAAGTGATTTGCCCAGACTCACAAGGAGCTGCCTGTGCCTGAAGTGGAATTGAACTCAGTTCCTCAGTTCCCCAGGACCAAAGTCCACCACCCTAACCACTAGGCCACTCCTCCACTCCTTAAGTAACCAGGACACTACCTGAATTCAACTGTATCTCCAATGAAGAAATTATGGTTCATTATTATGCACTCATGACATCCTTAGTAACTGAGGACTTGGTTCTGCATTTTACCAATCAAACCATCACAAGGTCAGACAGAGCTACAGTGGGACAGAGTGGATGCAGTGGCGATCCTAGCCTGCATGACACCCGGGGCGGATCGCCGATGCGCCCCCCCCCCCCCCGGGTGCAGCGCGACCCCCCTCCTGGCGAAATGACACCTCCCTCTCCCCCCCTGGCAAAATGACACCCCCCCAACTGGGGGGGGGGGTGCCACGGCACGTGCCTGTCAGCTGAGTTCGCTGACTTCGCTAACTTCTCTGCAGCTCCCTCTGCCCGGCCGGAACAGGAAGTAACCTGTTCCGGGGCAGAGGGAGCTGTAGAGAAGTTAGCGAACTCAGCTGACAGGTGCGCACCGCAGCACCCCCCAGCGGCGTGCACCCGGGGCGGACCGCCCCCACTGCCCCCCCCCTTGGTACGCCACTGAGTGGATGCTAATAACTTCTCTCCTCTCACAGCATTTAGGGAGAAGTTTTCAACTTGGGCTAAACAAGTTATTTTACCACTAACTCTGACTCATGCTATTTTAACACAGGTCCCATTTTCTGAATGAGAACTTATTACTAATAACTGGGTCTAATAGTAAAATAACACATTATTGGTAGTCCATACTGATAATTTCCCCACTTAATCTTCATTTAAGATGGACATACCAACATTTTATTTCGCTATAGATGCACGCCTACTAAATTCATAGTTGAAAACTAGTAATAGCCTCACAACATCTTTAGACTGTATTTTTCAGAATGGCAGGTTTCATGCTTATCTACCCAAGATTGTGCAGTGCTAACACAATAGACAACCAAACTGCCTGGATAGGAGAGGGTTATGGTTGGCAACTGAGAAGTATCATTAACAGTGTGGACAGAAATAAATGGACTGAGTAGATATGTCAATTGGTCTTTTTCTGTCGTCATCTGCTATGTTACTATCAGGCTTATTTTCGAAAGAGAAGGGCGCCCATCTTTCAACACAAATCGCAAGATGGGCATCCTTCTCACAGGGTCACCCAAATTGGCATAATCGAAAGCCGATTTTGGGCATCCTCAACTGCTTTCCATCGCGGTTATGACCAAAGTTCCTGGGGGCATGTCACATAACAAAGGCGGGACTGGGGCCAGTGTTGCCAGGTGGAAAATTTTTTTCCCACCCAATCCAGCATAAAAACAGCCCAAAACCCGCCCAAACTCAAACCCCGCCCCTGACACCCCCACCCCCGCGTCATCACCCCCGCCCCCGCCGTCATCAACCCCGCCCCCGCCGTCACCGGCCCCGCCTCCCCCGTCACCGGCCCCTCCTCCCCTGTCATCGGCCCCGCCTCCCAGTCATCGGCCCCGCCCAAAACGTCACTAACCCCGCCCAAAATGTCATCAAACCCCGCCCCCCGCGGCCGAAAAAACCGCCCGAAAAACTGCGGAAAAGAAAAAAAAGCCCAAAAAACCGCGACCCGCCGCGGGCAAAACTTTCCCGTGGCGGGTCGCGGAAAACCGCCCAATTGGGCGGTAAAACCGCCCACCTGGCAACACTGACTGGGACGTGCTTAACACATGGGCGTCCTTGGCCAATAATGGAAAAAAGAAGGGTGTCCCTGATGAGCACTTGGACAACTTTACTTGGTCCCTTTTTTTTTTTTTACAACCAAGCCACAAAAATGTGCCCTAAATGGGGATGACCTCCCCTTACTTCCCCAGTGGTCACTAACCCCCTCCCACCCTCAAAACAAATTTTAAAAATATTTTTCCAGCCTCTCTGCCAGCCTCAAATATCATACCCAGCTCCATGACAGCAGTATGCAGGTGCCTGGAGCAGTTTTAGTGGGTACTGCAGTGTACTTCCGGCAGGCAGACCCAGGCCCATCCCCCTACCTGTTACACTTGTGGTGGTAAATGTGAGCCCTCCAAAACCCACCAGAAACCCACTGTACCCACATCTAGGTGCCCCCCTTCACCCATAAGGGCTATGGTAGTGGTGTACAGTTGTGGGGAGTGGGTTTTGGGAGACTCAGTACAAAAGGTAAGGGAGCTATGCACCTGGGAGCTTTTTCTGAAGTCCACTGCAGTGCCCCCTAGGGTGCCCGGTTGGTGTCCTGGCATGTGAGGGGGACCAGTGCACTACGAATGCTGGCTCCTCCCATGATCATATGGCTTGGATTTGGTCGTTTCTGAGATGGGCGTCCTCGGTTTCCATTATCACCGAAAATCGGGGACGACCATTTCTAAGGACGACCATCTCTAAGGTTGACCTAAATGTTGAGATTTTGGTGTCCCCGACCGTATTATCGAAACGAAAGATGGCCGCCCATCTTGTTTCGATAATATGGGTTTCCCCGTCCCTTCGCCAGGACGTCCTGCGAGGACGTCCTCGGGAAAACTTGGGTGCCCCGTTCGATTATGCCCCTCCACGGGATCCATTTTCAAAAACTGCTCAGTGCTTTACACTTAGGCAGCTAAACATTGGCTGTATTTAGGTGAGTTTTCAGCTGAACTTAAGCACCTATGAATCTGATTGAAAATGGCCGTAAGTTTAGGTGGCCAATCTTGGGCCCATAGATTTAAGCCTGCTCTTCATTTACTTAAATGTGTGCTCCCAAGTTAAGTGCCTAATTTTGACAATTGAGACTATACACTTAACTTGCTTCCCCTACTTAATCCTGCACATTTTTTGGCCACCTAAATTTAGATGCCTGAAAAATTAGGCACCCAGCTCTACTCAGTTTTGAAAAGGGCCAGATTCAGTAAATGGCACCCAATGGTAGGCCCCGGGAAGCATCCGCACTAACAGCTATTCTATAAAGGGTGCTCCAAGCTGAGTGTCCTGTATAGAATAGCGCTTAGTGTAGATTCCCACGCCCAATTTTAGATGTAAGGACTTACGCCTGCTGAAACCTGGTGTAAATGGTGGCACTCAACCAATGGCAGTTGGGTGCATAAATGACCAATTCTATAACACTGCACTCAAAGTTTGGGAAAGCCCCTGACCTGAAACATAAATTAAGCAGCAGCTAAAGCTATTAGTAATCTAATACAAATAATACAAGCTTTAGCTTTATTCATTCATAAAAAGCTCTACTAGTACTACTTGTACACTTCTAGGTTAGGAGAAAAAGCCCTCAGAAACCATAGACACTTTGTCTCAGGTTTTGAACACTGTTACTGAGTTAGTCACAATGTATCCAGTGCTCAGATTCTATCATAGGGCAAAAAAACTCCTGTTCATTACACTTTTCAAATTCAGTAAATACTGGGCTAAGACTTCCTCTATATTTCAAGCAGACACTTAGCTCAGGAATTCCAAGATCGCGAGTCCAGCATATGATTAAAAGTTCGACGGGGCCACCGTTTCACTCAATCACGGCTTCATCAGGAACCTGCTGGTAGGTTTCCGAAATCTGGAAAACAACATACTGATGAATTTCACAAGAAAATGAAGTCGTACTGGCTAAAGCAACAACCCTTGTTACACTTGCCTCTAGTCACAGAAATAAGTTCAAAATGATGTCTGCGACGTCACCCATGCACAGTCCTCAAAAATATATACTCCTCCTTCTACAGCTTCTTAAAGATAGACTAACACAGGACTGCATATTTCAAAAGAAAACATGCCAGTCAATTGAGCTGTTAAGGCCCCACGGTTCAACCGATTTCAATTCAAAAATCCATTGAACTTCCTTTCTTTGTAGCAGCAACTTTCTATTGCCACCTCTATTAGAAGACTCAACCTTGTTGATCGCACAGCATTTCAAATCATCAAAAACATGTCCCATTAGTATGCAATGCTCCACAAGTGGCTCTTTCATAACCTGACGTTTAAAGTTAGATTTATGTTGACAACCTGGTTTTCAGAGCTCTCGTGGTCATCCCTATATAAACCTTTTGACACAGACACGTTATAGAATAAATGACGTATTCAGATAGGCAATTAGTGAAACACTTGAGATTGAACGTCTTATCTGTAACTTTATTGTAAAACATCTTGGTTTGTAGAGTATATTGAACCAGACCTGTAATGTCCGCGTTTTCTGTGCAGCTCTCATTTCCACTGGACTTAATATGTCTTTCAAGTTATTGCTTCTAGAAAAGGCTATGTGCAATAATTTATTTTGAAAAATTGCGTTTGTCTGTAAAATTTCCCATCTGTTTCTGATGATGCGTGCAATGAAGGGGCTTGATTCAGTGAATTTCATGACCATTGTCAGCATGTTTTCTTCCTGTTCTCTTACTATTGGATGATAAAGTAGAAGTTCTGCAACTTAAAATGGCTGAGGCATCCCATTGTACTTTTGATATGTGCATGCACTACCGGTGTGTGAAAAAAAAATTTTCACCTAGGCCAGGGGGCATGCCTGGGGACAGAGAGTGGGTGTGTCTGCGCTAATCAATTATAACAGGTAGATTACCGTGTGCTAGCTGATTAACGCATAAGCCCTTACTGTCTACAAAATAGGTAGCAGTAAGAGTTCATGCGCTAATTTTTGTTAATGGCAAAATTAGCGCATGGTGAGCTGTGGTGGAAGCTGAGCCCCGCACAGGGTATGTGGTGATAAACAGTAGAACTACCCTGGTTTTGTGCACCCTGAAGCAACCATGCGAAACATTGGCCATCGTTGGTCCTGGGGGAGTTGAGAAGCTGGGTTATGAAAAAGTCCTCTAAGATAAGTGTGCTTGATCTCAATATATGATAAAACTGTTCCACAATTCAAAATGGACACTGATAATATAAGTTGGATACTTTTTTTTTGCCTATACGCTAAACCCAGATTTAACACAGCACTTTTTAGCACTTTTGTTTTATTTACAGTTCATTAATGCAGAAGCACTCATGGCATTGTGCTTCTATGTTAACTCTGTGTCATCCAGTTCAGTAGTGTACCAAGGGCAGGGCAGTGGAGGTGGTCCGCCCTGGGTGCAGGCAGCAAGGGAATGCACGGAGCAGTCATGCGGTTATTAGCTCCGCCAGTCCCCTGCCCCCTCTGACATTACTTCCTGTTCCAGGGCAAAGGACCAGCAGAGTCAACAGCCGCACGACTGCTCTGTGTACCCTCTTGCTAGGAGGAAGGGTAGTTGGTGTGATGCGCCTCAGGGGGGGTGGGGTGAGGATCTGATGTGCTGTGGGGTTGAGTGGGTGTGACGCTCTTTGAGGTGGAGTGTGATGCGCCTCAGTGGGGGGGAGGGGCGCAGTGGTGACCCACCCTGGGTGTCAAGCAAGCTAGGTACACCACTGATCCAGTTAACACATACTAATCATAATGCACTAGCCAGATAACACAGGAACACTCATTTTCCACCCATGACATGCTCTCTCCAAAAAATATTTCAAAAAAAATCATAATGTGCTGGATACTGTCCCCTAACCAGCAAAATACTGCAAAATGCTTTAACATGTTTCTACTGTAGCCTGTTAGCACACACTAGCCACATTTTAAAGGCTCAACATCTTCAGTGAAAGGATCCCTTAACTTGCTAAATGGCCAGATATCTGTTTAATAATTGGTGGGGTTAGAGATAGGACAGAGGTTGCACTAAAAAGTATCCAGTTAGCAGCAATATTCAGCTGCTGTGAGGGCAACTCTATAACTGGATGCCTCTGTTTAGGTACTCCGAGGGCAGGCAGTAGGAGCCAGTAGCGAATTTAAACTAGGTGTGTCTGTTGCATACACATCCCCTGCCAGACCTGGCCCCCGCCCCCACCTTAAATTCCTCTCTGCTGCAGTCTTCACTCAGGCAGCAGCACTCATAGGCTGCCTGCGGCCTACACCGGGACTTCCTCCCTGAACCGTCCTGCCCTCTTCTCATGCAACTTCCTGTTCTTTGAAGGGTAGGAAGTCCCGGTGCAGGCCGCAGGCAGCCTGTGATTGCCACTGCCGCTACCCAGGTGTGGACTGCAACAGAGAGGATTTTAAGGTATGGGTGAGATGCGAGTGGCAGCACAGGGGGGAAGAGCAGGGGGCAGGAGAGGAGATGCACCTCTGTATACCTATGCAAGTGAAGTGACTATTTGCAGTACAGCGCTTAGGCAACATTTATGCATTCATGCACATTTGCATGAATATGCCATTATTGTAAACATTTATACGTGCAACATCTATGTAAATGTAGGCACCTAGATTAAAGAAGTGTCCTTTAAAGCTAAAGGGGCCCTTTTACTAAGCCGCGTGGAGGGGCATAATCGAATGGCACCAGCCAAATAGATGGCTGGCCATCTATTTGGCCGGCGCTGTAAAGCGGCGCCCTGACCGTATTATCGGAAAAAGATAACTGGCTATCTTTTGTTTTCAATAATACGGTTGGAGCCAGCCAAATCTCAGCATTTGGGCCGGCTTTAGAGATGACCAGCATTGGTTTCCGGTGATAAAAGAAACTAATTCCAGCCATCTCAAACCCGGCCAAATCCAAGGTATTTGGTCATGGGAGGAGCCAGCATTTGTAGTGCACTGGTCCCCCTCACATGCCAGGACACCAACCGGGCACCCTAGGGGGCACTGCAGTGGACTTCAAAAATTGCTCCCAGGTGCATAGCTCCCTTACCTTTGGTGCTGAGCCCCCCAAATCCCCCCCAAAACCCACTCCCCACAACTCTACACCACTACCATAGCCCTTATGGGTGAAGGGGGGCACCTACATGTGGGTACAGTGCGTTTTGGGGGGGGGGTTGGAGGGCTCAACATTTACCACAAGAAGTATAACAGGTAGGGGGGGATGGGCCTGGGTCCACCTGCCTGAAGTGCACTGCACCCGCTAAAAACTGCTCCAGAGACTTGCATACTGCTGTCATGGAGTTGGGTATGACATTTAAGGCTGGCATAGAGGGTGGGAGGGGGTTGGTGACCACTGGGGGAGTAAGGGGAGGTGATCCCTGATTCCCTCCGGTGGTCATCTGGTCAATTGGGGCACTTTTTTTAGGCTTGGTCCTAAAAATAATTGGACTAAGTGAAGCCGGCCAAATGCTCGTCAGAGCCAGCCATCTTTTTTCCATTATCGGCCGAAGCCGGCCATCTCATAACCACACCCCCATCCCGCCTCCCATACCCTTCCGAAACACCTCCTTTAACTTTGGCCGGCTCTGCGACAGAAAGCAGTTGGAGCCAAACAAAATCGGCTTTCCATTATACCGATTTGGCCGGGTTCGGGAGATGGCCGGCCATCTCCCGATTTGTGTCAGAAGATGGCCGGTGATCTCTTTCAAAAATAAGCAGGATAAGCATCTATGTGTGCCCAACATGCACCAAAATGGAGTTACCGCACAGCTACCACGTGACTCTTGCGGTAAATTCATTTTTGTCACGCGGCCGATACGCGCAGCCTAAAAATAATTTGGCATTTGTTGTGCTTAGGGTCATTACTGCCCAGTTACTGCACGAGACTTTACCACTAGGTCAATGGCTGGCATTAAGATCTCAGGCCCAAAATGGACAGGAGGCAATTTTCATTTTGCCGCACGTCCATTTTCGGCAAAAAGTTTTAAAAAGGCCTTTTTTACAGGTCAATGGACAGGTTCAGGCGCTACAAATCCCACACTGCTGGGGTATGTGACTTCAAAATCTGGACTGTTAAAATCTCCAACCTGAAACTGGGTAACTTAGTTTCTCTGTATTCAGCATTTCTACTTACTTAGATAGGGGTGCTACATGTACATGGGCCAAATATTCAGACCACAGGAGTTAACCTGGCTAATTCCCATGACTGACCCTGAACCCGGATATTCAATGCCAGGCCATTTCCAGCATTGAATATCTGTTTATTTTTGGTCAGTTCAAACTTAACCAGCCAGGCTGATATTCAGTGCTGGCTGGTTAAGTTTGAACCAGTCAAAGAGGCCTGGTATTCACGTGGCCAAATATGGCCGCCAAACTTATGCTGAAAATCGGTGGATAGGCAGTTATATTGCGCAATATAATTAGCTAACCACTAACTATTCATTTTTAGCAGTTCATGGATGGCCATGTCCAGCTGAAAATTCATAGATGGCCAATTGTGGGACATTTAATGGCCAGGTGCCGATCCTGGCTAGTTAATTGCTTTTGTATATCAGGGGGATTAAGTTAATCACCAATGGCACTATTTAACAGGAAATGACCTGAACAATTTTTGGATCTCTAGCCCTCCTGTTCAAATCAGGCTCAGGTTAGCTTATGTCATTAAAGAATTCAAGTAAGGTAAGCCAGAGGTTCTCAACCCAGTCCTTGGGGCACACCCAGCCAGTCATGTTTTCAGGATATCCACAGTGAATATGCATGAGAGAGATTTGCATACCAAGGAAGCAGTCCATGCAAATCAGTTATGATCTATGAGTTTGCTCCAGGAATTAAATTGACCAGGCTAGACTGGCATGTTTCTATGTTAAAAAAAAGCAATCTAGAATGCAGCTTTTCACTCTGAAGGAAAAGATATTAAAACTTTTGCTGTTTTAGCATCACCCCAATTATTCCATTATACGTTCTTTCACGGTTAACAGTAGAGTTGCATATCCCTGAGGCCCTGGGGTTGTTCCAGACAAGTACTGTAAGTGTTTAAACACCGTCGGCATCAATTTCAAACATCTGTTTCTATAATCCATTGTCAAAACTGGGATGTGCTGTCATTTAAAAACTACATTAAACCACCAATAACAGTTGTTCAATTTTCTGTCATTTCAAATCCAAATTGACAGAAAATAAGGACTATGAAATAGCTTTGCTGTGGTTTTTAACATTATTTGCCATTTCTAATCATTCTCTTTTCCTCAATCAGTTGCAAAATTGTAAGAACCTTTGGTTTGGGGTGATTTTTCATTCAGGCTTCCAATGGGTTAATTCATTCTTTATTCACCTCTCTCCACGTGCAAAGCAGTTGAACCTTTGTAGCACAACTTCACAGCCAAATAAATGTGTGTGTCACTGCTACACCTAACTAGCAAATAGAAACCAAAACACCTGTTTCTGCTCTTCCAGCCAATGGTGCACAGCTGTATTTGTGCTACACCACATGCTGCAGATTCAGCTGAAGAATATGCCACATAGCAGTTGTTTGCTGATACACTGTAGTTTGGGACTAGAAGGAAAATCCACCAGGGAGAACGAACATTCACACCATATTTTTCAATTTATGTTTTTTCTCATTGCTTGTGGAAGGTGCTAGATTGAAATAAACAAAGGGACCAAAATTTTCCCTGTCTTCAGAGAACAGGTACAACAGAAGAGGATCAGGGCTGCCTTTCACACACTGTCAGGACTGTAGCATTGATTCATTTTAGACACTGAGGTTGATATCCAGGAGTTAACAGGGGGATACACTGGGCCATTTCAAAATTCAGGGCAGTGACCACCTGTTAGCTTTTACTCAGCTCAATTTCCAGCCAAAACGGCTAACCAGATAAGAAGAGCAGGACTAGAGGCATACTGAGGGAAGACATGTTTTTCTGTGCTATCCCCGTCAAGCTAACCAGTAAGTCAGCCACACAATAGAAATAAGGTATCCCATTAACTTGAACCTTATCTTTCAGCACCTCTGACTTACTGGTTGTGTTTATGTATACGTGGTTAAAATTAACCAAATGAAGTATAGCCTGCATGGAGTGCCAGATACTACTCTGGTCACCTTATTTATTTATTTTGTTTTTTGCTCACACCTTTTTCAGTAGTAATTCAAGGTTACATTCAGGTACACTGGGTATTTGTTCGGCAGATTTCATGGACCATACAGGTTTTTATTTGCTGTCATTTATCATGTTACTAAGACACTCATTTTCGAAACATGTGGACATCTCAAAGGCCGAAATGGGTGTCCATGTGCTTGAAATGTCCAAATCCCGGTTTTGCAAAGGCAGAATTGGGATGCTTCACGCTACAGTACATCCAAATAGCCAGGGTATGTTTTGGCAGGACTAGAGAGGGCCTGAATTCTGGACGCCCAACAGCGATTACCGAAGGGAAAAAAATGTCTGTGTCTAAAAAGGAGGACATCCTTATTTAGACCTGTTTCAGGAACATCCAGGTTATAGAAAGGTGCTCTAATTCATTAGCTGTCCACTAGAGGGATTAAGGGAGGACACCTCCTTAATCCTCCAGTTGTTGATGTCTCCCTCCCTCACCCCTGAAAGTGAAACCGGAATGGGATACCAGGCTCTGTGACAGCTTCAGGTATTATAGATATTCTTAAGAGAGCAGCATGTAGGTCTGAGGCATAGCCTAGTTGTTAATGTAGTTGACTAGTGGTGGAGATGAAAACAGTAATGGAATTCAAACATGTGTGGGATAAACACAAAGGAATCCTGTTTAGAAGGAATGCATCCACGGAATCTTAGCAGAGATTGGGTGGCGACGCTGGTAATTGGGAAGCAAAACTGGTGCTGGGCAGACTTCTACGGTCTACACCCTGATCGTGACTGAATAGATATGGATGGGCTGGAGTGTAAATTTTAAGGGGTTACGACGTTAGCTTCAGAACTTAGTACAAGAACAGTGCTGGGCAGACTTCTACGGTCTGTGCCCTGAGATGGCAGATTTGCAGTGCAGATCAAAAGGTTGAAAAGAAGACCTTTGCAATGTTGAATCTTTCATCTCTATTCTGAGGTCAACAAAAGTAGCCCCAACAGCAGGTCTGTATATATGTCTTAGATTTTTCATTTTTGTATAAAACTGGGAATGGAATTGTGTTTTGTTGTTTTATATTGCACATTTTATAATACATCAACAATTCCAACAGCAGCAATAGCCATCTTCTTTCCCTTCATTCTCTGGCCAAAGCAGATCACATTGGTTATGTGATGTGTCCAAACACTACTAGATTCAACTTTCCTGTATTAAAGTGCCCAGTGATATAAACAGACCACAGATTGCTCCCATAGTAGAAAAAAAGGAAGCAAGAACAAGCAAAATATATTACTTAGGATCACAGCAAGGTTCAGTGATTAGTGGGTCATAGTAAAAAGTTGTTAGTCTCCAGATTTCTCAATTCTCGCTTCAGATATGAATGTATAATTTAATTACAATATTTCTATTCTACTTCTTCCATACAGTTCAGAGCAGATTACAATAAGATTAAAACAGTATATATTGATAAAAACAATCATAAAAATATTAAACTGATCAATAGCTCCCACCCACAATAGAATTTCCCTCACAGCGATAACCCAATTTTCATAATCAGTCAACAGCAGTAACACCCAATAACTTTAATAACTGCTAGCAGATAACCTGAATGCTAGTATTCAGTTATGCATTTTCAAGCCATATCGTTTTTTCCTATTTAATGGTCTAATTAACATTCCAAATACCTACATCTTGTGTGCCTACGCTGACAGTTTAACACTTTGGGAGTGTGCTTCGTGAGGGATCTTGTTTCATCACTACTAATAGATCCGCCCTGTTCAAGCATTTTCTGGTGCTTGATCTCTGTGCATCCTTTAAGCTTTTATACAACCTGTTTTCCCTGACATTTTGTATCCTAACAGCTTATTGTTTCTGTATAAGCAGATCATCCTCTTGAGATGTCATTTTCCCAGATGTTTTCTACATACAATTCAAAAACATTAACATCTGCAACTGCTGAAGAATGGCCTAGAAGACTATTTTTATGAGTCAGCTATGATACTTACACATTATTATCCCATAAAAGTATTTCTGGAGCAAAATTCCACACAACTCTTTTATTGGCATGCTAATTACCATATGTGTCTCCATTTTGGTTGATGGCAAGTCTTCTTTCACAAAGGATTTCCCCCTGGGCATGCAATGGAAGAAGCCCATGATAAATCAGAGTCTCTCTATTCCCATGATGGTGGAACTGCAATGCCTAGCTTTGGCAGACATCACTAGCATTATAATTGTCTTAACAAGTACTATCAGTCTTTAGTGAATCATGTCTCTTCCTAACAAAATAAGAATGTTTTTCAAAGTAGAACCTGCTGTTTATTTGATTCTTATGCAGTGCTAATTTTTTCAGGCTTTCCTAAGCTTTTAGCTGTGACCGGAATGAGCCTGCCTCACTACCTTGAATTCATTTGAAAGCCTAAGGAAGAGAGGATTGCTCCTATCTGTACTCAAAGATTTATGAGGTTTCCATATAATCATCTGTTTTGACTGCATTAAAAAAAAATAAATTCAAGCTGTGGGAGAAGGGGAAGTGATGGGGTGCAGTTCATAAGCATTGTATTACAAGATATGACTGTGGTAATGAGGGATTCTTGATATGAATGTTTGAGGCTTTCCTATTTTAATTATTGGAGTTCTTTTAAATTATTTTTTATTTGTTTAATTTGTTTTATGTTTTTGTAAACCGCTTTGTTCTGTTATAGTTAAGCAATATATTAAGGGGCCCTTTAACTAAAGGGCGATAGGGCTACTGCTGGCTTCGCAATGTGGCTCGCACAGGAGCCTCGCGTTAGTTCCAGATCTCCCACGTACCATTTTGGACGCTAGAAAATACTTTTTAATTTTCTACTGCCAGGGGACGTGCCTGGCAGTAATCAGGCAGTGCCACATTCTGCCCGATTACCACTGGATTACCTCTGGAGTCCCCATCACCTCCTAAATAGGAGGCAGTAAGGGCTCAGACAGTAAATGGCCACGCAGCATTTTTTTTTAAATTACCCCCGTCATTTAATACCTCTTTTAAAAACAGGCCTTTTTACCAGCGTTGTAACAGGTGGCCTTTCGAGCAGCAATCCCATGCACCAGCACCAGCACCAGCACCAGGAAAGGCTGAGAAGGTTAGGGCTCTTCAGCTTGGAGAAAAGGCGGCTGAGGGGTGATATGATAGAAGTCTACAAAATAATGAGCGGAGTAGAGCGGACAGATGTGAAGCGTTTGTTTACACTTTCAAACAATAATAGAACTAGGGGACACAAGATGAAGCTAGAATATGGTAGATTTAAAACAAATAGGAGAAAGTTTTTCTTTACTCAGCGTGTAGTTGGACTCTGGAACTCGTTGCTGGAGAATGTGGTGGCAGCAGCTGGCCTTACAGAGTTTAAGGGGGGTTTGGACAGATTCCTGAAGGAAAAGTCCATTGATCATTATTAATTTGGGGGGGGGGGGGGGTTGCAATGTTCTTGAAGCCTGGATTTGCTGCTATCAGAGACAGGATGCTGGGCTTGATGGACCCTTGGTCTTTTCCCAATATGGCGGTGCTTATGTGCTTATGTTAACATCGAAAGAAGGAACAAAAAAGCAACACTGGGCCTTCAGGATTGAGATGCTCTTGTTTATTAATTGATGGATAGACTTGACACGGGCCGTGTTTTGGTGCACTGGCGCCTGCCTCAGGGGTCTAGACATAAAATAACAAAAAACAAACCAATATATATCATCATACAAATCATACATTCATATGTAGTGCACATATAAAATGAACTTATTACTTATAGATACTTCACTTTAGACTTGCGTGTGACATATGTATAACAAATAAATTAAAATTATACACCTAATAAGAAACATATGCATCCTAAAACATGTATATCTAAAAAAATTGATAAGAATATCTATTTGTTTTGAAACCACATGTGCACATAGCAAAGTAATAATAAATCAATTAGTTTAAACAACCAACACAATATATTTCAAAGACCGGTCAATATCCTAAAAAATATATATAATTAAAAATCCATATCATTAAAAAATACACATTATTAAAAATATATATTTAAAAATTGCATATTATTAAAATAGCCCTCTATATTTCAACAGGAAACAAAATTGGCATTTCATAATTCAGTGTATCACTATATTTTTTAGGATATTGGCAACTGGGCAGTGCCTGAGGGCCCAGAGGCTCTAGGGGGCCCAGAGGCTCTACCCGGATGCCCGCCGCACACTACAGCCCTCCCCGGTCCTACCTTTAAAGGCGCACCACTGGTGATCTAGTGGCCTCTGCAGGGGGGGGGGGGGTAACATGTTCTTTCCTGCACATTGTGCTGCCACTATTCCCCCTGCTTGGCACCACCAAGCCGGCAGGTGGGGGAATAGCAGAAGCGCAGTGGGCAGGAAAGAACACCTTCCCCCTCCCTGCAGAGACCACCAGGGCCCTTCAGGTAGGACCGGGGCAGCGGGGGTGTCGGCTGCGGAGGTAGGGGGGCCACAGCATGGCGGTAGGGGTGTCAGACAGAGGCCAGGGGCCCAGACCACCCTCAGTGACTGTGGGCCCAGACCACTCACAGTCTGCCCCTACCACATGCTACTGGGAACATTAGTGTGTGGCCATTAATGGGAATTATGGAAAATGCCACGCATGGCCTCAGCATGCAGGAAAGACCCACTCTGGGGATAGCGCTGGACACCTTTTAGTGCAGCTTAGTGAAATGACTCCTAAATTTGTGTGCCTTATGAAGCACAAGTTTAACCAGTCAGCTGGGGGAATCTTATTAGATTTATCCAGCTAACGTTCAAAGTTGCTTTTGAAAATCCATCCCTAGGCTGCTGAGTTTAACAACAATGACTAGTAACTGGTGAAATAAAATAGCCTTGGGGGTCCTTTGAGGAAAGAATAGGCACCAAAGGGATCATTTTTTTTTCCACCTGTAAAGCCTGTTTTACACATGGAGAAGGGCTTTTATCAAATTGTTTGGCCACACACATGGAAAAAAACAGGTGCCTTGTAAAAGTGCACCTAGTTTTGCACAGTCTGTTCCCAGGGCATTACTTTGAGCAGAGCAGAGGTGAAGCTGCAATGCAGAAATGTATTTTACAAAAATATGGGTATTTTGAACCTTCTCAATTGCATTTTCCTTGACTCTAAGAAACAGTAACTAGGCTTCTGTAATATGCTTGGGTGTGAGCGATGAGTTAATTAGGTTTAATGCGTATTGTGCTTAGGTCAATTTTCATTTTCCTTTTCTTTTTCCTTTTGTGACTGTTCCTAGCTCCAGGATTTCTGGAGCCTCTCTCTTTTCTAGGGAGTCTGTTTGGAGAGTTTTGTACATTTTCTTGTGGGGTATTCCTTTTTGATTACTTGATTATTGTTTCTGGAATACTCCTGTCTTACCAGTGTACAATATTGTACTTTATAATAAAATAAGAAAATATAGGTATGAGTGTAGAATATATGCACATGTACACCTTTCTCCTAGCAGGGATATTGGCACAATCTTGAGGATATCTTATATTCCCATATGAATTTAGTATCTATTTTGAGTCTGTTATTGCATGTATTTTATTTAAATTATTGTTTGTTTTATATATGATGATTGAATATGAGAATTTTATACATATATTTTTGTTACTTGTTTTTATTTTGTAGTTTTTACCCCTGATGCAGCCTGAGGGCAAAACATGGCCATGTCGGGTAACTGTTTTAATAAACCACTTTTTTAATTATTTTATTTGTTCTACTTATTTGTCACTTGTATCCTAGCAGATCTATTTGTGCCTCTTGTTGTTTGGGTCTATTTAACAAAGGCATGTGTGAGGCATATTTTCAAAGCACTTAGACTTACAAAGTTATGTGGAGGGGCATAATCAAACAGGGATGACCATCTCTAAGGGCGCCCATCTCTGAGGACGTCCCCACAAAGGGGCGGGGCATCCCGTATTATCGAAACAAGATGGGCGTCCATCTTTCATTTTGATAATACGGTCGGGGATGCCTAAATCTCAACATTTGGTCGACCTAAATGTTGAGATGGTTGACCTTAGAGATGGGCAACCTAGGTTTTCGTCGATAATGGAAACCAAGGACACCCATCTCAAAAATGACCAAATCCAAGGCATTTGGTCATGGGAGGAGCCAGTATTCGATTCGTAGTGCACTGGTCCCCCTGGCATGCCAGGACACCAATGGGGCACCCAAGGGGGCACTGCAGTGGACCTCACAAATTGCTCCCAGGTGCATAGCTCCCTTACCTTTGGTGCTAAGCCCCCCAAACCCATTCCCCAAACCGTACAACACTACCATAGCTCTTAGGGATGAAGGGGGCCACCTAGATGTGGGTACAGTGGGTTTCTGGTGGGTTTTGGAGGGCTCACATTTACCACCACAAGTGTAACAGGTGGGGGGGTGGGCCTGGGTCCGCCTGCCTGAAGTGCACTGCACCCACTAAAAACTGCTCCAGGGACCTGCATACTGCTGTCAGGGAGCTGGGTATGTCATTTGAGGCTGGCATAGAGGCTGGAAAAAATGTTTTTTCCTTTTTTTAGGGTGAAAGGGGGTTGGTGACCACTGGGGGAGTAAGGGGAGGTCATCCCCGATTCCCTCCGGTGGTCATCTGGTCAGTTCAGGCACCTTTTCTGGACTTAGTAGTGAAAAAAAAAGGGACCAAGTAAAGTTGGCCAAATGCTCATCAGGGACGCCCTTCTTTTTTTCATTATCGGCTGAGGACGGCCATGTGTTAAGCACGCCCTGTCCCGCCTTCAGTACGCTGCTGACACGCCCCCGGGAACTTTGGTCATCCACGCAACAGAAAGCAGTTGAGGACGCCCAAAATCGGCTTTCAATTATGCCGATTTGGGCGACCCTGAGAGAAGGACGCCCAGCTCCCGATTTGTGTCGAAAGATGGGCTCCCTTCTCTTTCGAAATGTCCCTGATAGTAACCTATGGAACTTTGTAAGTCTAAGTGCTTTGAAAATGAGCCCCAATATATTATAGATGCCTATGATGCCATTATCAATAGGCTTTAAAAAAAAGGCATGTGTACCTTTTACATAGGCATGCTGTTAAAAAAATATTACCTCCTATATATTAAATTGCATGCTGAGGCCCCATAAAAATTAAGATCTGGTTCCTCTAACCTGTACAGGGAACTTCTGACTCGCTTCTATCAACCCTCATAAGTTCCATCCATCTCACAGTTTGAACTTCATGGAGCCTTAGAGTCTCACAGAACTGTGAGATGACTAAAATGGCACTAGACAGATAGAAGGTCTTCTATACAGTTTAATGGAAACATTTCTGAATATAGTTTGGAAAATGGATGGTAGGACAGTACAAATGAGAATGATGGATTTTCATGGGAATTGTTATATGTTAAATATATTATTCAAATAGGAAAAACTGGATAAAGAGCTACCACAGATTTCTGTATTATAAATATCAATGGGGTCCTTTTACTAAAGCTTAGCGTGCCTTAATAGAATTAGCGCACCAAGTGGTGAGGCCCCTCTTGGAATATTGTGTTCAGTTTTGGAGGCCATATCTTGCTAAGGATGTAAAAAGACTTCAAGCAGTTCAGAGAAAAGCAAAGAAAATGGTGTAGGGTTTGCACCACAAGACATATGAGAGACCTGATGACCTGAAGATGTATACCTTGGAGGAAAAGAGAGACAGGGGTGATATGATACAGACATTTAATTATTTGAAAGATATTAATATACAAGTAAACTTTTTCCAGGGAGAGGAAGGCGATAAAACTAGAGGACATGAATTTAGATAGTAGGGTGGCTGACCCAGGAATAACATCAGGAAGTACTTTTTCACAATGAGGGTAGTAGATACCTGGAATGCCCTTCTTCGGGAGATGAAAATAGTAACAGAATTTTAAAATGCATGGGATAAACACAAAGGAATCCAGTATGGAAAGAATGGAACCAAACAAACTTAGCGGTGATTAGATGGCAACTCCAGCAATTGAGAAGCAAAGCCAGTGCGGGCAGACTTCTATAGTCGGTGCCCTGATCGTGGCTGGAAAGACTTGGACTGGAGTGGGGCTTCGATGAGAGCTTCAGTACTTAGGGAAGAAGGCCAGTGCCTGGCAGACTTCTACGGTCTGTGCCCTGATAATGGCAAACACAAATCAAGATCAAGTATACATATGTAGTATCACATCATACCTCATGCTATGAGCTTATCTTGTTGGGCAGACTGGATTGACCGTACAGGTCTTTATCTGCCGTCATCTACGATGTTACTATGTTATATGCTAATAGAATTAGCGCAATCTAAGCTTTAGTAAAAGGGCCCCAAAGTCTGCGGTTTCATTTTGGATACTGTAACAGGGTTCAGACATACACTTGAATGCATTTTAGAGATGTGGAGAATTAGTCATCCAGAGATGTGGAGGGTGCTGCTAAGAAAACAGAGAAGAAAGTGAAATAGAAAAAAAATAAGTAATATTACATTAAGAGATAGAAGGTCAGAGAACAAGAGATAGATGGGAATTATAGTCCCAGGAAGATATGAGGTAAGCCAGTCAGGAGGAGGTAGCATTAATTGGATCCAGATGAGGCAATCAAGGACTTATTTAGAATGCAAAGTCTGATTGGAGGACACTGGCAAGGAAGAAAAAACCTGCTGGGATGAGACTGTGATAAACCCAGGGCTGCCACTCTGGTAGAGATATACCTGTAAGAAAGTTGTGTGAGCTTGCTGCTAGGAGTTTTGACTAAAGGTGTGCATGAGAACAATGTTGCTTCATTCCTTATTTCATTGCACTGCCTAATTTTTTCATGTTGTTATATTTCCCCCATTTCATTTCACCTTCATAAAGTCAATGGCCTATCATTCCTTCCCCCTCTAAAAAATAGCCAGTGTAAAGTCCTGCACCTTCCTGAAACCCCACCCAGAACTACAAATTTCTCCATGACATCCCATTCCCTATTCACAGACCCCATACCATAAATCCAAAGCCCGGGGTCTCCCTAGTGGGCAGGAACAGCCCCTTCATTGCTTCTGCCCTGCTGGTACCATGATTCAGAATAGCATCAATTCATGGCATTCCCAATGCAAACAATGATAGGAACACAAACTACAGCAACAATGTTCCATAACATTTTTGTAATTTTAGATTGGAAAGGACTTAAAATTAAACAAATATTATTGATGTTTTAATGTAACTTTTAAATAACAGTACTTCTCTAGTATTGACTATGGATAATAAAGAAGGTTATCTGAATTTCATTGACTGGTGTTTAAGGGCCAGATTCTATATAAGGCACCTAGAAAATCCGCACAGAAAGCATTTCCACCTAAGCGTATTCTATAGGCAGCACCTAGATTTAGGCGTGGTATATAGAATATACTTTGCTGATATCCTAGCACCTAAAACTATGTGCCTCCATGTACACTAACAAAAACATGGCGTAAATCCTGGTGCATAGATTTAGGCACAGAGGGCCATATTGTATAACGTGTGTATATTTTGGAACGCCCACAAAATGCCCATAACCATGCCCCCTTTTGCCTGCACACATTGAAATTTAGACGCTGTGCATTACAGAATATGCTTAGGGAGTTGTGCGCATAAATTCTAATTATTGCCAATTAGTGCTCATTATTGTATGTTAAGT
Source organism: Microcaecilia unicolor (assembly GCF_901765095.1). Lineage (NCBI taxonomy): Eukaryota > Metazoa > Chordata > Amphibia > Gymnophiona > Siphonopidae > Microcaecilia > Microcaecilia unicolor. The sequence goes on along the minus strand of NC_044036.1, from coordinate 267,253,418 downwards.
GCTGTTAACAATGCTGATTGGCTTGTTAAGCCAATTAAGTTACACACGTTGTTACAGAATACGCTTGGATTTCAGCACAGAGCGCTAGGCATGCTATATAGATTCCGGAGGGTTAAAGCATAGAGTACATGTCTGAAATAAGACTGGGTCCTGAAAGATGTGGAACTGTTATCTAAGAAAGAACAGATATTAAAGATGTTAGATACTGCAAGTTGGTCGGCCATGAGGCTGTTTGGGGAAATCCAACCAAAATTCAGAGCAATTCCCAAACAGTGATCTGTCACAGATCTATAAGTTCTTTCCTTGTACTTGGTTTGTTAAGATGAATATGTCAGATTGACTATGGGGCTCATTTTCAAAGTACTCAAGACTTACAAAGTTCCATAGGTTATTGTGGAACCTTGCAGGTCTAAGTGCTTTGAAAATACACCTCTTGATTTAAGAAAATATACCTCAATAAAAAAGTTATTACAAAATTGAAAAAGATCATTGGAGCTATAGGAAACATTTGCCTGGACAAGCATGTTTGAGATATTTGGGTATCGACGAACATGGTGATACTGTCCACAGTCTAGTGGCTTTATTTCACATACTGCAGCAGGACATGTTTGTCCACTCCTACCCTAGCTGAGATAATATTTAACCATCTCTCTGACCTCATGTGCAGCTTTCTTTAAATTAGTCCCCTGACTTTCTCTTTTTAGTCTCTTACCTATCTATATGTTCCATCTTTACTTATACCCTTCACTGTCAATTAAAATGTTCTATTATGTATTGTGTTGACATTGTAAGTAGTGTACTATACCATACTTTGTATTGTTATTTGAATATTTTTACTGCTGTAATTACCTATTGCTCATGTTTGATTTATTCTTACTGTACACTGCCTTGAGTGAATTCCTTCAAAAAGGCGGTAAATAAATCCTAATAAATAAATTTATTTATTTTATTTGTTTCATTTGTATCCCACATTTTCCCACCTATTTGCAGGCTCAATGTGGTTTACATGGTACCGCAAGGGCGTTTGCCAGTTGCGGTATGAACACATACAGGTGTTATTGTGGTAAAAGAAGGTTCGTGTTTGGTAGATACATTGGGGAAGTTAGGGAGGGGGGATGAGGGTTAAGATATGTCCATTACAGTCTTTGGTTTTGCAGTGTCGCAGGAACTTAGGTTTTTATGTTGGGTCGGTGGGGTATGCCTTTTTGAACAGGTTTGTTTTTAGTTCTTTCCGGAAACTTAGGTGATCTTTCATTGTTTTTATTATCTTTGGCAGAGCGTTCTATAGTTGTGCGCTTAAGTAAGAAAAGCTGGATGCATAAGTTGATTTGTATTTGAGTCCTTTAGTACTTGGGTAGTGGAGATATAGGTAAGTTCATGCTGATCTTGCTGTGTTTCTTGTAGGTAGGTCTAACAGGTCTGTCATGTATCCCAGGGCTTTGCCTTATATAATTTTATGAACCATGGTGCAGACCTAAAAAGCAATGCGTTCTTTGATTGGGAGCCAGTGCAGTTTTTCTCGGAGGGGTTTGGTGCTTTCGCAACGTGTTTTTCCAAATATAAGCCTGGCTGCTGTGTTCTGGGTGGTCTGAAGTTTCTTTATAATTTGTTCTTTGCATCCCGCATAAATTCCATTGCAGTAATCTGCGTGGCTTAGTACCATTGATTGTATCAGGTTGCGAAATATAGCCCTCCGGAAGAATGGTTTCACACGTTTGAGTTTCCACATTGAGTGACACATTTTCTTTATGGTAGATTTCGCTTGGTTCTCTAGAGTGAGGTTTCAGTCGATTGTTACTCCGAGAATTTTTAGGTTGTCTGATTAGTTCTAGATCCTATATAACACTGTGTTATATTGAATTATTTTGATTAGATTTACCAAAATGTGCTATCACATTAGTCTGCAATATTAGTGACTAGATCCCATTGCATAAAATGAGACCTGCAGTAAATAATATACATTAACAGGGCTTTTTTTTTTTGTACTGAGTACCGGCACCTTTTCCATTGTCTGCTACAATTGACCCATGGACCCCAAGTTTTAATGAAAGAGCTCAGACTCTACACACAAATTCTGCCTTGCCATAGATTCTGTGGCTGGTTTCAGGAGGTTTGGCTATTGTGGGGTGGGTCCCTCAGTGATTACCTGACCCCTGAAGGGTGGCCTAGCATTTGAGTACTGGCACCTTTTTTGCTAGAAAAAACGCACTGTACATTAATGTATGTTGGTGCACAGAACACTAGCAATTCTAACACAATATCCTTAGCCTTTGAAAAAGAAAGGCAAAACTCATGGCGTGAAGGAGTGGCCTAGTGGTTAGAGCATCAGTCTTGACATCCCAAGGTGCCTGGTTCAACTCCCAGTGCTGTGTCTTGTGATCTTGGCCACGTCATGTGACCCTCTGTTGCCTCAAGTACAAATTTAGATTGTGAGCCCTCCAGCAATAGGGAAATACCCAGTGTACCTTGAATGTAATTCACCTTGAGCTACTACTGTGAGCAAATATAAATAAATAAAGTATCTTCCTTCAGTCTAGTCATCCCTACCCTCTGAAACAGTCTCTCCCTTTATCTTAGACCTAATATATAAGTAGGCTATCTAAGAAAAATGATTTCACAATATCTATGTTACAAAACAGAAATCATACTAACAATTTTACACAAATTTTATTAATAAAACTAACCATGAATTAAAATCATTATCTGGCTACTAAAGAAACACTACAGCATAATGATCTCTAATCTCTATCTTAGACTTGAAACATCCTATGAGAAGTTTGAATCCCAGCTTAAAACCACTTCTTCTCCCTTGCTTTTCCAGCCGCTTCCCAGGGTTGATTTCATTGTTTGCTCCTCGATATTACGACTCTCCCACCGAGCAGTTTTTGGAGCATAATTACTCTAACTTGTTTCCCTCTCCTCTTATGGTTTCCCTCTCCTATTTCTCTCTGCTGAAATTGCAGCTCTTCCCACCTCTTGTTTCTATTTTGTCTGCGTTATTATTATACTTTGTAAACCACTTCAATTTCTTTTTTGATAGATTTGAGGTATGTCAAATAAACTGTACCTGAACCTAAGTAGTGTCTAGAAAGGAAGAATTATTTTTTTTTAAATAAAGGTATTAAGTTTATTGAATGTTCAATGTGCCAGTTCTTATCGACTGAGGCTGGTATCCAAGACAGAGTGGGTACTGGGGCATCATATGGCAATTTTCTGCAAGCCTTCTATGCACAATTATCCCACAGTGCTGTGAAGCTGGCTCTGTCCTCTCCCTCCCACCCCAATCTGTCCAGCTGGTGGTTATAAATAAACCCACCAGAATAAGTGAAAACCAGCATGCAGGACGATTAGAGACAGAAAACTTATTTTTATAAATAGTCCCCCTCTTCAGGATGCACTTTAAGAGAGAGTACAGTCTATAGATGGATGTTTTCATTTGGCTTTGTGGTAGCGTGAGTGAATGGCCAAGATTCTGGGCCTGTGGTGAGGCTTTTAGACACAAAATAAGGCCAGCCAAGCTAGCCAGCCAGCCATCTTTCTTCTAGTCTGTGCCTTTCCCTCCGGGTTCCCTGGCTATAACTTTACTGACATGGACTAGACTTACAGAGGACCAGAGATCTCTTCTCTAAACCCCTTCACAGACTTACATAGCCATCTGGTGGGCCAAGAAAAGCAAGTATTCAGCCTAGACAAATGATGCTCCCTCTCCTATCTAGGAAATAAACCACTGATCACTACCCAAGCACCTTAACTTTAGGTGCTTAGCTATATTCCTCTTATGTTCTTGTAGGGATACCTAAGTGGCATATTTGAAAAAGGAGAGGAGAGCATGTCTCCATTTGCTCTTGAAATTGCACTGGTTGCCTGTTGAGTGGCATGCTCAGTTTAAAGTTTTAGTCTTAATTTTTAAACCATAAGGACACTCCGGCAAGTCTATTAACGTCTTTACACAACTATCATCCTACAAGATCTATGCATTCATAGGATAAATATTTGCTTGAAGTCCCTTTATTTCACCAGGTCCATCTTAAAGAAAATCATGCTCGGGTTTCTGCTGCAGGTCCAGCTATGTGGAATGCCCTTCTGCTAGAGTTGAGCCAAATGGATTCTTTGTTGTCTTTTAAGAAACCTCGTAAGGCTTTTTTTTTATTTAAGCAAGCTTTTATTTGATTTTTGTTTGTTTACTATTTGTACAGTATTTGGCTTTTTGTTGTCTTAGTTTTATATTTTATTATATGTGTAATACTGTAACCCACTTAGATTTTTTTTGATAGGCGGGATATAAGTTTCTTAAATAAATAAATAAATAATGCAAGGAAGATGGTAGAATCTATGCATAATGAAAGAAATGGGAGAAGGAACACTGAAAAAGGCAGTGCAGAGTTGGATAAAAAATAAATGAATAAACCTGCTAAATGAAAGATATTCTTGGGTGCAAGAAAGCCTTTATATGATAGCCTGATCCCCAGTGATGGTACCACAAGACTAGGAGTTGCAGGTGCCATTTTGAACCTGGCATTGGCAGGGGCAAGTGCATCTGGGGATAGATCCTGCCTTAGACTCCCTAGATTACCAGGGATAACTTGAGGTGGTCCTGGGGGGCTTCTGGATGGTGGGAGGTCTGGGATGGGTGAGGGCTTCATATGGGGTCCAGGGGGAGCCTATGAGGGTGTGGAATGGGAGTAGGAGCAGGGCTAAGAATGATCGTTTGGAATGTATTTTCATGGTTGATAGGGGATCTAGGTGGTGGGGGTATCTTCAGGGGGAGGGAGAGCAAGGACCCTGGCCTGGTATTATATTTTAACCACTCTGACCTCTTTGACATGCTCCCTAGGAGCATCTTGTCATGCATTAACAGCCTAGTGCTCCCAGAGAGCAGAATAATGCATTATTCCTTTACTGTGGGAGTATTGCATTACCACAGGTTATTGACTCCCATGGTAAATCTGAGATTTTACTGCAGTTTAATAGCTCCTCTACCCCCAACAGAATAAACAAATAAATAACTATAACTTCTTAAAAGGAACTGGAATCTTGCTGGCTGTGATAAGTTTAACTGAACAACAAATAGAGATGTTGTACCTGAGAATGTGGGGCCACATGGGTTTTTTAAAAAGAGGTTATAATAATATATTTTTATGAACTCATCAAACACTACCTGGACTGCTTGGGAACATCTTTGCTGCCGTTCTGCCCATGGGTCATCATTTTTAGGCCTCTCCTGCCTAATTTCATCTCCGCTGGATTATTTCTGGCCCCACCCTGGAGTGACATCACTCAGAGGTGCAGGGTGAAGATGAGCAGGCCAGTGCCAGAGGAGTGAGTGCCTCCGCAGTCACACCAACAAAGGAGTACAACTAAGCTCCTTAGGACACTTCTTTAAGTGGACTTTGGGGGGGGGGATATTTCAGATTTTTTGCATTTTGGAAAGGGTGGGATGGCACAGATAGAAGTTGTAGTAGGGATTTAGCTGCATTCTCTGGGTATATGCATTTGGTACCTGGGGTTAATGGGGCATTGAGGCAGGTTGGGGTGTGTATGGGGTTTCAAATGGGGAACGGGCTATTGAAATAAGGGTTGATGAATCCTAGATCTATTAGGAATAAGGTTTTGCATATTTATGACATATTGAGTGTGGAATGTTATGATGTGTTATATGTAACTGAATCTTGGCTGTTGCAGTCAGATTTGGGCAATGTTGTCTGTCTGGGTATAAATGGGCATGGGTTTGTAGGAGTCAGAGGTGGGGTAGTTGTCTTTTTTAAAGAATGTTGTATTTTAGAATGGTCTGTATTGAGCTTACGGACTGTCTGGAGACTGTGGTGATTGCTAATGAGGATATTGTATTATGTGTGCTATACTGTCCACCAGGGAGTATAGGGAATGATTGTTCGCTGATTTATTGTTGAGTTTGAATGTAGATATGGATAGAGTATGTCTGTTGGCTGCTTTGAGCCTAATTCTGAGATTAATTTTAAGGAGAGATCATAGTTTGTTTTGTGCTTTAGCAGCCTGTTCTCTTGTACAGGTTGTAGGTTACAACGCATAGGGCATGACATGTTTTAGATTTGGTCTTTTATTGCAGAAGTTGTGGGTTGTGATGTATCAGTCACCAACAGCTGATTTGGTGGGGTGGTAAGATCATGCAGTAGTTTCTCATGCCTTTAGGTTTGAGAAGATGGATCAGTGGGGTTGGAGCAGCCTCAGGTAGTACAGGTGCATTCACATTTTGAGGTATGTGCTTTGAAAGCACTATAAGTCCCTCATTTGTGTTTTGCAGATGGTTGTTCAGTGGGAGAGATGATTGACTGTTGGCATTCAAATTTACAAGACACGTTGAATGAATTGTCACCAGTGCATGACATGATATTGTGGGATGAATTTCACCTGTGCCCATGAAGGACAGAAGCTGTGAGGTAGCTGAGACAGGAATTGTGGAGTTCAGAATAGATATAGAGGAAATTATGTGACATGGACGATTGTGAGAGTTATAGGTTATGAATAACTGAATATGTAGCATTTTGTGAGGATATGTAAAATACCTATTATAGAATGAGGGTGAAGGAAGCTTTGAATAGGCCTAAAGAATTATATCATACTGTACAATAGTTGGTGAAGGGGACTATGGGAAATATTTCTCAAGGTGGTCCTGGTGCTGATGTATTTGCTGAATATTTGAGGTAGAAGATGTCTTCTTTGGAAGATGGGATAGATGGGGTAGGGTATGTTGGTGTAGTTGATGAAGGAATGGTGGTACAATCAAATTGGTCTGAGGTTCATTTGCTGGATGAGTATGAGCTGTTGGAGATTTGTTGGGTGCTGCTTCCTACTAAGACATTGGTGGATCCATGCTCATCAGGGGTTGTGAAACAGTTGAGTTCAGAGGCAGTTCCTTTCTTACTTATGATTGTAAACACCTCCTTAGAATCTGGGTTGTTTCCTGTGACTCTTAAAAAAGTCACAGTGAAGCCATTGCTGAAGAAAGATAATTTAGATGTGTCAATGTTAGGCAATTATAGATCCATATCTGTATTGTCTTTTTTAGCTAAGATTATTGAAAGAGCGGTTTTGATTCAACTGTTGGATTTTATAGAACAGGTATAGGTTCTGGACACATGTTAGCATGGGTTTAGATCAGGGCACAGTATAGAGGCCTTGTTGGTTTCAATGCTGGATGAATTATGCTATCTGCTGGCTGCTAATTAGACCTATTGCTTGGTGTTGCTGGATATCACCTCGGCATTTGACACAGCTGATGCAGATGTGCTGCCTTTATAGGTTGAGATGGATGGGACTGAGTGGGCAGGTCTATGTTTGGTTTGTTTCATATTTTAGTGAGTGGTCAATGCAGATGAAGTATGGAAATCTGGTGTCAGATGTTATTCAGGTGACCAGAGGGGTGCATCAAGGGTTAGCGCTTTCAGCTTTGCTGTTTAATTTTTATTTGGCTCTCTTGAGGAAGGTTTTTAGGGATTTGGGGATTAGCTATTATTTCTATGCAAATGATGTACAGTTCTTTTTTCCAGTCTTAGACTGGGAGAATGAGTTATCAATGAGGTTGACAAGATATCTGTTTGAAATACATGGATGAACGTGTATGAATAAGATGAGGTTGAATGTGCAGAAGACAGAAATTATGCTTGTAGGAAGGCAGGTGTTTGATTCTTGTTCAGAAAAGGTAGGAGTTGGTTCTGTTTTGTTGCCTGTGAAAGTTGTCTGAGAGTGCTGGGAATAATGTTAGATTGTAGGCAGCAGCAGGTCTCAGCAGTGATTCAGCCTTTTTTCCATCTTCGTTGATCGCTTGAGACCGACGTCTCCATATGATTTTAGACAGATTGTACAATCTATGGTCTTAACAAAACTTGATTATTGTAAATCCCCTGTTTTTTGGGAATTGCAGCATGTTGGGGCAAGTCTTTGCAGGTAATTCAGAATGCAGCAGCATGGCTTATGGTGGGAAGCTATAGATTTGCACATATTACACCAATTTTGAAACAATTACTTTGATTGCCAGTGCATTTTCAGGTTGAGTATTAAGTCTTGACACTTCTCCATCAAATAGTGTATAAGCAGATATCAGGTCATATATCCTAAGTGATACCATGTTACCACCCATGACAATGTTTAAAATCAAAGGAGGGTATGCAGCTATCTACTGAGAAATTTGCTAGGCTGCACTATACTGACATGAGGGCAATGGCCTTCTCTATAGCTGGCCCTTATTTGTGGAATAAGTTGCCAAGGAACTTATATCTATGCGGTGTAGCAGGGCAGTTAAAACAATTATTGAAGATGTATTTATTTGGGTGTGCTTTCTTTGTAGGTTGGCTGTGTCCTATGTTGAGGGATAAGAGTAAGATAATGTAGTGTTATGACTATGTAGGAACAGCTGTGTTGTGTTGTTTTGTTGATGGGTTTTTTTTATTGTGTATGTTTTATATTGAACTCCGCTTAGGTTGCAGGCAGAATATAAGTGGCATAAATAAATAATAATATTAAATAAAGAAGTATTAAAGAAAAAATGCTGATCAAAGGATTTCTGTGTACTGAAACTCTGCACTTACAGCTAGGCTCAAAAAAATTAATGTGTTTTATGTTTGCAAGGAGTTGATTGACCTTTTAAGTTGGGGCTGTCTTGTCCTTGCATATGATAAGAGATTTCATATGAGCAATAATCAACCCACTACATGCAAATCGTAAAAATATAGAAAGAGGGTGAGAAACACATCCAAGTTTGGTTTCCTGTCTAGCTGGTATAAGTGCTGTCCTGTGCTTGGTTCTTAGGAACACACAATGGATTGTGCTCACCTAGGATAACCTTATTGACTGGCAACATGCACAGAAAGTTTCGGTCTCTGTGGACTTTCTTTCCAGGGAGTAGGAAACTGTGAAACAACAGCCAGATCATATTTGGAGCAGAAGAACTTGATCATTTCGGTTCACTGTGGGTTGCCTGATTCAGACTTCAAAATACTGCAGCTAAATTAATTTTTCAAGCAAACAAATTGCGTATCTCTGTTACTGCAAACCTTGCATGGGTTACCAATCAAAGTGAGGACTGATGCAAAGATTTTGGTATTAGTTTTTTTTTTTTAAGTTTTTTTTATAGACAGTTACTGTATGTGGCAAAGTTATTGTAGTAGGAGCACCAGAGAACGTTGAGGTCATTGCAGCACATGTTGTTAAAAATGTCATTTCTTTTGGCAGTGATGCCGTCCATTTCTAGGAAATCATTGTTTCAATATCAGGGCCCCGTACTGTGGAATTTATTGCAATTTTGCTTAAAATGGAGCAGAATTATTTGCGGTATCAAAAGCTGGTGATTTATCAAAAGCGTTATTTAAGGGAATATACGAGAATTTGCAAGGGATAGAAGGGGGTCAGAGGTTGGTCTGGGATATGGAAGGTTACTTAATATTGAATTGTTGTTACGGTAATTATATAAAATGTATGTATAACTACTATTATTTTATTTTTATATGTATACTGTAACTATCTTGGCATTTTAAGATCTTGTTACCATTCTGTCTTGAAATAGCTGTTGAGCAGAGGGAACAAAAATGCTTTATTTTATAGGTCAACAAAGATATGTGGAGCAAAATTAGTGATGCCCATCACAAAATAAAGGCTTGATAAATGAATTATAAAATGGGCAATTCTATCATCTAGGCACTCGCAAGTACGTACCCCTTGCCTAGCACTTTCATATGTACACTTTCCTGCCACAGTGCCAGTAAGGCACCTAAGCATTATTCTATAATGATGTGCCTAACTTACATAGCAAGTAAATGCAAGGAGAGTGTATACATGGGCGGGGCATAAGCAGGGTTCCCAGTTAGGCACATAACTTACAGAATACTGTAAGCTATGCATGTTCCTGCTGCACTTAGGTGCACCTACTTATACCAGGTCTATGACTGGTATAACACCAGGCATGTAGAATGGGCATAGCTAAGGGTGGGCCTGGGTGGGCCCAGGCCCACCCAGTTTTGCCTCAGGCCCACCCAGTAGCACAGACCCTCCTGCAGTTCCAACACCTCCATGTCTTCCTCACCCTCTCCCACCCCCGGCGCAGCGCTTGCACTTTGCTATCGGCGCTGCCTGGCAGCAACTCATAGACGCGGCACACTGCTCCAGGGCCTTCCCTCTGCCGCAATGATGCAACTTCCTGTTTACAAAGGGATGTGACAGAGGGAAAGCCCCAGAGCAGGACACCGCATCTGTGAGTTGCTGGTAGGCAGCGCTGATAGCAAAGTGCAAGTGCTGCGCCGGGGGTGGGAGAGGGTGAGGATCGCTGCAAAAGAGCAGCATCCACCTAGCCTCTCAAGGGCCTGCGGCGATGATATAATCCTTAGAAAGCAGCGTGGGACCTCCCAGTCACGTTATGTTGACGGGTCTGCAGCATCCAACACAGGCTTCCTGTTTCTGTGAGGGAAGGAGTCCCGCCCTCACAGAAACAGGAAATCTATGTTTTAGAAGTGAGACACCGCAGAGCCATCAGCATGATGCAACTGAGAGGTCCCGCACCGCCTTCTAAAAATTGCATCATTGCTGCATCATTGGTTGGTTAAGTGGTAACCGCAGGTAAGGAGCTGTTGGCGGTTGCAGGGGAAAGAGCTGCTGTTGGGGACAGGAAGACTTGAAATTGCCAGAGAACAAGAAGGGGAAAATGGGGAATAAGGAAGGACACCGAGGAGGACAGAAAAATAGAAGATATGCTGGATTGGGGGTGAGGAAAAAGGACACAGAGGAGAACAGAAAATAGAGGAGATGCTGGGGATAAAGGGAAGGAATGCTGCTCACGAGAGAAGGAATGGGGGGATGGTCACAGGGAGGAGCAGGATATATATAGAGGGCATGCTGGATATGAAGAAAGAATGGTGAAAGATTTTGGATACCCAGAATGAATGCTCACAAGGGTTGCTAGATAAGGGAAGGAATGGTGGTAAATTCTAGACATATGGAGAGTCAAGACACAGGGCATGCTGGTGATGAGGGAAGGAACGGGGGGGGGGGGGGGGGGAATGGATGCAGGGAAGGACTGGACACAGAGAGGGGATGATGGACATGAATGAAAGAATGGGAGAAGATTCTGCACACAAGGAAGGACAGGATGCAGGACATGTTGGACACGAGGTAAGGAATAAGGGGAGATTATGGCCACAGGGAAGGATAAGAGCAGGGTCACAAAGGTGAGGTGCTGGACATGGGGGGGGGGGGATAAGAGCAAGGACACAGAGGAAGGATAAAGACATGGACACAGAAGGGGATGGATGGTGGACATGGAGAGAGAAGAAAGGTTAAATGGACAGAGGATACTGGGAAAAAAAAGTTAAGAGAAGAGAAGACAGAGGAATGCAGAAACCAGAGACTGGGACAACATGATTAGAAAAATAACATGAGCAGACAACAAAGGTAGAAAAAATGTTATTTTCTATTTAGTGATTGAAATATGTCACTTTTTGGAATGTACAAAGCTGGTGTTAGACTGATCCAGTACCCAAGTCAGAAATTTGAGGAGGGACCCTGGCCTGATTGCCCAGAGCAATTGCCCTGGTAGCAACTCTCTCCCCCCCCCCCCCCCTCAAGTGCTGGCCCTGACATCTGCTATCTTTACACTAACTGCTGAATCCTGTACTTCTGCCCTCATATCAGTTATTTGTTGGGGGTGGGATGGGATGCGACAAGGGGTAGTACAGTGGTGGAGCAGGGTGATGGCAGGTGCCAGTTTTATCTTTCAACACTTTGGCAACCCTAGGTGCATCATTCACATAGCTAGTGAGGATCTCCATGCCCCCACTATCTCAAAACATCCACAGTCCGTTGAACCCTCAGTTAGAAAACCATGGCAGTCAGTGGTGGTGCTCCAAACTGCTAATACCAGTACCGTGGGCACACTCAGGTGTCATACATGTTCAGTTCATGCATGAGAACTGAGCATGCCTAGGGTGCCAATGCCAGTGTCACTGGCATGGAGCACTGCCTTTGACTGCTGTGCTTTTCTAAACAGGGGTCAGCAGGCTAGGGACCTGCCCACTGGCCCAACCAAAAATTGCCTTGTGGCTACGCCACTGTGTTAGATGTGCTGATACTGGGTTATGCTAGTATTCTATAATGGAATCTGGGTACCAGGGGCATAGCTACCATTGAGCGAGCCGGACAAAATGCCAAGGGCTGCATAATGATAGGGGCCACCTGAAGCTGCTCCTGCCCATAGGTCTGGCATCCATACCTTTTTCTCTACCTCTCCTTCTCCCCCCCCCCCCCCACCACAACTGGCCCCAGCATCGCTCTATCCCCCTTCATTTCTCTGGCTTTTCCCTGATGCTACAGTGGGTGGCCAGCAGTGACAGAGGCAACCCTGAAAACTGGCTGTCTCTGACAGGTGGAGCCTTTCCTCTGCCATGTCCTGCCTCTCTGATGCAATATCCTGTGTGTGGAACATGGCAGAGGAAAGGACCCACCAGTCAGAGACAGCAGTTTTCAGTGCTGCCTCTGCTGCTACTGGCCACCTGCTGCAGTACTGAGTAGAAACCAGTGGGGAGAGGAATGGAGGGGAGGAGAGATGCGGGGGGAGAGAGCGAGCGAGAGCATAGGTGAATGGGAGAGAGGGGGGTTGATGCTGGACCTTGGGGGGGGGGGCAGATATAACAGTAAGAGAGAGACCTGGACCAAAGGGGACAGAGAAGAGAGGGGGTAGATGTTACACTGGGCAAGAAGAGGAGAGAGAGTGAGATAGACTGGACCAGGGGAGAGAGGGGTAGAGATACTGGGCCAACAAAGGAAGGTAGAAAGAGATGCCACTCCACAGAGGGAAGTGTAGGAGGGAAGGAAGAGAGAGAGGAGAGAAACAGGGACACAGAAGAGATGTTGGCTATGGAGGAAGCATAGGGACAGGGAAACAGAGGGGCAATGCTGGACACATGGGGAGGGATAGGGACACAGAGGACAGATGCTGAACATGGGGGGAAGATAGGGACACAGAAGGGAAATGCAGGACAGGATAGATAGGGACACACAGGAAAGATGGATGGTGGATATAGAGAGACCCTGGAGAGAGTTAAGAAAAAAACAGAAAAAAAGCAGAAGAGAGACAATCCAGCTTATAATCGAACGAGAATAACGCCCAAGTTCCGACCTAAATCGGGAGATGGGCGTTCTTCTCACAAAAACAAATAAAGCGGTATAATCGAAAGCCGAACTTTGGACGCTTTCAACTGCACTCCGTCGCAGATGCGGACAAAGTTGACGGGGGCGTATCGAAGGCGTGTCGAAGGCGGAACTGGGGCGTGGTTATCGGGCGAACAGAGATGGGCGCCCTTCGCCGATAATGGAACAGTTTTGAGCTAGAATTTAGGACACTTTTCCTGGACCCTGTTTTTTCACGAATAAGGCCCCCAAAAGTGCCCTAAATGACCAGATGACCCCCAGAGGGAATCGGGGATGACCTCCCCTGACTCCCCCAGTGGTCACTAACCCCCTCCCACCACAACAAATGATGTTTCACAACTTTTTACTTTCACCCTCAAATGTCATACCCTCCTCCCAAGCAGCAGTATGCAGGTCCCTGGAGCAGTTGTTAGGGGGTGCAGTGGACGTCAGGCAGGTGGACCCAGGCCCATCCCCCCCCTACCTGTTACAATTGTGCTGCTTAATGCTACTAGTCGTCCAACCCCCCCAAACCCACTGTACCCACATGTAGGTGCCCCCCTTCACCTCTTAGGGCTATAGTAATGATGTAGACTTGTGGGCAGTGGGTTTTGAGGGGGATTTGGGGGGCTCAACACCCAAGGGAAGGGTGCTATGCACCTGGGAGCTCTTTTACCTTTTATTTGGTTTTTGTAAAAGTGCCCCCTAGGGTGCCCGGTTGGTGTCCTGGCATGTGAGGGGGACCAGTGCACTATGAATCCTGGCCCCTCCCACGAACAAATGCCTTGGATTTATTCGTTTTTGAGCTGGGCGATTTCATATTCCATTATCGCTGAAAAGCAAAAACGCCCAGCTCACACCTTGACGAATAAAACATGGGCGTCTTTTTCTTTTAAAAAATACGATCCGCCCCGCCCCTTCACGGACCCGTTCTCGGAGATAAACGCCCATGGAGATAGGCGTTTCTGTTCCATTATGCCCCTCCACAGGACCAAAGCATTGCTCAGAAAACAAAGGTAGAAAATGTATTTTCTTCTTAATTTATTAATTGTAATATGCCAGCTTTGGGAAATGTGCATCCTCCCCCCCCCCCCCCCCCCCCCCCCACCATCATCATCTAGGTAGCAATGATGTTATAGGAGGCCCACCTTAAATTTTCTGTCTGGGGCCCATTCAGTCCTAGCTATACCACTACACCACTGCTGGGTACCGTGCTACATAAGTACATAAATTTTGCCATACTGGGACAGACCAAAGGTCCATCAAGCCCAGCATCCTGTTTCCATCAGTAGCCAATCCAGGTCATAAATACCTAGCAAGATCCCAAAAAAGTACAAAACATTTTTCTTCACTTAACATGTAATTAAACTCTGGAATTCGTTGCCAGAGAATATGGTAAAGGCGGTTAGCTTAGCGAGGTTTAAAAAATGTTTGGATAGCTTCCTAAGCTTCCTAAGCTATTATTAAAATGATCTTGTGGAAAATCCACTGCTTATTTCTAGGATAAGCAGCATAAAATGTATTGTATTGTTTTGGGATCTTGCCAGGTACTTGTAACCTGGATTGGCCACTGTGGAAACAGGATGCTGGGCTTGATGGACCTTCAGTCTGTCCCAGTATGGCAATATTTATGTACTGATGTACTTAACGCAATTTAGCCAGCCGCTGACCATTTAAATTGCTTGGTCAGGGCTAGCTGCTAATTTTCAGTGCCACTGAACTGGCAAAGTGCCACTGAAATTCACAGATAGCGCCTAACTCAAAGCCAGCTATGTTGGGAGAATTTTGGGGGTGGAGTCAGCACTTAGTCACGTACGTGCTGATATTCAACCAGGTTTAGTGCATAAATGGGACCATATAAAAGTCTATCCTATCTTTGTGAGCCTATTACAAAGGCGTACCAGCATTTTTAGAGCGTGCTAAATATAAGCATGCAGTAAGTGCTAGAGATGCCCATATAGTCCTATGGGTGTCTCTAGCATTTAGTACACAATAAAAATGCTACTGTGCCTTTGTAAAAGACCCCCATAATGTGCTAACCCATGGCTGCTTAAATGATGAATATCGACTTCAGTGGCTAAGGACGTCTTTTACTAAAGCTTAGCTCGAGTTATCTGCAGTAGGGCCCATAGGAATAAAATGGGCTCTGCCACAGATAACTCAAGCTAAGCTTTAGTAAAAGACCCCCCCCCCCCCCCCCTCTATGTGTTAGCTGGCTTAAAATTAACTGGATATTCAAAGCCAAATCCCGGACAGGACCCAGTTTTGAATATCCAGGAGCAAAACACCCACTACTGCCAGTTGAATATTGACCCCTAAGTAAACAGTTCATTTTTACAGAGCCTCCAATATTAGAAATGCTTCCTTAACAGATAGTGGGGATTAAAGGTTTTCTCCCACTGTGTCTGTGGAAAAAATGCTCAGTACATAGGGCCCAAACTATGAAAAAGTGTACTTCTAGAGAGAAAAGGGAAGGATGACCTTTGAAGAAAAGAGAGAGAAAAAAAAGTTATTCACTAGCAAAAGGGATGAAAAACAAAGGTTGGCTTCATTTTTTTTCCTTATCAAAAGCAGAAGCCATTGTTTTCATCTTTGAAAAGAATGCATTTTCAGTAGGTCATTTTCCTTTAGAAATCACGGAAGAAATAGGTTCAGACTGGAAGTGTATGTAGAGCAGATTATTCAATTCATTATTTAGGATGCATAGTAAGTTATTCTAATAACATTTTCTAAGGTTCTACTCATTCATTATTCACAGGATTATTCAAAGTGAATAGTCAATACAGACTCAATAGTGCCGGACACAGTAATGTTGAAAACCACAGGGAGGCGGATAACCTTTCACTATTTCTCTTTTAACAAAATTTACCAAATATAAATTAGAAGTCATTTCAAACACAGAAGCTTGGGGTGCACAGCAAAGGCAGTGTCCTTGATAGCTCTTAGAAAATATATGATCATATCTATTGTATAAAAATGACACCCCGTTAAAATAAAATAGCAAAGTATATGAACGATATTTTTGACCGTCTCCTCTCCAGTCTCTGCCTATGAAACCAACTGCAGCAACACTGAGGGTGTTTCCCCATAGAATTTCTTTGGAAGGCTAATACAGGGACTCAATCCAACCATATCAGAGAGGAGATTTCCACATGGAGGTTAATTTTATAAGAGTACCTATGTGAAAAGAGCAACAAGGCAGCTATTTGATAAAAGAAATATAGGTACTTATGTGTTTTTATGAAATAGACTTATACAATGACCCTCAGTAATGCAGAAGTGCTGTTGCACAAATTTAGACCTAAATTTAGAAGTAAATGTGTATGTGTATTCTCTATGTACATATATAAGTATATGCCACCTGGTCCGAGTCATTCTTAAGGGTGGGGTTTAGTTGGATTTTCCAATTATATGTCTAAATGACAAAGAGGCCGATGCAGAAAGCACTACCATGGGTTTAACCTAGTTTTATTGCTGATTTTACTGTCCACTCAGTGCAGAAATGGTTTCAGCACTGCACATTACATTAAAAGGCATGGTAATGTGGTCATTAACAATTCTGCAGACGTGCAATAAAAAAAAGGTTTTTGATGCAAGTTGTGCACAGGAAAGTTTATGTCAAATCCAGGGCAATGTAGAAGTGTTAGCTGAGAGGAGCGGATATTTAGTGGCACCCCCTCTCTCCCTCCAACCCAAACATCCTGTCCCAGATTGCTTTCTGCAATGCTCCCTTCCTCCCCCCAGATATGACCGATCCTCATGCCCTGACTCCTGAAAAGTATCCCTGGTTTTAGCGGCACATTCCCCTCCCCCCCAATATTTTTTCAGGGGAGAAAGAACCGGGAAGCTGTGTCCAGTTGGGGTGAGGTTTATCAGAGCATCGAATCAGGGGCAGCAAGGGGAGAGGCCGATGCTTGTCTGCCACTTCTTGTGTGTTTTTTAAAAAATGTCACCCTTCCTGTCTGTACCTGAGCCAATCACCAAATACCAATCAAAAAGGAGAGTACCTGGAACCAGAGTAGGAGTGGGCCAAAGAACTTCCAGCAAATAATCCCCCCCCCCCCCCCCCCCCGTTTACTAAAGCTTAGTTCAAGTTATCTGCATCAGGGCCCATTTTATTCCTATGAGCCCTGCTGCAGATAACTCGAACCAAGCTTTAATAAACAACCCCAAAAGTATGAAAACACTCTTTTATTGACAAAACACCAACAGTTAAAAAGACCCAACATGGGACCGTGTTTTGGCGAGAGCCGCCTGCTTCAGGGGTCACAAATGCCCTAAAAACCATGAAAACAAAAGCAATAATGAATACTTAACGTGAACCCAAATGCATATATATCATTTGGTGCAATCATATTTAAGTGCATATATAATAGTTTAAAAAATGCTGTATACCAGTATGAGGGCAGACACAAGAACTATATATGGCTGCAGACACCTATTGAATCAATAAATTAAACTGTGGATATAACTAAAACATATCAATAATATGTATTACATGAGATACAAGGTCAATATATAAAGAAACATTGTCACTGTATAATAAAAACATGCCGAAATACATTAGATAAAAGGATCCAAACAATAAAGCTGTAATACAGCCATCACCCTCAGGCACTTAAATGAAAGGTGACATTTAGCAATGAGCTGTAGATTGTCATAAGTATATAAGTATTGCTGTACTGGGACAGACTGAAGGTCCATCAAGCCCAGTATCATAGGCACCCCATATAAGAGGCTTGGGGAGGCTAAGCCTCCCCAGCCCGAAATAGAATGAGATTCTTGGAAGACTGAATATAGTTCTTTTACCGATGAAAAATCGTACTGGAAAATTGCATGTTTGCTCTTGAGGAAGGAATTGTGATTAGATCGTCGCCGGTAGCGGCACCATCTTCCTACTACCTAAAAATCTTAGTTTCTTACCTGTAACAGTAGTTTTCCGTGGACAAAGGATCTTCTAGCCACACCCCTTGAATATACGCCACGATGACGTGCGTGACCCGGCCATCCAATAGCAACGCTTTAAAAGAAAGCAAAAAAATTAGCGGATTCCCGCCCATAAGTACTGTATAAATACACTTGACAGCCCAGACCAGTCAGTTTAATAATATAGCTACGACAACTAGGGAGGGTAGGGAGGGATGGTGTGGCTAGAAAATCCTTTGTCCACGGAAAACTACCGTTACAGGTAAGAAACTAAGATTTTTCCATGGACAGGATCTTCTAGCCACACCCCTTGAAGACTCCCAAGCCAACACAGGTAACAAAAACATGTAATCATTAACATGAAATATACAGTAAACCCAAAGTCGGAGATCTGTTACCTGTGATAGGAGGAGGAGGACAGTTGTCGGTTACATTGCCTCCCGCAGGATTGACAGTCCAAACAATGAATCTGCCCGTGAAGCTGCATCCAAACAGTAATGCTTTGAAAAAGTATGCAGAGAGGACCAGGTAGCTGCCTTACAGATATCAATAAGAGGTGCTCTATGTAGAAATGCAGTAGAGGCTGCCATTGAACGTAATTTATGAGCAGTAACATGAGGATGTGATGCATGCTGGTGATAACAAAAATTTATACACTGAGTCACATATAATGATAAAGTTCGTTTTGATATTGGTTGTTGAGCATTTCCATTGTATGACAAAAAAAGCTGTGAAGGTCTATGACTACCTGACGTACGGTGCAAATAAATCGATAATGCTCTGATACAATCCAATGTGTGCAACCTACTGTGTTGAACAGATCGATGTGGAGGAGGAAAAAACACTGGTAAAATAATTGATTGATTTACATGAAAAGAAGAAACTACTTTTGGCAGAAACTTCGGATGAGGACGTAGTATCGCTTTATCATGTAATAATTGAGTATAAGGACTGTAATATACGAGTGCATGTAATTCCCCAATTCTTCGAGCTGAAGTAATAGCTATAAGAAACAAGGTTTTCCAAGTAAGATATTGAAGGGTTGTCTCTTGAAGAGGTTCAAATGGAGGTTCCATAAGTTTGTCTAAAACCAAATTCAAATCCCAAACTACTGGAGGTAATTGAACCGGAGGTTTAAGGTTAAATAACCCATTCAAAAATCTTTTAGTGATGGGATGTGCCATGACAGTGCAACCATCAATTGAATCATGAAAAACAGAAATCGCCGCAACATGTACCTTTACTGAAGATGCAGCTAGTTGTGAATTAGATAAAGAAAGGAAATATTCCAATAAGGAAGAAATTGAACACGACACTGGGTCAAGTTGATGCGCTGTACACCAATGACAAAATCTTCTCCATTTTGAGGCATAAACCATTCGAGTCGAGTGCTTCCTGGAAGCCAACAAGACTGCAAGAACTGGTTGAGAAAAAACTTGAGAAACTAATGATTGACTTGAAGATACCACGCAGTGAGCTGGAGGTGGCTGAGATTTGGGTGTAGAAGCTGACCGTTGTTCTGTGAAAGAAGGTCTGGAATTACAGGCAGAAACTGTGGTGGTCGGACAGCTAACTGGTTTAGCACAGGAAACCACACTTGCCTCGGCCAATACGGCGCTATTAGAATGAGTGATGATTTGTCTTGGAGAACTTTCTGCAACACTCTTGGAATGAGAGGGATTGGAGGGAATGCATAAAACAGAGAATCTGTCCAACGTATAGCAAATGCGTCCTCTGCTACTCTGTTCTTTGCAGGCCACCTTGAACAATATCTCTGACATTTGTTGTTCTGTGGGGAGGCAAAAAGATCTACTAGAGGCCAGCCCCACATCTGGAACAGTTCGTGAATAATTATGGTCTTCAGGGACCACTCGTGAGGTTGAAGACTCCTGCTTAATACATCTGCAATCTGATTCTCCCGACCTCGTAGATAAATTGCTTGAATCACCGAATTGAGGGAGAGAACTAGGTTCCAGAGTGTGACAGCTTCTTGACACAGATGAAGAGAACCCATACCTCCTTGCTTGTTGATATAAAACATTGCGACTTGATTGTCTATACGAACTTGAATCACTTGGGATCGAAGAAGATGGTGAAAAGTTTGAATAGCCAATCTGACCGCCCTCAATTCCAGAAGATTGATGGAATAACACTTCTCTTGATTGGTCCAGCGGCCTTGTGTCGAGAAGTGGTCGATATGCGCCCCCCATCCCACTTTGGATGCATCCGTGGTAAGAATTTTTGTTGGAAGAGGTGACTGGAAAGGCGCTCCTACCAAGAGATTGTGTTGATGTGTCCACCAAGAGAGCTGAAGTTTGATACGGGAGGATAGAAGAATCCTTGAAGTAAGCGGATCTTGATACTGAATCCACCTATTCTTTAAATACCACTGTAAAGGTCTCATGTGCAGACGTGCTAGTGGAAGTACCGCAACTGTCGATGCCATATGACCTAACAGAATTAGGAGAACCCGAGCCGTTATGACCTTCAGTGATTGAAGATAGTGAACTAATTGGATAAGCAAATGAGCTCGAGGGAGTGGTAACTTCGCTAGAGACTCGTATGACACCAGATCCGCTCCGATGAAAGTCAATCTCTGTGTTGGGATCAAATGTGATTTTTTGTAATTGATCACTAAACCTAACTTTTCGAGAAGCACAATGGTAGTCTGTAAATCTTGAAGATTCTGCTGAGAAGACTGGGCTACGATCAGCCAATCGTCGAGATATGGGAAAAGGACGATTCCCTGTCGATGTAATTGAGCAACTGGTGCTATGACACACTTCGAGAACACCCTGGGAGCTGATGTTAGACCAAAGGGCAGAACTTTGTACTGGTAATGTTGCCCTTGACAGACAAACCGAAGAAATCGTCTTGAAGAGGGATGAACAGGAATATGTAGGTAAGCATCCTGCAGGTCTATGGCTGAAAACCATGCTCCCTGATTCAATAGAGGGAGAATGACTTGTAACGATGTCATTCGAAACCTTTGTTTTGGGAGAAACTTGTTGAGATGCCGCAGATCTAGTATCGCTCTTTGACCTCCATCTTTCTTGGGAATGAGAAAAAATCGGGAATAAAAGCCCTTGTTTATGTCGTGAGCAGGTACAATCTCTATAGCATTGAGATGAAGAAGTCTGCACACTTCCTGACGTAATTGAAACACTTGAGAACTGGGGACATGGAGATGTGTAGATGATCGAAAAGGTGGGGTTTGTGAAAATACCAGAGAATAACCATGTTGAACAATCTCCAGAATCCACTTGTCTGTTGTTATTGATCTCCAAGCAGGGAAAAAATGTTGAATCCTGCCCCCCACCGGACATTGGGCCTGGGAAGGGTCAAAAAGATGGCGTAAGCTTTTGCTGCTGATGTGGTTGAATAGGCTTCTGAGAACGCCTTTCTCTAACCGGTCTAGCATGAAAATTGTATCGGTGATACTGAGATTTAAAATGAGAAGCTGACCGTTGAGGAGGAAAAGACTTCCTTTGAAAAAATCTATTCTTAGTATTAAAATAAGGCAAGCGTTTATAGTTTGATTTTGAAGGCTGTTGTTTATCTTGCTCCAACGTATCTAACGTTGTACAGTCCTCTTTAAGGCCCTCAATTAACTGTTTTACTTTGTCTCCAAACAAAGAATCCCCAACACAAGGAGCATCAGCTACCTTGTCATGAACATCTTCTCCCAATGCCGACGCTCTTAACCATGACAAACGTCTGGATGCAATAGAAGTAGCCGCAGTTCTGACCGAAGTGTCAAACTGATCATGAATAGTTCGGATCATTTGTTTAGAACTGTCTTCTAAATTTACCAGAATTTGCTGAAAAAGTGGCATGTTCTGTTGCTGAATCAATGATTGCAATTTGGATAAATCTTCCATGATGGTATAAAGGTATTCAATCTGATGGAACATGTGAATTGCAATACGTGCTGACAACATGGAAGACTGAAAAGTTTTCCATGCTAGAATGTCCATAAATTTCAAATCTTTCGGTGGTGGATGGTTGGTTATATCCAGTGCATTTTTTGTAGAAAAAAAGGTGCCGGTACTCATTATGGGCGGGGTCACCACATATGGCTCCACCCCTATGATAGCCACACCCACATTAGCCACACCCCTTATATCAGCCATGGCGCATATAAACAGACATCATTGAAAATATACTAGTATAGGAGAAAAACAATAACTTGTGATTTTTTTTCATTATAAATCATTTCTGTAAGATGTTACAGCTCCAGTATACCCAGTGCAAAATAAGACAACAGATGTAAATTCTCAAATTGGACATATTCCAAACACTAAAATGAAAATAAAATAATTTTTTTCTACCTTTGTTGTCTGGTGACTGTTTTCTATCCATACTGGTCCAAGTGTCTGATTCTGCTGCTGTCTATCTGTTCTCTTAACTCCGTTTCCAGGGCTTCCTTTCCATTTATTTCTTTACTTTCCTCCTTTCTTCTTCCATGTCCAGCATTTCTCCTCTCTCCCCGCCAAACCCTCTATCCATCCATGTCCAGCAATGCTCCTCTATCTCCTGCTCTGCTCTCCATCCATTTCCAGCATTTCTCCTTCCTCTCCTGCCATCCCATCCATGTGCATCTCCTTCCTATCTTCCCTCCCCTCCATCCATGTCCAGCATGTCTCCTCTCCCCTCCCCTCCCATGTCCAGTGATTCTCCTCTCTCCCCTGCCCTCTTCTCCTATCCAAGTCCAGCAATTCTCTCTTCCCTGCCTTCCCCTTCCATCCATGTCCAGCAATTCTCCATTCTCCTCTCTCCTCTGCCCTACTATCCCATCCCCGCCATGTCCAGCGATTCTCTTTTGCCCCCTATCCTCCCCCTCCCTTCAATGTCCAGTGACTCGCCCCAGCCTCCACTTGCCCCTGAGATCATTCAAACCCCAGCCCCATTTGCCCAGCCCCCCTTACCCATACACACATACCCCCAGCCCTACTTGCCCATACACACACCCCAGCCCCACTTGCCCACACACACCTCCAGCTCCACTTGCCCCCCCCACACACCCCCAGCCCTACTTGCCCACACACACCCCCAGCCCCACTTGCCCACACACACATACCCCCAGCCTCAATTGGCCACACCCCCCAGCCCCAATTGGCCACACAACCCCCCCAGCCCCACTTGCCCACACACACACACACCCCCAGCCCTACTTGCCCACACACACCCCCAGCACCAATTGGCCACACACACCCCCCCCCAGCCCCACTTGCCCACACACACCCCCCCAGCCCCACTTGCCCACACACACACCCCAGCCCCAATTGGCCACACAACCTCCCAGCCCTACTTGCCCACACACACCCCCAGCACCAATTGGCCACACAACCCCCCCAGCCCTACTTGCCCACACACACCCCCAGCACCAATTGGCCACACAACCCCCCCAGCCCCACTTGCCCACACACACACCCCAGCCCCAATTGGCCACACAACCTCCCAGCCCTACTTGCCCACACACACCCTCAGCACCAATTGGCCACACAACCCCCCCAGCCCTACTTGCCCACACACACCCCCAGCACCAATTGGCCACACAACCCCCCCAGCCCCACTTGCCCACACACACACCCCAGCCCCAATTGGCCACACAACCTCCCAGCCCCACTTGCCCACACACACACACCCAGCCCCACTTGCCCCCCCCCCCAGCCCCACTTGTTCACCCTCCCCTGCTCGCTCCCTGCTGTTTGCACCGATCCCTGCCTCCTAAAACGTATTTTTTCGCGAACCGGCAGACTGAAGACATAAAACAAACAGCTGACAGGCTTGCCTCCTTCGATCGCGTCGGCCGCTTCCTTTCCCTGCATTCTCAGCGCGTCCCGCCCTCGAGGAAAGGAAATGACATCAGAGGAGGGCGGGACGCGCTGAGAATGCAGGGAAAGGAAGCGGCCGACGCGATCGAAGGAGGCAAGCCTGTCAGCTGTTTGTTTTATGTCTTCAGTCTGCCGGTTCGCGAAAAAATAAGTTTTACGAGGCAGGGATCGGTTCTAACAGCAGGGAGCGAGCAGGGGAGCCCCAGAAAAAAGGTGCCGGTACGCCGTACCGTCGCGTACCGGCACAAAAAAAGCACTGGTTATATCTTTCTGCAACTTACTTCGTCTCATGGCTGATTTGACTACCAAAGATGCATGAGGAAGTTGCATCTTTCCATGACCCAAAAAATCGTGGACCTTATATTTATTGTCTAACGACCTTTGTGTAGGTCTAATTGAATAAGGTGTGGACCAAACTAATTTTTGATGATCTTGAAGCACCTGCGGTATAGGCAAGGCTATTGATTGCTTGACTAAATTTAAATATTTAGTGACAGATCTTTTCCCTTCAGAAATGTCCCCTTGAGATGTAAGGGGTATATGCAAAGTAGTCACTAATTTGTGTAAAAATTTTGTATAAGACTCATCCTGGACAGGAAGAGTCTCCTCCTGAGAAGTAGAAGGAAGAGCTGGAAGCGCAGGTAAATCTTGTCCTGTTGTAGTCATGTGTGTATGATGTGAAGAAGCCACTGAAGGCGCTGGTGAATTTACTGGTGATTTTACTGACAACACTTCCTGCACCGAAGGTGAAGGTGAAAAGGCACATAACTGCTGCCTCTGAGGTGAATGAGGCAGAGATATTGATTCAGAGGTGACTAATTGAGTTGATTGAACTGCAGGCTGATGCATTTTTTGCTGATTTTCTAACAACTTCGTTAGCAAATCCACTATTTTCAATTGTGTAGTGGAAGAAGTGGAAGAACGCCCTCTAGAGGAGGCATGAGAAATTGACCGAGTCGATCCCCTACATCTATCAGAGTGGGAGGGTGATCAAGCCTGCCTTCTGCATCGCTTCTTCTGAGGAACAGCAGATGAAGAAGAAGATGAAGAACTGGATCGAACAGTGCTTCTGCCTCGAGGAAAATACTCATATTTTGAAGAACGTCGATGGTGCCGTGCACTGCCCTGCCTGGTACCGACATCGGATCCATTGCTCGAAGTCGAGCTCGATGACCTCTTACGATGTCGAGGGTTGTCATGACGACGTCGAGCATCAGCTGATCTCGAAGATCTATGATGCCGACGTCGATCTCGAGAACTGACCTCGATGTCAGTGACTTCTCTCAGCGACGCTTGCTGTCCATTTTGTAAAGAAAGAACCTGAACCCCGGGCACTGAGGCAAGGGGGAGAGCAGGAATGGATGCCACCTGATCCCCGGGCACTAAGGCAAGGGGGAGAGCAGGGAGAATAGCAACCTCCTGAAGCGCTGAAGCTGCTGATGCTGTGACAGCCATATGCGGTGAAGCTTTGTCAGAGGAGCTGACAGATCGAGTTTCAGACTGAGACGCTGTCAAATACTGCTGTAATTTAAATGCCCTAATGTCCAAGGATTTCTGAGACATATTCTTACAGGCAAAACAGGACTTGGTATCGTGATGTTCACCTAAACACCTCAAACATCTAAAATGTTTATCTGTGAGAGACAATTTACGGGGGCATGTAGCGCAAGCCTTAAACCCCGTTTTTTTCTGAGACATAACGTAATAATTTATAATTGACTGACTGACTGACTAGTAAAAACCGGGTCGCTATCAATCGCGGAAAAAATAAAACTGACTGGTCTGGGCTGTCAAGTGTATTTATACAGTACTTATGGGCGGGAATCCGCTAATTTTTTTGCTTTCTTTTAAAGCGTTGCTATTGGATGGCTGGGTCACGCACGTCATCGTGGCGTATATTCAAGGGGTGTGGCTAGAAGATCCTGTCCATGGAAAACAGTTGCTTCCAGGCTTCAGCCTACATAATCGCATGTGTAAGGCTGCATTCTTCTTCCGCCGCCTCTGACACAACTTCCGGTTTCCGCGAGGGTGTCTGGGACGAGGTAACGATGCATTAAGGAAGGCCGTGGTGGGGTTGAAGCCCCAAAGGAAGCGGTTTAGTTAGTGCTGGGATGGGGATGGCGATGTAATCAAATTAGAGAGACCGCAGGGAGGGAGAGGGACACACGCTGCATTGGGGGGGGGAGACTGGCTAGACTGGAGGAGAGAAGGAGAAGTAAGAGGGAGAGACTGAGAGTGACTGGACTGGAGGAAAGGAAGAGAGAGGGATGTGAGGGTCAGGGGAGAGAGAGAGAGAGACAATCTGAGATTGGAGGAGAAGAAGAGGGGGAAAACACTGGAGGGGGAGCTGGAGGGGAGGGAGAGAAAGTGGAAAGTGCAGGGGAGAGCTAGGGACATGGAAGAGAGCAGGGGAGAGCCAGGGACATGGAAAAGAGCAGGGAAGAACTAGAGAGAGATGGGGAGAGAAAGAGGGGCCATGGAAACCAGCAGAGGAGAGCCAGAGAGAAGATGCTGGATGGAAAAGGGGTACAGAGAGAGAGAGATTAGTGGAAAGATGGAGAGAGAAAGAGGGGACATGGGCAGGAGAGATAGAGAAGCTGCTGGGGAGAAACTGGGGGAGACCCTAGCTGTCAGACGGAGAAATGCTGAATGAAAGGAGGGAGAAAGAGGGAAAATGCTGGAAGGAGGGGGCAGAAAGAGGGAAGACACTGGACGGAAGGGTATGGAGGGAAAAAAAGAAAGAAAATGGAAAGACACTGGAAGGATGGGGAGAGAGAGGACATGCTGAATGGAAAAGGGTCGAGAGAGAGAACTGTTTAGAAGGAAGGGGAGTTAGAGGGAGACAATGGATGGAAGGAGAGGGAGACAATGGAAGGAAGGATTGGGAGAGGGTAATGGGTAGAAGGATGGAGAGAGAAAGATGGATGACACTGGATGGAAGGGTAGAAGAGGAAGAGGGAAGGTGCTGGACATGGATGGAGTGAAGGGCAGGGAAGAGAGGAGAAATGTTGGACAAGGATGGAGGGAAGGAAAGACAAAGGAAGGAGATGCACACGGATGGAGTGGAAGGGAGAGAGGAGAAATGCTTGACATGGATGGAGGGGAGGGAAGTCAGAGGAAGTACATGCACATGGATGGAGGGGAGGGGAGAAATGCTGGATATGAATGGAGGGTAAATTGCTGAATTTAAGTGCTGGATCGGAACACTTTGAGGGCAGATGCTGAAACTGGAGAAAGGATAGGGACAGGGCTAAAGGTGATAGACAGGACGCATAAGGACATAGGAGGATAGTGGACATGGTGAGAGAAAAAATATCAAATGGAAAGAAGACACTGCATAAAACAGAAGACACTGGGACCAAAGCGAATAGAAAAACTAAATGATCAGACAACAAAGGTAGAAAAAAGTATTTTATTCAGAATTTATTAACTGGAATATGTCAGCTTTTGGAAATGTGCATCTGTGATATTTTGCATGTGTTTCAATTTTTCTAGTATTGCTGCATGCTGAGTCTGACTTCTTGAGGTAACTTTCCAGTTCAGTATTTTGCCTTCATATCTGTTGTGTCGTGTTTTTCATGTGTGATCAAGGTGCAGTATCTGCTAGCATGTAATATTTGCAGCCCTTTTTGTTTTGTTTTGTTTCACAAGGTAGTGTAATGGTGTTTTAGAGCCTGGTGTAATTACAGTTCTGCCTTTCCACGCTGTTATGGTTTGGTGAGGTTATGAGTGTGTTTTTGCACAAGTTTGTGTATAGTGTTTTACAGTTGAGCGATTGTGGTTAGTATGTGCTTTGAGCAACCACTTTATTCTTTGACATATGATACATATCTAATACCTAAATTTAATAAAAGGTATTAATTGTGACTATTTTATTTTTACTTATTTTTTTTCTGTGTGTTGTCAATTGTGGATATAAGCTCCACCCCTGGTTCCACCCCTAACCCCGCCCCCTTTAGCCTCCCCAAACAGTTGGGCCACCGACCGCCTATGCCCAGTATCCTGTTTCTACCAGTGGCCAAGCCAGGTCAGAAGTACCTGGCAAGATCCCCAAAACTACAAAACATTTTTATGCTGCTTATTCTAGAAATACAATAAGCAATGAATCCCCCCCCCCCCCCCCCAGTCATTTTAATAAGGACTTTTCTTTTAGGAATCTATCCAAACCTTTTTTTAGATCCCGTTAAGCTAACTGCTTTTACCACATTCTCTGGCAACGAATTCCAAAGTTTAATTATACGTTGAGTGAAGAAATATTTTCTCTGATTAGTTTTAAACTTACCACTTTGTAGCTTCATTGCGTGCCCCCTAGTCCTAGTATTTTTGGAAAGTGTAAACAAGTGACCCATTCCATTCCACTCATTATTTTATAGACCTCTGTCATATCTCACCAAACACCCACTCCCCACAACTGTACAACACTACCATAGCCCTAAGGGGTGAAGGGGGGCACCTACATGTGGGTACAGTGGGTTTGTGGTGGGTTTTGAAGGGCTCACATTTACCACCACAAATGTAACAGGTAGGGGGGATGGGCCTGGGTCCGCCTGCCTGAAGTGCACTGCACCCACTAAAACTGCTCCAGGGACCTGCATACTGCTGTCAGGGAGCTGGGTATGACATTTGAGGCTGGCATAGAGGCTGGGTGGCAGGGGGTTAGTGACCACTGGGGGAGTAAGGGGAGGTCATCCCCAATTCCCTCCGGTGGTCACTTGGTCAGTTCTGATACCTTTTTGAGGCTTGGTCGCAAGAAAAAATGGACCAAGTAAAGTCGACCAAGTGCTCATCAGGGACTCCCTTCTTTTTTCCATTATCGGCCGAGGATGCCCATGTGTTAAGCACGCCCCAGTCCCGTTTTCGCTATGCTTCCGACACACCCCTGGGAACTTTGGTTGTCCCCGCAATGAAAAAGCAGTTGAGGATGCCCAAAATCGGCTTTCGATTATGCCAATTTGGGCAACCCTGTGAGAAGGACACCCATCTCCCGATTTGTGTTGAAAGATGGACGCCCTTCTCTTTCGAAAATAAGCCTGAAAATAAACCAATAAGTTGGTGCATGCCTGACAGCAGGTGTAAATATTTCTGTGGGTAATTTTATAGCAGGGAAAGTTTGTACATACGTTCCCTTTTAGTACTGGTGTGCCTTATGTAACATTCGTTTTATTCCACTACTGTTGATCTTTTCTTTATTGGACGCTCCTAACAGGAGACAGTGTTCTAAACTCATCAGTTCAGAATACAGTTGCTCCATTGAAGTTTGTGTATAGAAGCTTACATTTATATACAATTGGACTATTTGACTTCTGACATAGGCATTTGTGCCGAAAAATGGCCATATCAAGTCTTTCCAGTTGTTTTATGCATTCATTGACAGTGAAATGGACTGTCCTCTATTTTATGTGGTTCGGGGAGGATGTCTTGGTATATGTGGGTACCAATGACATAGGAAAATGTGGCAGGGAGGTTCTGAAAGTCAAATTTAGGCTCTTAGGTAGAAAGCTGAAATCCAGATCCTCCAGGGTACCATTTTCAGGAATGCTGCCCATTCCACTCGCAGGACCCAAGAGCTAGGCAGAGCTTGCATGGTTGAGACAATTGTACAGGGATGAGGGATTTAGATTTGTTAGGAACTGGGCAACATACTGGGAAAGGGGGAGACTGTTCTGAAAGGATGGACTCCACCTTAACTGGGATGGAATCAGGCTGCTGGCACTAACTCTTAAAAAGGAGATAGATCGGCTTGTAAACTAAAATGGGTGAGAAAGCCGACATTGGCCTAGGAGAGCATGGTTCGGTGTGGAGTATCCTTGAATGATAATATTGAAGCAGGACATTTAGGGAATCTCAGTAGAGAGGTTTCAACAATGCTGAAAGTAAGTCAGGTGTGGTTAATGAGAGAGCAGGCTAAAGGATGCACATTATCCCCTTCAACTTCTAAGAAGCTTGTAGATCCAAGAGAAAAACACAATCCGAAGTGACTGTACACAAATCCCAGAAGCCTAAAAAATAAGATGGGAGAGTTAAGAGTATATAGCACAAAATGATGAGGTAGATATAATAGGTATCTCAGAGACTTGGTGAAAAGAGGACAATCAATGGGTCACTGTGTTAACAGGATACAAATTGTATCACAATGATAGAGAAGATCAAATTGGAGGGGGGTTGTGCTATATGTTAAAGAGATAATTGAGTCAAATAACCATTCCTCATGAAACAGATAGCAGCATGGAATCATTATGGATAGAAATCCCATGTGTGAAGGAAAGGACTATTCTTGTAGGGATGTACTATTGTCCTCCAGGACAGAACAAACAGACAGATGAAGAAATTTTTACAGAAATTAGGAAAGCTGGAAAATTGAGCAACAATATAATAATGGGAGATTTCAATTACCCCAATATTAACTGGATAAATGTTACATCAGGCAGCGACAGGGAGATAGAATTTCTAGATATAATAAAGAATGCTTCTTGGAGTAACTGGTTCAGAAACCAATAAGAGGGGGAGCCATTTTAGATTTAGTCTTTGGTGACATGCAGGTAATTGTGTTGGATCCTCTGGAAACAGTAATCATAACATGATCAAGCTACTGTCTAGAATGAAGCCACAAAAGAAATCTACTGTAACTGCATTTCATTTACAAAACGGTGACTATAATAAAATGAGGAAAATGGTTAAAAAGAAACTAAAAGGATCAGCTGCTAAGGTTAGGACACTATCAGGGGCATTTTCAAAAGAGAAGGGCACCCATCTTACGACACAAATTGGGAGATGGGCATCCTTCTCTCAGGGTCGCCCAAATCGGCATAATCAAAAGCCAGTTTTGGGCATCCTCAACTGCTTTCCATCACGGAGATGACCAAAGTTCCCAGGGGCCTGTCAGCAGTGTACCGAAGGCGGGACAAGGGCGTGCTTAAGAGATGGGCGTCGGCCGATAATGGAAAAAAGAAAAGCGTCCCTGATGAGCATTTGGCCGACTTTACTTGGTCCATTTTTTTTCATGACCAAGCCTCAAAAAGGTGCCCGAACTGACCAGATGACCACCGGAGGGAAATGGGAATGACCTCCCCTGACTCCCCCAGTGGTCACTAACCACCTCCCACCCCAAAAAAATCTTTTAAAACTTTTGTCTTTTTTTTTAGAGTATGGGTGAAGGACGTTCTTCGCTATGCCTCCAAGTGCAAAATGTACAAAATATACAAGAACTAGTAAAAAAGGCCCGTTTCTGTTTGTAAGGAAACGGGCGCTAGCAATGGTTTGTTTGTTTTTTTTTTTTTGGTATCTGTAGAGTTGTTAGTAAAGTGTGTGTGTTTGAGTGTGTGTGTCACAGTGAGACACAGAGAGTGGAAAAGAGTGTGTGTGTGTGTGTGACACAGAGCTACAGTGTGCCAGAGTATGTGTCTGTGTGTGTGCATGACCCCCTCATTCTATCCGATGTGCAGTTACCCCCACCTTTTGTGTTTGAAGTTCTGGGACCACAGGGGCGAGCAGTGAGTCTGAGTGTGAGTGTATGTGTGAGTGTGTGTGTGTGAGAGAGTGTGTCTGTCTCTGTGTGTGTGTATTTGTGTGTGTGCATGACCCCTTCCTTCTGTCCGTGTTGCAGGGTCGTCCCCTCCCCCCCATGTGTTTGTATTTTCAGTAACTTTTCCTTGTTTTAATCCTGCGATTGTGCTCTTTTGTCCATGCCCTCCATCCATCCATGTGTAACATTTGTCCTCTCCCCTTTCCCTCTCATTCTGTTCTCTCCCCCCTCTCCATGTGTTTTTGTCTGTCTCCTCTTGAAGTTCCAGGCCCCTCTCTTTTCCTCCCCCCTCCCTGCATGTGAGAGAGAACATGTGTGTGTGTCAGACAGAGAGTGTGTGTGTTTGAGAGTGTGTGTCACACAAAGAGTGAAAGACTGTGTTGTGTGTGTGTGTGTGTATGACCCCTTCCTTCTGTCTGAGGTGCAGGGTAGTTTTTAATCTCGTGATTGTGCTCTTTTTTTTCCCTGCCCTTTCTCTTCCATAAGTGTACCTGCTGTTAGGAAAGTTGGTCCGTCTGCTAGGCTTCATGCAGCTTGAGTTATAGTCCATGTCCCCTGCTGATGCGCCCGAGGCTGTGTCTTCACCTTTGTTTTTGTTTTGTTAGTGCGGGTCCAGAGGGCTGTTCAGCTTCCTGCTGCTTGCTGAGGTGCCCGGAGCCTGTGTGTTCACTTTTTTTTTTTTTTTTTGGTTAGTGCAGGTCTGGAGGGCGATTCAGCTTCCTGCAGCTTGCAGTGTGGTCGAGGTCCCCTGCTGAGTTGCCCGGAGGCTCTCTCTTCACCCTTTTGGGTTTTGTTTTTTTTTTGTTACTGTGGGTCTGGTGCCTTTTTTTTTCTTTTTTTTGCACGTGCCAGCAGCCAGTTCCTGCGTTCAGCTGTGTTTGTTGACGTCATTGAGTTCGATGCTGCCTAGCAGACCACCTCCGTGCTGAGGGAGCCAAGCATTAGAACGTTGGAGGTGAGTTTTATTATATAGGAAATCCACAATAAAGTGAAACCATTCATATGTTCTAAGTGTGGTAAAAGCTTTGGTTGTAATGTAAATCTCAAAGTGCATCAGAAAGTCCACACGGGATAGAAACTATTTGCATGTATAGCGTCTGGTAAAAGCTTTGGTTAGAAGGTAAACCTACAATGCACCAGAGAATACGCATAGGATTGAAACCATTTACATGTCCTGAGTGTGGTAAAAGCTTCTAAACATCTAAAAGTCCATAGTCTGCTATTAAGATAGGCATGGGGAAGCTACTGCTTGTCCTGGGATTGATAGCATGGAATGTTGCCACTATTTGGGCTTTTGCTAGTTACTTTGCCACTGTTGGAAACAGGATACTGGGCTAGATGGGCCATTGGTCTAACCCAGTATGACTTTTCTTATGTTCTTATGATGAATATATTTAAAAGTTTATTTTTACATCCTCCAGGCTCTTCTATATCCATTTTGTTTCATCCTCACTACTTTTCTATTCTATTTTTGTATGTTCCTGGCACACAAATTATCCTATATGTGACCATGTTGAAAAAGATTACTAAATCATGGTCTGTGCTTGGTTTTGTAGAACAATTTATGTTATAGTACCACAGGGCTTTCAGTTCTCAAAACTTTCAATGATGAAACAGTATGGTCTGCTTTTGAATGCAAAGAGCTTTTGGATTTATTTCTAGTCTATGCCTAAAGCACAATGACTTTGAAAAATAACATATATGAAAAGAGAAAAAATGAATGCACACTCTAAAAATGAATGCTGGTGCTCTCAAAAATGATTATCAATTAAGCATCAATAACTGGGGTACCTAGAAACAAAGTTCCTTCTAAGATATACACACCTCTTTCCCACTAGGCATACTTTGGTCCTTCTTTAATTTAAAACATATTGGAGTGGACCCTCTAGTCTCATGGAGCTGCCAACCTTACAATGTTGAAATCATGAAATACCCGGAGTTCATCTGTTGGGAAGAAAGATGTCAGCAGTCCTCCACGGACTTTAGTTGGAAGGTTGCCCAAAACCCCTTGGAAAATGGGTGCTGATTGAATACAGATTATTCTTCATTACTCAAATAACAAGAAAGATTATTTGGAAAAACATGCATAACTTTTAGGGTGAGATCTATTCTTTATCATCGCCATTCAATACTGTCTTCAATTTTGAACGATAGAAACTCTGTTGCACCACTACTCTCTCTAGCCAGCATTCCTCTTGGTTTTGACAACCTTTTTGGTCTGTGACCATTTATTGATAGCATCACACCAGGCTATTCTCTGCTTTTCTTGATCATATTCTCCATTACATGTTATTCTTCCCTATAAACTCATCCTGAGAATAAAAGAAATGAATGGTTGTCTCATAGTTTATCAGCATTAATTATCATTGCACCAATAGCAAATTTCAAGTAAGTACCTGTTTCTGTACAAGTTAGTTCATGGTTAACTAGTTTTAGGGAGCCTCAAATTTGTTACTTTGCTGAATGGTTAGGAGTTGCAACTGCAGAATTTGAATGACTATCCACTTTGTTATCATACAAGCCACATTGAGCCTGCAAATAGGTGGGAAAATGTGGGATACAAATGCAACAAATACACTACATCCGGTATTCCTCCCAATCAGAGATCTTATGAAGACAGAAATTACTTTAAGGTCTTGTAGGAAAGAGAGACCTGTTGCTGTGGCCTTTATGTTGGTGCCAGACCAGGGTTTTCAGCTTAGAAAAATCCAACCTTTTTATCCAAGTTGGAGACCGCTTTCAGTTATCTTGGTCACAAACTTTGAAACAACTTCCCTCTAATATCCACAATCATTCCTCTCTCCAGACCTATAAATGAACTCTTGCCTTCTACCTCATGATGCAGTTTCATTTCCTCTTTTTTTAACCTGTTTTATTGTATGTATTTTATGTATATCGTTCATCGTTTTTAGATTTTCCATTTTTGTAAGCCGCTTTATGCCTGTTCGTTTAGGCCACAGCGATATATCAAGTTTTAATAAATAAGTATATAAATACAGTCACTGAAGGGATAGTTCTATAAGGAACTGTCTAAAGTTAGATGGCAGTAATGCATGCGACTGCCAGTATTCTAGTCGTTTATGTGCATATATGACATGCCCATAAATGACAATAATTCAGCCACACGCTATTCTGTAAGTACACACCTATTTTTGATTGAGCATAGTTTACGGGTGAGCATTCACTTGGTTGTAGTCTGGGTGGAGTGTGGGTGGAGCACACCAAAACTTATGTAAGCAAATTTAGGCGTGTTCCCAATTTGCATGTGCAATTTCATAGAATAAGCTAATTAATGCCAATAATTGGCTTTTTAAAAAGAAATTATTGGCACTAATTGGATTTAATTGGGACTTACCTGCATATAGTTAGGTGTGAAATCTGCACCTAAACTGTACTTGCAGTCCAAAAAAAGGAGATGCAGAAACGAGAGGGTCATGAGCATTTCGTGGTGGAT
This sequence comes from Microcaecilia unicolor, assembly GCF_901765095.1. Lineage (NCBI taxonomy): Eukaryota > Metazoa > Chordata > Amphibia > Gymnophiona > Siphonopidae > Microcaecilia > Microcaecilia unicolor. The sequence goes on along the minus strand of NC_044036.1, from coordinate 267,218,530 downwards.
CAAGGGCTTGGTTTCAGTTACACACGTAATTGTAGAGTAATGGTGCTTCATGCATAAATTTAGGCATTGGACAGTTGCACCATGTTTTCATTGGTGCAAATGGCCGTGCCTAAATTTACACGCAACCTCTGCGTTTAAGCATTAATTCTATAAACCACACTGAATTTTAGGTGTGGCTTATAGAAAACTGTTTACATGGGGGGGGGGGGGGGGGGGGGGTGCTGGTTTTTTAGGCACCATATATAGAATCTAGCCCATTACTTATAGAATCATATAAGTTATGTGTGCATCTCCCAATTCTAGGCTTAAGTATTTGGGACCAGATTCTATAAATGGTGCTGAAAATTATGTTCCAATATAATTCAGCGCTCATCGCTATTCTACAAAGGGTGCTCCAGGGTGAGCACTCTTTATAGTACTCAAATTTGGGCACCAAATCCCTCACTTAACTTTGGGTGCTAGGACTTACGCCACCTGAAAACTGGTGCACATTTTAGGCGTGGATCCCTGATATTCTGTAACGCTGAGTACATCTTTTGTGAATGCCCCTAACCCACCCATACCCCTCCCCTTTTGAGTTGTGCATGATGCTATTTAGGCACCTATTGTTACAGAATAGCACATAGCCAGAACAGCGCCCTAATCATAATTAGTGCAAATTAAGTAGTTGTTAGTGTCAATAATTAAATCATTGGAGCCCATTAACTAATTGTTTTAGATGACTTTATAGAATCCAGGGGTTAGTGCCTGGTGAAAATGCTTGTGCCTAAATATTTACACACATATTTACCTATGGACTGGGTGTTAGAGAGAACTCCAGAGGCTATGAGAATGCTCTATAAGATAGTGAGATCTTGGAAATGTTGGTAGTTGAACTAACAGGAAGTAAGCAGTCTGGGAGATGTAATAAGAATCCATCAAGAGCTCAGAGCAAAGGAGAAAGATAATAGCTATTTAAAGGGTCCTTTAGGCACACTGAAAAATGGCTTGCAGTAGTGTAGGTGCGGGGTTTGGGCGCGCACCAATCCATTTTTTAGAGAGCCTGTAAAAAAGGCCCTTTTTTTGCCGAAAATGGATGTGTGGCAAAATCAAAATTGCTGCGTGTCCATTTTGGGTCTGAGTCCTTACCGCCAGCCATTGACCTAGTGGTAAAGAATCTGAGCGGTAATGACCTACACAAGTTCGTTACACGCGCCTGAAAATAAAAAATATTTTTCACACGCGCGTATCGGACGCACACCAAAAATGAAATTACCGCAAAAGTCACATGGTAGTCGGGCAGTAATTCCATTTTGGCGCATGTTGGGCACGTGCAGACGCTTACGCGGCTTAGTAAAAGGGCCCCTTAGCTGTCTGATTGTAAATGGAAGGAAAACCCAGACTGTTTGCAAAGAAGAGAAGAGCACAAGACAGGCAGAAGTGGGAAACCGGGTAGGAACCTGAGGGTTATTACACAGAATTAAGGAATTGCCAGGGATTTAGAGCAGTGACAGAAGAGTAATGTATTTTTCGTGTGAACGGTTCTGATTAGAAGCCATAGGGAAAAATTCAACTGGTGTTTTAGAGTTCCTGGGCAACGTTTGTGCTAGGGCAGATGGACACACTGGAAGTGCCATTAGAAAGACATCCTGGTTTGCGGTTTTGGCCCGGGGCTACATGTAGGATGCACTCATTACTGATCAGGGACCGAGGAGAATATAATTTCCTGATTAAATAACATTAATGCTAACGTCTGTACTGTATAGAGGAAGCTAAATCGGCTGAAAGTTTTTTGTAGAAGTTAATTTTAGTATGATTTCTGAAGAGCTTGTGCTGGTATTTTATAAAGACACATAGGTGCCCTCATATCTTGAAAATGCAAAAAAAAAGAATAAACTTTTCAATCCCACCCTTGCTTGGTAAATGCCTCCACTAAATGCATGTTCTCTACAGGCATATTCTACAACCCTCCATCCTCTACCCACACATATGATGGGCAATTTTAAAGTGGTCTATTTCTGTGAGAATATGAATTTATTAACAGGAAAAGCCTGAATTGGTTGAACAGACTGACAACCAGCTAAGTAAAATGTTTGAATCCTAGCCATGTTTAGCTTGCTCTACAGTTGAATTGCATATAACAGCCTAGTTTCTCTCTCCCTCTCTCCTGCTACTTTTCTCTTCTTGGCTACCCAATTTGCAGAGCAATTTAAAACATGTCAAAATGCCATCTAGTTTTAATTATGGTTATATTTATTTTCTATAGCCAGCGCTCATTTGCATACTGATTTGCTGATGTATGTCTGGGGATGGTTATGGGTCCCATCAGCTTTTCCTATTGCATCTGACTGACTAGTGCTATACACTTTTTATATACAGAAATTCTTTTGACAAAATAAATTGATGTTTTGGTTTGCTTTAGTAAGGTTTTCTTTTTCCATTCCTTTTGTCACCTGTACCAGTCTCAGGATTATTCAGAGAGCAGACCAGATACTGTTCATTCATATTAGACTTTGAGGCAGAGACATAGAACACTGATATGCATATTCAGCTAATTACAGACACCCATATTGAGCTGCCTGGATCCCTTGCTATGGAAGGATTACGTGTCCCTGTGTTATCCATCCAGAAACTAAACTTTACTAATAAAGCATTAATCTTGTTCTTAACATTTGCATTCCCTTGAATATTCATAATGAAATACAGTGGTAGAGCAACTTCCGAATTATGCACAAAAGTGAATTTTACCCATAGATTTTACAGTTTTCAAAAGTGAAAATTTCTCTTTGAAAATTGACTAGGAAAAAGAACATGCATAAATTTGCACCTGCTATATATGTGGTTGTTGTTTTCCTTGGTAATTTATGTGCAAATAGTGGAAAATGCAAGAGAATGTCTACAAATGCATCTCCTACCCCAACCCCACTCACAGGTAAAACTATGCACCATGGCACTACATGCATAGTTTTACTGGCAGATAGGGCAAGCAATTTTCAAAGAACCCATTGCATAGATAAAAAAATATATATTTTTTTTTTTTGCAGAAATGTCTAAAAATTGCCTCCTGGTAAGATTTTTCTAAAAATGACTTGAAATAAGTGATAGGAGCTCATAATAATTAAAAATAAAGTCCAAACAATTGCACAAGTGGCAGATAGATGTGATTCCCACTCAAAAACATCCACAGCATATAATCAAACATACTCCCAAAAACATCCAAGTCCGACAGGTGTCGAAAAAAGACATTTTCAGGAGGGATATTTCGGGGGGCAGGGGTCATGGGTGTGAGATGGGTGGCATTATGTGATGGAGGTTGTTTGCGATAACAGATAGCAAAATGACTTTCTGGGGCCATAAAGAAAAACTTCTAATTTAGATTTGTTTTAAGGCAAATACATCAAGCCCAAACCTGTCTTTGGATCCATTTGAGAATTTGCTGAGTTAGAGAGTGGAGATGTGGAACCGGTCACTTGTGAAAGATTATGGAGAGCTGCAGAATGGTTTGGTACATTTGTTTGTTTACCCCAGTCTGAACCTTTTGGCTCCCACATTTCCTGCCTTGCCTCCTCTGTGTCTCCTCTCCTCAAGTCCTTGCCCACACCTGCTAACCCCCAGCCACACCCATCCCTTCTCTGTATTTAGTCCCCTTTCCCTTCTGCTGTGTTCTTGCCCCACTAAACCCGCACTGTTCCCAAACCCCCACATAATCCATTCTACCTCCCTACCTGCTTTTATTGTGTCTCTCATTGTTGCTCTATTTCGTGTCCCACTTAGGGTTGTCAACTGGCTGGTTTTTGAATGGCCAGGCTGGCTGAAGGCAGAGCCTTACAACTGGCAACAGAAAAGCTGGGGGGGGGGGGGGTTGTGCCTCAAGCTCCTTACCCCCATGGTCCAGCAGCTCTCACTCCCTTCTCACTAACCCACGATTCCGGCATCTCTCCATCTGCTTCCCCCAGGCTCCCATGGGTTTGGAGGCATCTCTCCCTCCCTTTTCCCCCACCCTCACCACTGCAGTCCTCCAACAGCAGTGAGTCGCTGGCAGACAGGAAGACGCACTTCTTCTGGTTACCCCGAGGTGATACCTCTGTTGCATTCTACCTCTACTGATGCAACTTCATGTGAGTGGAACACAGCAATGAGAAGGCTCCGAGTCTTCGGAAGTAGTATGTTCTCTTTCCTGTCAGCAACTCACCATGTTTGAAGAACCACAGGCAGGAGAAAGAGAGGGAGAGATACTGGACCTGCACAAGGGCTGGGGTGGGAAAAGGATTGATGCCAGATCTGCAAGGGGCTGGGGAGGCAGAGAGAAAGAGGGATTGATGCCAGATCAACATGGGGGGAAGAGAAAGGGACCGATACCAGACCTGCAGGGGGAGGGATTGATGCCAGATGTGCTCGGGGAGGGGGGAAGAGAGAGGGATTGAAGCCAGATCTGTGCAGGAGAGGAAAGAGAAGAATTGGTTTCAGATATTCATGAGGGGTTTGGTGGAGGGATTGATTGATGCCAGATCTGCATGGGAGGGATTGATTGATGCCAGATCTGCATGGGAGGGATTGATTGATGTCAAACCTGCATGAGGAAGGTTTGATTGATTGATGGCTGACTTGCATGGGGGGAATGGATTGATATGTAACCTGTAGGAGGTGAGATAGGGATGAGCATCTCTATCCACGTTTTCATTCTTCATTGTTGGTGGCATTTTTATCTGATCTCGCTTATATTTTTCAATATGCCAGCTCGTGCAGCATATGGATATACACAGAGGCAGTGGCATAGGAAGAGGGGGCGGTGGGGCGGTCCGCCCCAGGTGCACGCCGCTGGGGGGTGTCGGCGCCTCGCTGGTTCCTTGCTCTCTCTGCCCCAGAACAGGTTACTTCCTGTTCCGGGGCAGAGAAAGCAAGGAACCAGCGAGGTGCCGACACCCCCCAGCAGCGTGCACTCGGCGGATTGGCCCTCCCGCCCGCCCCTCACCGCCTTCCAGGTATGTTCTCACGGGAGGGTTGCGCTACGGAGGGGGGAGGGTGCGTCGCGCTGCACCTGGGAGGGGTGCACAGCGACGACCCGCCCCGGGTGTCAGCTGCCCTCGCGATGCCACTGCACAGAGGAAGTGTTGTTTCATCAGTTAGAGTAGTAATTAGTTCTAAATCATAATCATTGTGTCATTTGGAGGGGCCGGTTATAGGGACTCACTGTATTCTGATGCTTTCACCTAGTAAAGGATCACCAAAACAGACTTTATGAGTATCAGGTGCTTAACAATCAGACTTACTATTTATATATTTTTTTGTTACATTTGTACCCCGCGCTTTCCCACTCGTGGCAGGCTCAATGTTTTTAAATCCATTAATTAGGTTGAGACCTGGGGGACTCTAACAACTTTATTTCCTGTGTCTACACCAAAAGAAAAAGATGGCATGTGGGAACTTGCTCCTTCTGTTTTCTGGATTGCAGTGGTATATTATAAAAATGCACTTGTCTTTTTTTTACTATTATTTCACAGAGAAGGTATTGAATGATGAGGGAAGGGTTTCCTTCATGCAGAACTGTCCAGTCAGTCTAAATGTGCCAACATTGGCCAGTTCAGCACACTATTAGCCACCAAGTTCATACAAAGTTAATTATGTGCAATGGAAAATAAATCTGTTGGCTCAGGCTGCTTGCTATGTGAAATTTCCATCACTGTTTCATTATTGCTACCAAGTATTACATATTAAGGGCATTTGCTTTAAACTTTGTTTTAATTCGCATATCCAGTCCTTACATGCATGTGGTTTTGCTTTTTAAACCCAAGGGTGGTTGAACAATTAGGTATAAACTGTGTTGTTTCTGATTTTACTTGTTTTGGACTGCTTTGGTTCCTATTGATCTGTACATCTGCTGTCTAGGATTTTGGAAGATAGAAATGAGAAAATAAAAGTAAGTTTTGGATATACTCTGTAGAAACTGTTGTTTACTTTTGCAGTGTGTGTATGGATGTCTGTTCTGGTGTGTGCATGTCTATACATATGACTATGATTTCTGAACATGCAGCTTCATTAAAGGACAGGCTTTTAAATGCCAAGTTGGGTATATATGCTAATCTCAACTTTGTTAAATGTTTCAGACTTATCCATCTACTTGTTCCTATAATATAATTGAATTCTATTATTCTGTATTTTCAAACACATGAAGACTATGCCATGCCTCTGTAGTTATGTTCCACTAATAAGTTAAATGATTAACTGGCTTTCTTGAAAGGATTATATAACCTTTGGGTGCATGACTAGGAACACAAACATATGCTTATTTATTCAATATCACAATTCCTCATGTAAGGGAGAAGGGGGTGGAAGGAACATTGCCAGGAACTCCAGGGAGAGAAAACAGTAGAACCAGACGAAGGGACAAGAAGACTTATTTTATTAATTCAGCTTAATAAGACGATTAATATTTGTTATAAAGCAAAGTTGAGGGATATGTGCCACTGCAGTAATTATTTTCCAGGATACTGTGATGTATGTCGAGAGGTTGTCCAGACTCAAGTGTACTATAATGGCAAAGTTTAAGTTATGGGATAATGCAACTTCATTTTAAAATGTTAGTGTTTCCAAGGTTTCCATAAGTGTGCATGTAGTTCATGTTGATACAGGACAGACTGTTTACTTAGAGATCCATTATCAAATGCCCTCTAAGGCATTATTTAGGCGTATACCAAGCACTACTCACACCAACACGCCTAGTGCCTGCCCCCCCCCCCCCCCCCCCCAATTTGAACTGTAGGCCCTCCTAAAATGTCAAGTCTGGCTATGCCCCTGGATGCAAGGTTCCAAATTAGGAGTCACCAACCAGGAAAGGGACCTAGGTGTCATTGAAACCCTCTGCTCAATGTGAAGCAGCAGCTAAAAAAGCAAATAGAATGTTAGGAATTATTTATTTATTTATTAGGATTTATTTACTGCCTTTTTGAAAGAATTTACTCAAGGCAGTGTACAGTAAGAGTAAATCAAACGTAAGCAATAGACAATTATAGCAGTAAAAATATTCAACTAACAATACAAATTATGGCAAAGTATACTACTTACAATGTCAACACAATATGTAATAGAACATTTTAATAGACAGCGTAGGGTATAAGCAAAGATGGAACATAGAGATAAGTAAGAGAATAAGAGGAGTTAGAAAATAAGGTGACTAATTTAAAGAAAGTTGCACATGAAGTCAGAGAGATGATTAAATGTTATCTCAGGTATGGTAGAAGTGGATAAACATGTCCTGCTGCAGTATATGCAGCCTGTGTCACTCTTTGAGGGGCATAATTGAATGAAAACGCCTATCTCCATGGGCGTTTATCTCCGAGAACGGGTCAGTGAAGGGGCGGACCGAACCGTATTTTGGGAAAAAATAGACGCCCATGTTTTATTCAACAATGTGTGAGCTGGGCGTTTTTGTTTTTCAGCGATAATAGAAAATGAAAGCGCCCAGCTCAAAAACGAATAAATCCAAGACATTTATTCGTGGGAGGGGCCAGGATTCGTAGTGCACTGGTCCCCCTCACATGCCAGGACATCAACCGGGCACCCTAGGGGGCACTTTTACAAAAACAAAAAAAAAAGGTCAAAGAGCTCCCAGGTGCATAGCACCCTTCCCTTGTGTGTTGAGCCCCCCAAATCCCCCTCAAAACCCACTGCCCACAAGTCTACACCATTACTATAGCCCTAAGGGGTGAAGGGGGGCACCTACATGTGGGTACAGTGGGTTTGGGGGGGTTGGACGACTAATAAGCATTAAGCAGCACAATTGTAACAGGTAGGGGGGGATGGGCCTGGGTCCACCTGCCTGAAGTCCACTGCACCCCCTAACAACTCCTCCAGTGACCTGCATACTGCTGCCAGGGAGCTGGGTATGACATTTGAGGGTGAAAATAAAAATGTGTGAAACATCATTTTTTTGTGGTGGGAGGGGGTTAGGTACCACTGGGGGAGTCAGGGGAGGTCATCCCCGATTCCCTCCAGTGGTCATCTGGTCATTTAGGGCACTTTTTGGGGCCTTATTCGTGAAAAAACAGGGTCCAGGAAAAGTGTCCTAAATTCTAGCTAAAAACGCATACTTTCTTCCCATTATCGCTGAAATGCGCCCATCTTTGTTCGGCAGATAACCACGCCCCAGTTCCGCCTTCGCCACACCTCTGACACGCCCCCATAAACTTTGTCCGCATCCGCGACGGAGTGCAGTTGAAAACGCCCAAAAATCGGCTTTCGATTATACCGCTTTATTCGTTTTTGTGAGATAAACGTCCATCTCCCGATTTAGGTCAGAACTTGGGCGTTTTTCTCGTTCGATTATAAGCTGGTTTGTGTGTGTGTCTGTCTGTCTGTCTCTCTCTCTCTATGTGTCTGTGTGTCTGTCTGTCTCTCTCTATGTGTCTGTCTGTTTGTCTGTCTGTCTGTCTGTCTGTCTGTGCGTGTGTGCTCCTTCCATTAAAGGCCTGGTTGTAGAGCCAATCTTTCACCTTAGGAAAGGAATGGAAAACAAAAATGAGGCCATTATAATGACTTTGTATCGCTCCATGGTGCGACTGTACCTCAAATACTGTGTGCAATTCTGATCACCGCATCTCAAAAAAGATATAGTGGAATTAGAAAAGGTACAAAGAAGGGCGATGAAAATGATAAAGGGGATGGGATGACTTCCCTATGAGGAAAGGTTAAAGTGGCTAGGGCTCTTCAGCTTGGAGAAAAAATGGCTGAGGGGAGATATCAGAGAGGTCTATAAAATAATGAATGGAGTAGAACAGGTAGAAGGGAATCACTTGTTTACTATTTCCAAAAATACTAGGACACACTGAAGCTACAAATACTAAATTTAAAACAAATTGGAGAAAATATTTCTTCACTCAACATGTAATTAAAACTGGAATTCATTGCTAGAGTATGTGTTAAAAGCAGTTAGCTTAGCAGGGTTTTAAAAAGTTTGGGATCACTTCCTAAAAGTCCATAAGCCATTATTAAGATGGAGTTGGGGAAAATCCACTGCTTATTTCTAGGATAAGCAGCATAAAATGTATTGTACAGTTTTGAGATCTGCCAGGTACTTGTAACCTGGATTGGTCACTGTTGGAAACAGGATGCTGGACTTGATGGACCTTCGATCTGTCCCAGTATGGCAACGCTTATGTTCTACCATTGAGTGGGTTATTACATTTTTTAACGTGTTCTGTAGGTGTACATTTAAAAGAACATTTGAAGGCCATTTCAGTGACTATGCTGGAAGGTCGTCTTTGCCACCTATCCCCCCCTTCAATCCGTTCAGAACGCTGCTGCACGTCTTATATTCCGCCAAAACCGATATACTCATATCACCCCTCTCCTCAAATCACTTTATTGGCTTCCGATCAGATATCGCATACAATTCAAGCTCCTCCTCCTTACCTACAAATGCACTCAGTCTGCGGCTCCTCACTACCTCTCCACCCTCATCTCCCCCTATGTTCCCGCCCGCAACCTCCGCTCACAGGACAAAGCCCTTCTCTCAGTACCCTTCTCCACCACTGCCAACTCCAGGCTCTGCTCATTCTGCCTTGCCTCACCCTATGCCTGGAACAATCTTCCTTTACCCATACGCCATGCCCCCTCCCTACCCATCTTCAAATCTCTGCTTAAAACTCACCTTTTCAATGCTGCCTTCGGCACCTAACCGCTCTAGAAATATGAAATGGCCAATCTATCCATCCTATCAGATTAACTGTTCACTCGTCCTCTAGATTGTTCACTTGTCATTAAAATGTTCTCTTGTCTTTTAGATTGTAAGCTCTTTGAGCAGGGACTGTCCTTCTATGTTTAAATTGTACAGCGCTGCGTAACCCTAGTAGCGCTTTAGAAATGTTAGTTAGTAGTAGTAGTAGTCAATTACTCATCTGGTGATTACAACCAAGGCCAACTCAACCAATAGGCAAATTAGGTGTTTGCATAGGGAATCAGTTTCTGGAGGGCAGCAAAGAGCAGCTGCAGTAAGGCAAAAATGATTGGTCCACTCACCTCTCTAACAAAGACTCATCAGTCCATACTTTTACTTACAGGTAGGTAAAATTTTCAAATAGCCCATTTACCCTTGTAAGTGAAGTGGCTTTTGGAAATCCCCCTCATTAAGTATAATTACAAAACAACATTAATATCAAAAAGTATGATGTTCAAATGGATGGTCTTATGGACAAATGGGCTAACCCTCAATTTTGCTGATTTGTGGCTTTTTGAATAAAGTGGACATGTGGACTAAGCTAACAGCCAATTAATGTCACAGATTTTTGCATGTGATTGAACAGGCTTTCCCCATTGGTCACATGGACAACTACATAGTAACATAGTAAATGACGGCAGAAAAAGACCTGCATGGTCCATCCAGTCTGCCCAACAAGACAAACTCATATGTGCTACTTTTGTGTATACCCTACTTTGATTTGTACCTGTCCTCTTCAGGGCACAGGCCGTATAAGTCTGCCCAGCACTATCCTCGCCTCCCACCACCGGCTGGCTCTGCCACCCAATCTCGGCTAAGCTCCTTAGGATCCATTCCTTCTGAATAGGATTCCTTTATGTTTATCCCACGCGTGTTTGAATTCCGTTACCGTTTTCATTTCCACCACCTCCCGCGGGAGGGCATTCCAAGCATCCACAACTCTCTTCGTGAAAAAATACTTCCTGACATTTTTCTTGAGTCTGCCCCCCTTCAATCTCATTTCATGTCCTCTCGTTCTACCGCCTTCGCACCTCCGGAAAAGGTTCATTTGCGGATTAATACTTTTCAAATATTTGAACGTCTGTATCATATCACCCCTGCTTCTCCTTTCTTCCAGAGTATAGATGTTCAGGTCGTCAAGTCTCTCCTCATACGTCTTGTAACGCAAATCCCTTACCATTCTCGTAGCTTTTCTTTGCACTGCTTCAATTCTTTTTACATCCTTCGCAAGGTACGGCCTCCAAAACTGAACACAATACTCTAGGTGGGGCCTCACCAACGACTTATACAGGGGCATCAACACCTCCTTTCTTCTGCTGGTCACACCTCTCTCTATACAGCCTAACAACCTTCTAGCTACGGCCACCGCCTTATCACACTGTTTTGTCGCCTTCAGATCCTCAGATACTATCACCCCAAGATCCCTCTCCCCCGTCCGTACCTATCAGATTCTCCCCGCCTAACACATACATCTCCCGAGAGTTTCTATTCCTTAAGTGCATCACTTTGCATTTCTTCGCATTGAATTTTAATTGCCAAACCTTAGACCATTCTTCTAGCTTCCTCAGATCCTTTTTCATGTTTTCCACTCCCTCCCAGGTGTCCTCTCTGTTGCAGATCTTAGTATCATCCGCAAATAGGCAAACTTTACCTTCTAACCCTTCGGCAATGTCACTCACAAATATATTGAACAGAATCGGTCCCAGCACCGATCCCTGAGGCACACCACTACTCACCTTTCCCAACTCCGAGCGAATTCCATTCACCACCACCCTCTGGCTTCTGTCCGTCAACCAGTTCCTAATCCAGTTCACCACTTCGGGTCCTATCTTCAGCCCTTCCAGTTTATTTAAGAGCCTCCTGTGGGGAACTGTGTCAAAAGCTTTGCTGAAATCTAAGTAGATTACGTCCATAGCTCGTCCCTGATTCAATTCTCCTGTCACCCAATCAAAGAACTCAATGAGATTCATTTGGCACGATTTCCCTTTGGTAAAACCATGTTGTCTCGGATCTTGCAACTTATTGGCTTCCAGGAAATTCACTATCCTTTCCTTCAGCATCGCTTCCATTACTTTTCCAATAATCGAAGTGAGGCTTACCGGCCTGTAGTTTCCAGCTTCTTCCCTATCACCACTCTTGTGAAGAGGGACCACCTCCGCCATTCTCCAATCCTTCGGAACCTCTCCCGTCTGCAAGGATATGTTAAACAAATCTTTAAGAGGACCCGCCAGAACCTCTCTGAGCTCCCTCAATATCCTGGGGTGGATCCCATCTGGTCCCATGGCTTTATCCACCTTTAGCTTTTCAAGCTGTTCATACACACTCTCTTCCGTGAACAGTGCTCTATCCACTTCAATCTCATTTATACTTTTTGCAGTCCATCGCGGTCCTTCTCCAGGATTTTCTTCTGTAAAAACAGAACAAAGGTATCTATTTAGCAGATTTGCTTTTTCTTCATCATTATCCACATAACGGTTCGCAGTATCTTTTAGTCTCACAATTCCCTTTTTAGTCATTCTCCTTTCACTTATATACCTGAAGAAATTTTTGTCACCCCTCCTTACATTTCTAGCCATTTGTTCTTCCGCTTGCACTTTCGCCAGACGTATCTCTCTCTTGGCTTCTTTCAGTTTCATCCTGTATTCCTCCTTGTGGTCCTTTTCTTTAGTTTTTGTGTATTTCTGGAACGCCAACTCTTTAGCTTTTATTTTCTCAGCCACTTGCTTGGAGAACCATATCGGTTTCCTTTTTCTCTTGCTTTTATTTACTTTCCTTACATAAAGGTTCGTGGCCTTATTTATAGCTTCTTTCAGCCTGGACCACTGTCCTTCCACTTCTCGTATTTCCTCCCAGCCCATCATCTCCTTCCTCAGGTATTCCCCCATTTTACTATTTACATGAACTACCTCAGGTGTGAACTTGTCCATAAGACCATCCAAATAGACATTTTATAGGATTATTCTGAGAGGGATGGTGTTGAGATGATCATGATTGTTGAGTTTACTTATTGATATCTTGATGAAGGTGGCATTTAAGGTGTATACAGTTAAATGAGAGAGTACCAGGCAGAAAGTTTGCCTATGGCCCTAATACCTTTGCACCAGCCCTGTGCATATGAAATTACTTTTTCAGTGTGTGGGGGAAATATAGCTTGATTTTTGTAAAGTACAGATCTCTTCTTGGAGATAGACTTGTGTGGAATAGGCATCAGAACCAGTTCCAATAGCACACAAATGCCAACTCACAAATTTACACTTGATCAGAAAAAAGTGTAAATCCATGCACATAGTCTATGTGTATGCCCTGCTTTATAAAATACACACACATTGCAACAGCTCAATCTATGCCACCAATAGCACCTTTACACAATGGGCCAGACTGTATTGACGTCTAAAATGTAGGTGCGTTTTAATAATGCGTGTAGCACTATTCAATAAATCACATCTACAGTAAGACCCGATTTATAGAATAATGCATAGGCTGGGTGAATGTGCATACATTTGGGCATGGCCATTTATGCCACTAAAAACTTGGTGTAAATGCCCATGCCTAAATGTAAGTGCATTCTCCCAAATTCTATAACAACGTACGTAAATGCTATTGTCGTCCATGACACACCTACACTCCTCCCATGGCCTTGTCCCCTTTTCAGCTACATGCATGAGAATTTGCATGCACCTCTTTTTAGAATACACCTAAAAAGAAATACGCATTAATCCCAATTATTGCAAATTAGTGATGATAATTGGTTATTGGCCAATTATCATGACTAAATTGGCTCACTACTCAATTGAGTAGCGTGCGTAAATTGGCCATGCTCACGTGCCTTATATAGAATCAAACCCTATGTGCATAAATGATTTTTCCATGCACATATATGGCCATGCAACTTTATAAAAGTAATTTTCAATGGCCTTACACATGGATAAAACTTTATAAACTTACCCGCAGCTGGGGTTATCATAAAAAGAAAACATGTTTTACATGCAGAAAGTAGCTGGTATAAAATTCTGTGAGGGTATACACATGTGAAAAATAAATTAACTGAAAGATAGCGCCTTGTACACTTGTACACAGTCTATGCATAGGCATTCCCAAGGTCGGTATCCGGCAAGTGTCAGACTTGTGAGTTCTTGTACCAAGTAGAGCGCTGCTAAGCCCGGTACTTATACCAGGTTCTGCTTGGTGGCCGGACAACCCCGGGTTTCACCTATGCTGACCACCGTTCCCCAGAGGTTGAGCCCCTAGGTGCAGTGACGTTCCTAGGGGGGCTGACACCCGGGGCGGATCACCGATGCGCCCCGCCCCCCGGGTGCAGCGCCCCCCCCCCCGGCAAAAGGACACCCCCGCAAAAGAACCCCCCCAGGTGCACGCCACTGGGGGGGTGCCGCACGCACCTGTCCTTCCTTCGTTCCATGCTCCCTCTGCCCCGGAACAGGAAGTAACCTGTTCCGGGGCAGAGGGAGCATGGAACGAAGGAAGGACAGGTGCGCATGGCACCTCCCCCAGTGGCGTGCACCCGGGGCAGACCGCACCCACCGCTCCCCCCTAGGAACGCCACTGCCTAGATGCGGGCGGCCTGCAGGACTTACGAGATGGAGCTGGAAGCGGGGTGGTGAACGTATCGGCCAGGCAGGCAGCCGGTCAAGAGAGTAATCCAGGTACAGGCAAAGTCAGTAGGCAGGCAGCAGGCAAGAGAGTAATCCAGGCACAGGTAAAGTCAATAGGCAGGCAGCCGGTCAAGAGAGTAATCCAGGTACAGGCAAAAGTCAGTAGGCAGGCAGCAGGCAAGAGAGTAATCCAGGCACAGGTAAGGTCAATAGGCAGGTAACAGGTCAGGAGAGTAATCCAGGTACAGGCAAAGTCAGTAAGCAGGCAGCAGGCAAGAGAGTAATCCAAGTACAGGCAAAGTCAGCAACAAGGGACAAAGTAGAGAAGAAGCAAACTACTGAGCAAGTAACACCTACCAAAGTAGAAGCCGAAGCATGGAGTCCAGGAAGATCTGAGCTAATAAAATGCTGGCGTCTGACATCAGCAGGGACCAGCACGGAGAAGAAGCTCAGCCATAGGACAACAGCAGGGGAAGGAGGAACCAGGAGACCAATAGGAGAGAAGCAAGGGAAGCCAGGCAGAGGAAGAGCAGACCCAGATGGGTGGAAGCAAAGCAATCAAGGAGCCTGCAGCCAGAGAAGAACTACACACACATGGCTCAGGGCTGTGCCAGTCAAGTGTGCGTGTCGACGGGACCCTGCGCAGCCTGAGGACGCCAGTTGCATTGAGGTAAAGGACATGACAGCAAGTTACCATTGGCACAGTTCCCACCCACCAATTCCTGCCTGAGCAATGCCCTTCTAGGACTTTCCCCCTCTGGCCAATTCCCACTCAAGGGGGACAATTCCCTCCTAGGATTGTTCCCCTCCGGTTATTTCCCACCCTGTGAAATTTTTCTTACTGGTATGTAGTTTTTGGTCTTTTTTCTTGTGTTGGTGTTCTGTCAGGGGGGGGGGTTCTTATGTGCCATAATTTTTATGAGAAGCATTGCTGTGTGGACTGGCATTTGTTGCATTGGGTGTAGGTGAAGCATTTAGTCTGGGAGTGGAATCAGGTGGGAGTGGAAGAAGTGAAGTTTTGATTTTGGGAGCGGAGCAGAATTGGGAGGGGGTGGGAGAGATGAAGTTTGAGAGAGAGATGAAGTTTTGAGTCTGAGAGCAGAATTGGGTGGAATGGGTTAAATTTTAAATCTCCAATGTAGGGTTTGACTTATTATTGGGTTTAGGGTTTGTTTGTTTTTGGAAGTTTTTTTTTTTTGGTGTGTCGCGTTATATCAGGTTTTTTTTTTTTTTTGCTTTGAACTCCATTATGTCTGTGCTGGTAATATTTTGTGTAAGTTTTATATATATGTAATAATTATATTAAATGCTTAACTCAGCAATACAACAAACAAAAAACTTATAATGAACACTATATAACCCCTCTTCTCTACGATTCCCTACTGTGTTTGTAACATATTTATTTCACTGACTATAACATTACTCTGTATTTGTTTCATCACCGGAGGTAGATATCACCTCACGGTATTATGTAAGCCACATTGAGCCTGCAAATAGGTGGGAAAATGTGGGGTACAATTGTAACAAATAAATAAATATATATATGGTGTGGTGTGGTGTGGCATGCTAAACATAATGTTTTTAGGGAGGGGGGCATTGCCCACCCCAAAAAATCTGCTTGTCTGGAAAGGTAAAGGAAAGGAGATAGATTCTAGATCATGTTGCATCATGATTGTTAAAGGTGGGAATTGTCCTCCCTAGATTGGTAGGAATCAGTTAGGTGGTAATTGACCTAGGTGGCAATTTTCCAGATAGGAATTGGTGAGTGGGAACCAGTGGCATACCAAGGGGGGGCGGTGGGGGCGGTCCACCCCGGGTGCCAGTGGGTGGGGGGTGCTCCGCTCCCGCCGCCTCCTTTAAACAAAAATCGGCGAAGCAGCGTCGCAGGCAGCACCTCGTCTGCCCTGCTTGTGAAAAAATCAAATCTCTCCTCCTTGTCTTGACGTTGACTCGGGCCTTCCAATCAACCACTATGTCCCGCCCTCCTCTAAGGTAACTTCCGCGAGGGCGGGCGGGACATAGTGATTGATTGGAAGGCCCGAGTCGACGTCAAGACGAGGAGAAGGAGATTTGATTTTTTTACAAGCAGCAGGGCAGACGAGGCGCTGCCTGCGATGCTGCTTCGCCGATTCAGACAGTAGTGAGAACGGGACTGAGGTGGGGAAGGAGAGGGGCGAAAGGGACTCGGGTGGGGGTGTTCAGAGGGGAAAAGGGGAGGGGAGAAGGGGACTGGGGTGGGGATCTCAGATAGGGGAGGGGGAGGGGAGAAGGGGACTGGGGTGGGGGTCTCAGACAGGGGAGGGGGAGGGGGAAGGGAGAAGGGGACTGGAGTGGGGATCTCAGACGGGAGAAGGGAAGGGGAGGGGAGAAGGGGACTGGGGTGGGGGTGTTCAGAGGGGAAAAGGGGAGGGGAGAAGGGGGCTGGGTGGGGGTCTCAGACAGGGGAGGGGGAGGGGAGAAGGGGACTGGGGTGGGGGTGTTCAGAGGGGAAAAGGGGAGGGGAGAAGGGGACTGGGTTTGGGATCTCAGACAGGGGGAGGGGAGAAGGGGACTGGGTTGGGGATCTCAGATGGGAGACGGGGAGGGGAGAAGGGGACTGGGGTGGGGGTCTCAGACAGGAGAAGGGAAGGGGAGGGGAGAAGGGGACTAGGGTGGGGGTGTTCAGAGGGGAAAAGGGGAGGGAAGAAGGGGACTGGGGTGGGGGTCTCAGACAGGGGAGGGGAGGGGAGAAGGGGACTGGGGTGGGGGTGTTCAGAGGGGAAAAGGGGAGGGGAGAAGGGGACTGGGTTTGGGATCTCAGACAGGGGGAGGGGAGAAGGGGACTGGGTTGGGGATCTCAGATGGGAGACGGGGAGGGGAGAAGGGGACTGGGGTGGGGGTCTCAGACAGGGGAGGGCAGGGGAGAAGAGGACTGGGGTGGGGGTCTCAGATGAGGGAAGGGGAGGGGAGAAGGGGACTGGGTTGGGGATCTCAGATGGGAGATGGGGAGGGGAGAAGGGGACTGGGGTGGGGGTCTCAGACAGGGGAGGGGGAGGGGAGAAGGGGACTGGGGTGGGGGTGGGGGTCTCAGACAGGAGAAGGGGAGGGGAGAAGGGGACTGGGGTGGGGGTGTTCAGAGGGGAGAAGAGGACTGGGGTGGGGTCACAGACAGGAGAAGGGGAGGGGAGAAGGGGACTGGGGTGGGGGTGTTCAGATGGGAGAAGGGGGCTGGAACTGGGAGCTGAAAAAAGGGGCAGAGAGAGAGGGGACAGATCCTAGATGGAAGGGGGAGCGAGAGGGAGGGCAGACCCTGGATGGATGGGAGAGGGAGGGCAAATGGTGGATTGAAGGGGCAGAGAGAAAGGGCAGACAGTGGAGTGGATGGAAGGGAAAGGGCAGACAGTGAATGGAAGGGGCAGAGATAGAGGGCAGATGTGGATGGAAGGGGCCGAGAGAGAGGGCAGACATTGGATGGAAGGGACAGCAGAGAGGGCTGACACTGGATGGCAGAGAACGAAGACAGATGCTGGATGGAAGGAAGACGGTGAAAAGAAGATGAGGAAAGCAGAAACCAGAGACAACAAACTATAAATAAAATATATATTTTTGTTTTTTTGCTTTAGGATAAAGTAGTATTGTAGCTGTGTTAATAAATGTTTATAATAGAACATGTAAACAAGGTAATCTTTTTATTGGACTAATTTTAATACATTTTGACTAACTTTCGGAGAACAAAACCCCCTTCCTCAGGTCAGGATCGGATACTGTAACAGCACTATACTGTACTGACCCGAGGACGGAGGTTTTGGCCTCTGAAAGCTAAATGTATTAGTCCAATAAAATGGTATTATTTTATTTTCTATATTTGTTTTATTTCTATTTGTTAATTTGTAAAGTGGTGATTGGTACTTGTTAGTTTTTTTCAAATTTACATCTGCTGTCTTTATATTTTGCACAGTACTAGGGGACAGTTTCTGTTTCTGTGGTGTTGCATTGTATTCAGAGTCTGGCATTGGGGGTTCAGTTTAATTTTTGTCTAAATAGAAAGTTTATGATTACTTATTCTATGGTGGATTAGGGTGTATCTGTGTTTGTGAAAAAGACATGGCTTTCAGTTGGCATTGACTGTGCAGGATCTACGATCTGTACTATTCTGTCTGGTTTCGTTTTACAATAGGTGAATTGATGTTCTAGTGCTCACTGTAGTGTTTAAGATGCTTTCCTTTTCCTTGTGTGACTCATAGAAATGACTGCTTATGGTATGGTAGAATTGCTCTATAGGTCCTGAGTGTTTTGTATTCTCGGCATGCCTAGTACTGGATTTTTTTTTGGGGGGGGGGGTTAAAAAATGACCGGCCCCGGGTGTCAACTACCCTAGGTACGCCACTGGTGGGAACTATCTGGTGAGAACTGTCCAGGTGGGAACTGACCTAGAACCTCCCAGGATATAGCTTGGGCTTAGCAATGACGGAGTTGTGATGCACATACATCGTATTTAAAGATTTATAAAATACATGTGTGCATACATAGAGCACAAGCCCACATTTACACCTTTAGAGCAGGTATAAATTTGTGCAAATTTGTTCATAACTAGAGAGGTCATCGTGCAAGCCTATTTTGTAAAGGCACAAAGACACTTATGTTGTCTTTTTAGCAAAAAGAGGCACCTTTTTTAGACATATCACATAAGTGCCCTAGTATGAAATTGCCCCAGTAAAGGGCAATTCTATAACAAGGTGTTCAAAGGCGTGTGTCCCTTTCTACACATTCAAAAATTGGTACTTACACACGTAAGCATCTTAAGAGTTATTCTATAAGGGTGAATGCAAGACAGCATACATATGGATAGAGCAGGACATGAGCATGCCTCTCAGTTATGAGCATCACTTATAGAATACTATAGGGTTAGCACACCTTTGTCACATTTAGGTGTGTCAAATTACACTAGGTCTATGGCTGGTGTAACTGCACACTTAAATATAAAGCACAGCAATGCTGGGTAGCACTAGTATTCTGAAATGGGATCCGGATTCAGTTTCTGCTATAGAGTAACTCTTACCATGCAGCATCAGGATGCCTAAAAGGAGGCACTGACAGTTTTGCCCCAATGTATGAATTTGCACCTACTTTGGAGCGGATGGAACATTGTCTGAGAGAGTGCAGTTTTGTGGATGATTCTGGCTCCTTTCTTTAAAAAATGACATGGTGGAGTGGCTTAGTGGTTAGAGCAGTGGTCTTTCTATCCAGAGGTGCCTAGCTCAAATCCCACTGCAGTACCTTGAGAACTTGGACAAGTACTGAACCCTCCATTGCCTTAGATTAAAACTTAAATTGTGAGCCCGACAGGGAAATATGCAGTGTGCCTGAATGTAGCACTTTGAGCTTCTACTGAAAAAGATGTGAGCAAATCTAAATAAATAAAAGCACATAGGTGTCTTTATTGCCTTATAAAATAGGTGCATTTTTTAAAAGGTCCCCTGCTATAAATTGCCCACTTACACATGTCTATATGGTTCCTATTACAACTTTGCTGGTTGCTCATACTAGGTGAGATACAGGTAAAACTGTAATTAAATTATCTCCTATATGTAGCATCCGACTCAAAATGGGATAACTTGGAAAGTTTTCATTGAAACTTTACTATGCTTTACATAGCTGATAAATGGCTTTCATGCCTAGTTTATTTTTTATGGAAACCCTGCTTCCTTTTGATATACAGACATCTATGGCCATATGACTTCCTTACCACATCAGCATTTAACAAAGGAAATAGTGGAGCACTGAAAGCTTGGATACTATAAATTATCGCTTCTGACATGGAGATTTTGAACAACATTCTCAAGTGTCTATTATAACAGATAAAATACACCCACAATAGGCATAAAATTAGGTTGAAAATTCTATCCAAAGGTCCTGTAATATTCAGATAACCAGAACTCGTTGATGGAATTTATACTCCTCATACAGTTGGACGTATTTTATTCTTTATGTCTGCATGTGTGGATTTAATATAAGATATTTGTCTCATTAGATCAAAATTAATTGCTTATCAGAGGCGCTAAATCAAAGGCGGAGAGAACAAGATGTGAATTTTTTTCCTGATGTGAATAAGCTGCCTCATTTTGCTTTTTTTTTTTTTTTTTTTTGCACGGTGGAAAACTACTTGTCTGCAAATGAAAGATGAGTGAACCGATCTCTTTTGCAATTTCATGGTAGCAAACAAAGGATTAAGCATGTGGCAATCATCTCATCTGCATATGTATATTTATCTTCCCAGTCAAGACACTCCATGATTAAAGCACTGTGCAAAAGAATGATTGTCTTTTGGGTCTCATGTGTAGGATGAATATTACGATATTGTGCTCTCATAGAATTTGTCTTGATATAATTAGTGTTTCTATACAAATATACATAATCTTTCTATGGCACTTGGATAAATGATGACATTGGCAAGTGAGTTCAACCCTCTTCGGAATACTGGCACTTGAATAATTATTTGGTTGCGTTATTCAAGCGGAAGGAATAGGCTTGCATTTAGTCAACAAGCCTCCCCCACCCCCTACCGTACAAAAGAAAATTGTGTTCCTAACTCACTCACATACTCTATTTCATTTTAAGTACTTCAGGATTTGATTCCAGTTGGTTTCCCAAATTATTGCGACAATGCAACATGAGTAATTCATTTCATTTGTGAATACTGCATACTGAGAGCAGAAAAAACACTAGACGTAGTGAGCACCTGTAGGCAAAGATTAAAGGAACATTAATTATAATATCAGAAAATCGGGTGCAAAATTCATAGGTAATTTTATGTCTGGCATTCCCACCTGTTCACATTCTCAAAAGGAAGCTGAAAAGCTGGCACAGTCCATCAAAAATGCTGAAAACTAGGGGTCTTGTATTTTAAAAAATAGTGTGTGCACATTAATGACAACATGACAACCCAAAGTGAAAACCCTTTTACAACAAAACAAATGAGAAAAAAAATGTTATATTGCTCGAGTTTCAGTGGTACAGTGTTTGCATGGTTCAGCTCCTATCTATCAGACAGGCAAAGTCCATACTGCACCTTATCTCCACCAAGGACGCTGACCTCTAGTGTACCATAAGGATTAATACTGTCACCTATTTTCTTTAATGTATACCTCAAGCCACTAGCCAAGTTGATTCAATGGATACTCAGTTCTACATCGATGCAAATAACATGCAGCTACTCGCTTGTTCAACCAGATCTACAGCCCTGAATAAATTGGTTACCCAACAGCAAGAATGGGTTAAAAAAAAATTTTGCATGAACCCAAATGAAGTTGAGCTCCTGTGGTCACATACCTAACATCAAAATCCTTTCTGGGAGCTACAAACTCCTCCGTAAATGACAGCTAAGAAACCTTAGGGTACAGCAAATAAATAAAATATTAAGCACATGTCATCTAAAGAGTTTAATACTCTTATAACAAGCAAGGGCCCATAAAGGGGCAACAGTCACACTAGATTGATAGCTGTTTAGATTATTGCAAGGCTGGATGGCAAGATGTGATGGGAGGGGCTTGGTGTTGAATTAAGTAAGAGAACTTTGGGACCGGTATTCAAAATACTGACCAGTTAAATCACTTGGTTGGGGTTAGTTGCAAATATTCAGCAGCGCTGAACCGGCTAAGTACCACTGAATATCACGATTAGCACTGAACACAAAGCCGGCTATCTTGTGGGCATTCCAAGGGTGGAGTCAGCACTTGGCCGCTTAAGTGCTAACATTCAATACTTAAGTGGCCAGGGTTAGTGCATAAATGGGACTGCATAAATGTTTATCTTTACGCAGTAACCCATGGCCTCTTGTGATGAATATCGACTTAAGTTTCTATGTGTTGGCTGGCTTAAAAATAACCGGATTTTCAAAGTTAAAGCCTGCACAGATCCCAGCATTGAATATCTGGGAATAATGCCATTGGCAGTGATCAAAACACTCACTGCTGATGGCTGAATATTGACTCCCAAGTCTCCTCATGATAGTGGGGAATTAAAGAGGATGACAAGTAAAACTGATTCATACAAAGAATAATATTTATTTATAGCAGTTTATATACTGCTATTGATCTCTGAGGTGACTATGGAGCTGATTTTCAAAAGACAAAAACGTCCAAAAAGTGGCATAAATCTGCACATGGACATTTCTTTCACAAAAATGTTCAAATTGGTATTTTCAAAACTAATTTTTAGATGTTTTTCTATGAAGTCCGTTCAAATCACAAGGGGGTGTGTCAGGGGAGTGTTAAGGGTGGGATCTGGGTGTTCCTAACACTTGGTCATTTTTCAGCCATAACGAAACAAAACAAAACAAAACCATACAGGACTAAAACTAAGATGTTTTGAGCTACACCTGTTTTTATAATGAATAAGACACAAAAAGGTACCCTAAATGACCAGATGACCACTGGAGGGAATCAAGAATAACCTCCCCTTATGCCCCCAGTGGTCACTAACCCTATCCAACCCCCCAAAAATGTGATTGAAAACATTACTTGCCAGCCTCTAAGCCAGCCTCAGATGTTATACTCAGATCCATCAGAACAGCATGCAGGTCCATGGAGTAGTCTTGTGGTGGGTGCAGTGCACTGGAGACAGGTGGACCCAGGTCCATCCCTCCCCCTACCTGTTACACTTGTGGAGGAAACTGTGAGCCCTCCAAAACTCACTAGAGACCCACTGTGCCCACATATATGTGCCCCCTTCACCCATAAGGGCTATGGTAGTGGTGTACAGTTGGGAGTAGTTGATTTTGGGAGAGCTTAGAAGACAAGGTAAGGGAGCAATGGTGATATGTGCACCTGGGAGCATTTTATGAAGTCCACTACAGTGCCTTCTAGGGTGCCCTACTGCTTTCCTGGGATGTCAGGGGGACCAGTGTACTAAAAATGCTGGCTCCTCCTACATCCCAATGGCTTGATTTTGTGCATTTTGCACTTTGACGTGTTTTTTTTTTTGTTTTTTTAAATGGACAAAAAACAAAAAGTCCAAATCACAAAACCTTGTTCAAAACAGTATTTTTGAAAAAAGATGTTTTTCTTTTTTGAAAATGACCTTTCCTTTTCAGAATTTGCACTTTTTTTTGCACTAATCATTAGGCCACTCTTCCAAGCACTAAAGCTTCCCTAGCTACGATACTTTTTATTTTATGATGTGTTTATATTGCCTATATTGTTTGGTTATATTTGATTTTTGTATTGTAAATTATTGTCTTATACCATGTTCACAAAATAAATCATTATCTTTAGCAATATAAGAACATAAAAATATAAGATATATCATACTAGGTCAGACCAAATGTCCATTGAGCCCAGCATTCTTTCTCCTGCAGTGGCCAATCCAGGTCACAAATACCCAGCAGGATGCCAAAAAGTAGATGCATTCCTTGTTGCTCACACCCAAAGACAAATGGTGGCTTTCCCAAGACTACCTGGCTACTAACAGGTGCCTATCTGTAATTCTATTGCACAGTGCCTAGGAACTTGTCCAAACATTTTATAATTTCAGCTACCTTGACCACAGGGCTCATTTTCAAAGCACTTAGACACACAAAGTGTCATAGGTTGTGTCTTATGTGCTTTAAAAATGAGCCCCTATGACTTCCAGCAATAAAAAGTCCACTAGGAGGAGTGGCCTAGTGGTTAGGGTGGTGGACTTTGGTCCTGAGGAACTGAGTTTGCTTCCTGGCACAAGCAGCTCCTTGTGACTTTGGGCAAGTCACTTAACCCTCTATTGCCTGCCGCATTGAGCCCACCATGAGTGGGAAAGCACAGGGTACAAATGTTAAAAAAAAAAAATTCCACAATTTAATTGTATGGCAAACAACCTTCTCTGATTTCTTTTAAATGCACTATCTGGAATACCCCATAGATTTAGTATTTTTAAAAGGGTGAGCAACCTTTTCTTATTCACTAGTTATACCTCATTCATGACTTTATATCACTCTGTCATTCTCCTGGGCCATCTCTTCTCCAGGCTGAACAGCCCAACACAAAACAAGTGAGCATAAAATAAGTGAGACTGAGTGTGTCAGTTGACCGTCATCTACAATCATTGACTGCATTATTATGAACCATTTAATAATGTAGGGACCCCACAATCTTTTATGAAGGCAAATTTGATCAAAATAAAGACCACTTGCAAGTGATATTAGAGATCAAAAGCTGACATTGATCTTTCTCCAGCATCAGGATCCCTTCTCACTTTACTTTTCCTATACTGTTTATGATGTTCATGTGATCACCCGTTTGGAGAGGTCAGGAAGGAATATATTATATTCCTATAATTTCACTGACCAGAGCATATAATGCTTTCAGCTACCTCTGGGCTTGTATGGATCCAGTACAATAAGAAACTGATACAAAAAGTCAGAAGGAGGCTAGGTTAGGAGTGGCATATTCTCATTACATAATCACTTGGGGTCCTTTTACACAGCTGTGGTAAAAGGGGGCCTGAACTGGTAGCACGTGTTTTTGACGTGTGCTGAGGCCCCCTTTCCCATAGCAGGCTGTCTTTTTTTTTTTTTAAGAAATGGCCGTGCGGTAAGGGCTCCCTTGCTAACCCAGCAGTAACCAGGCAGTGTGCGACACTGCCAGATTATCACTGGCTAAACAGCGGCACTACAAAAATAAAAATATTTTTGTAGCACCAGAAGTGGCACACGCTGGAGGTGGGAACTACCGCTGGACTGCTGTGGTAGCCCAGCGGTAGATCCGGATTAGCGAGTGGTAAACCCGCGTTGGGCTTACTGCTGCTTCATAAAAGACCCCTTTAGGCCTTTTGTTTTACACAAGCACTAAGCTATATTCATAGAAGAAAGGCTGAACATACATAGGCTGCAGCCAGGAGTGTCCTGAACCATAATCACACACCCTAGTGCCCCACCCCGCTCATTGCACCATGACCACCAAAGGGAGACAATATGGGGAGTGTATTTTGCTTTCCATCTCCCTTGCACCCTGTTTGGCCACACAGACTGCACAGTCCTCAGGACGGCCTTGCTTGTAGCACTTTTTCTCCATATTGTAAAAAGACTATGCAGACAGATTCATGAGATATTCATTTCTTTTCCATGGATATTTAATTCTACGTCACAATGGTTTCCAAAAATCCTTGAAAGTTTGCAGAACCTAGTCATGTGTCACTAAGTTTTCCTGTTTGACTATTGGAAATACATCCCACTGTACAAAAAATGTTTCTGCTTTGACAGTGTTACCTTGTCATAACTTTATCGAGACAATTTGATTCTTTGTTTCTCTCTTAAATTGAACAAAAATAAGAGGAAAATTGGGACTCAAATGATGGGACAACTTGTGTTTAAAATACATTTTTATCTTTTTCTGTGTTAACAGGGAGTCTTGACCAGGATACTGTGAGTAATGCTTCGTTTTCTCTCTACTATTACCCATGGGAGCTAAGTGGGCATGTTGAGATCTGATAACTGTATTTATGGCATGTAGTAACAAGTATTATCCCCCCCTGTATATAGAACCATCACAGTGGCATTCAGTTTGTAATTAAAAAGCAGGCGGAGCTGTAACTAGCTGCTTTGGAATCCAGAGCAGGCAAGCTTATTTATGATCCCCCTTCCTCCTGCTCTCCCCTCTGATCTTCAGTTCTCTTTCCACTTCCTCCACCAGCCCAAACAATAGGAAGAGAAGAAAACACTCCTGCCTTTTCATCTGCTACCAGTCGCCTTTTGCATTTCAGTCATTTTTCTGCCATCGTGAAATTTGGGGCAGCTGTCCCTCTTGCCCCATAACTCTGAACAACCCGCCTCCTTCATTAAGTGCCGAATCCTCAATCAAGTCCTTCAAGGTTCACCTTCAATTGACTGCACTGGGGACATTAGGCTCAGACCCTAGATTCTGCAACTGGAACCTAAAAGTTTTTATTTTATTTATTTTTGTTACATTTGTACCCCGTGCTTTCCCACTCATGGCAGGCTCAATGCGGCTTACATGGGGCAATGGAGGGTTAAGTGACTTGCCCAGAGTCACAAGGAGCTGCCTGTGCCTGAAGTGGGAATCCAACTCAGTTCCTCAGGACCAAAGTTCACCACCCTAACCACTAGGCCACTCCTCCACTCCCTTGTTGGTTACTTTGAGTGCCTGACTCTCCTATTTTGAATTGTATTCCCTTTCTGTATGTTTTTCCTGATTTTATTTTGTTTTTGTAAACCGCTTCAACTTGCCCTGCAAATGAGGCGGTTCAGAACATTTTTAATAAACTATAGCTCTGAATGCAGTGAGCTTTTCTGCTGATGCCAGATCAAATGTCACTGGAATCCACATTCCCCTGGATTCTATAAAGGTAGCTGAAATTTCTACACCACATTTTGAGCACGTTCCAGAGATGTGTGCACAAAGTAATCACTTAGGGTAAACTGTGGTAAAAGGGGGCCTGTGCTAACCTGGAAGTAACTGGGTAGTGCATGGCACTGCCCGATTACCACCAGGTTAGCGCCTGCTGAAATATTTTTTAAAATATTTTCACTAGCACCAAAAATGCCACAGGCTGGGGGTGGAACTACCACCAGTGCCTGCGTTGGGCTGGTGGTAGCTCCAGATCGGTGCCCAGTAAGCTCACATGGGCTTACCGCCCCTTAGTAAAAGGGCCCCATTGATATTTGTGCTTAGAAACAAACATCAATATTCTGAAAGACTTATCCATACACAGTGGCAGGGTAGCTATACAGATAAATCCCCTGTCTATAAATTTTCAGAAGCACGGTACAATAGGGTCCCTGAAAATTTCCTCTGACCACTCTAGTACACTCTATAACAGGGCACCTAGTTTTAGTCATAATCAACACACATAAATATCGATAAGTCCGATATTTCCTGATGTATCTCAAGCCACCCAGGCCAGACGTAGACAATTTCTTCAACTTAAGCCAAGATGTTATGGCATTGGGGGTCACCTTTTCAGATACTCGTTATGTTTTGTTTATTTTTTTTTTAACCAGATCAGTTGGAAAGACTCTTATTAGGTAGGGAATCATAGCAGTTAAATCTGGGCCCTGTTTACTAAGGGGCGCCAATGGTTAGTGCACACTAAAAACGCTAACACACCTCTAGCATGGCTTAGTAAACAGTGCCCTCTGTTATGTGGTGAAATGTTAGAACACCTTATTTTTCAGGTAGGTTTTCCTTTGATTGCAATTGTAATGATTTTCTTTGACTCTCTGTTCTCCTCTTGGAATGTGGGCTAATTGTTTCTTATGACTGTAAGTGCTTTTTGTACTAAAGTAACTGAAATTGCAAAAGACTTTTTCGTCACTTGCACCACCCTTGCTTTGACACTTCACTATCAACATCTTTGTGAGCTGGCTCATGTTAGTTAATTCTAAGTCTTTTTTATTAGTGCAATTATTATTTCACTATTTTTTTAGTACAATTATTTGCTCAGAGGTATGAGCCTCGGTACTATCTTTGTGTTCCTCTCTGAGCTAATAATTTGGCTTGTTAAACATCTGCCAGTGATGACTTCTTCATCCTGCTGTGTGTCTTCAATTATTTTCATGTTGCGCGTTTTACAAAGGATAAATCATGGAACATTTCCCGTTCCAAGGTCTATCAGAATAATGCTGACACGGATCCCTAACTGGAGATATTATCCCTGAATAAACATGATGTCATTTTCATTCTGCTCATGCTCCATCCAGCCAACTGCTGTCAGTATCAGCAAAGGAAAATGCCATCTCACACATGACAACTGCCAGTCGATGTACTTTGTATATCAGTTGCTGTAGAAAAAAAAAAACACCAGTCATGCAGATGCTATGTAAAGTGGGTTACATCTTTTTTTTTAATCATTTTACTTAATTACATTCACATTTATCACATAAATGTAAGGAAATACAGAAATAAATATAAAAAGGAAAACATTTTCTCTCAACAATATATATTTACATAATTGTCCACAATTGGAAGATCCAAGATCAGGAAAACAATCTTAAAGAAAGTAAGAAAAACTCAAAATGGTTAATCTTACACTTTACAATTTCTGAGGGAAGAAGGTTAATCGGTTATTGCAGCCGGTACAGTGGTAACTGAAGGAAGTTGCTGCAGAGGATTCATCATCTGTTTCCACAAACTCTTATAATTTCTTAGGTTCAAACAAATAAGTAATAAGGAAATAAAACGCTTACAAGGGAATCGCGCTAGGAAGGTCCCACCTAGGGCAATGATTCCTGGCTTAAAAGCCAAGACTTCACACCTCCCAGTCTGCGATTCCCTTGATGTGTCAGGAAATATATTCATCTTTGAACCCAAAAAACTATCAACCATGTATCGGAAATACAATTTCAAAACATTGTTCCTATCTAAATCAAAGACGAAAGTCACTAATAATACAACTCTATCTATAACTTCTGAATTTTCCAAAATGTCAGTTAAACTTACATCTTTTTTCTCTGATAAAGAAGATTTTAAAGGAAATATAATTTTAGTCACCAAAAGGTGGCTATCAGAAGGTATTAGCAAAGTATCAGAGAAATATTTCTTCAAGAATTCAGTAGCTGATATATAGGATATTATAGGTAAATTTATCATTCTCAAGTTATTTTCCCTTAATTGGTTCTCCAGAAATTCCAATTTTTACAAGAAAGATAACTATTCATCATTACCAAATTATCTGATTTTCATAGAGAAGCCATTTCCGTAATCAAAGTCTCTATTTTATATCTTGGACTTCCACTTTGTTAGATAAGTATTAATATAAATTCTTTAACTCACATATTATAGTGAAAAATTTTAAACATCTGAAGAAGAGAGTTATTCACATTCTGCTGCAGTTCCTATAGTACGTCCATTATGACATTATTGGCTTCACCAAGTCCAATTTCTCCACAGAAACCGCTCCAGATATCTTCGGGAGGAAGAGCTCACTCTCCAATCCCCCAGTTGGTTTATTATCCGAGTCGATGCTGCGCCAGGACCTCCTCGGGTCCCATGAAATCCTAACCCACTTCGGGCGTTTCCATTATTGACCTCCATAGCAAAGCAATACTATTTCCGGGTCTTGGAGGGGTCATGCCAACAGGGGGACTCAAAGTCACTCCCTCCACTGAGATTTGGCAATAAAGTCTTGCTGTTCCCCGAAGCAAGAACCGATATCCCCGACGTTATGACCCCGAATCTCTCCAAAATAGACTGAGAAGTGGTGGGAACCCCAGCCATGTTCGAGGAGGACAGCACCATGGCTTTGCCTTTTCTCTTCCCCATTCTCTGGGGAGCGCGACCTCTTCTTCAGGCATTCTGATGTAAAACAGGAACTCAACTAGCGTACGTCCTCCCTCAACGCCATCTTGGATCCTCCAGGTTGGGACACTCTTTGTCTGGTTTCTCCTCAGAGGCCTGTCTGATATGGGTAACCCTACAGCATAGCCCTCTGAGTCATTGAAACACGGAAGCCCCTCCACCACTTACAAGGTGGTGTCCCTTCGGAGGGGTAAGTGGGTTACATCTTGATGGGAAATGCAAAAAGCCAATACATGCTGCATTCTTCCAGGCCAAGATCGTCAAAACAGAAAAAGTATCAAAATGTATTTCTAGTGCTTCCTTTTACAGAATGACAGATCCATTTTCAAACAGGATTTATTTATTTATTTATTTGTTACATTTGTATCCCACATTATCCCACCTCTTTGCAGGCTCAATGTCCAGTAACGTCCACGAAGACAGCCGAGGAATAAGCACGGGGCTTGATATTCAGCGCGGGGCTTGATATTCAGCTGGCAGAGATCAACATTTTGCCGACTGCTGAACCTGGAAATTCAATGTTGGACCATATCCGGGCTCTGGCATTGAATTTGCAGATATAAGGGGCTGGCTAAAACATAGATGGTTAAGTGCAATATTTGGCACCTAACCGGATATGAAGAACCACATAAAGACAGGACTGCATTTTATGCAGTTTTCTTAACCGGTTAAGTTCTGAATATCAGCACTTAACCGGCTAAGTGCCAACTCCACCCCTGGAATGTCCCCCAAAATAGCCGGTTTCAGTTTGAGCACTAACCAGGCATTATCAGTGGCATTATCCATCCGGTAAAATGCCCAGTTAGCTCTGGACAGGTGATTTAAATGACCAGGAGCCTCTCCTGGCATTTTAAATGTTGTTAAATATTGGGCCCATAGATTTCAGTGGCATTGCAAATGTGAAGGACAAATCTATAATCTAGATCAGGGGTTTTCAACCCAGTCCTCGGGACGCACGTAGCCAGTCAGATTTTCAGGATTCCCTCAATGAATATGCATGAGATAAATTTGCCTACAGTGGAGGTACGGCATGCAAATCTATCTCAGGCATATTCATTGTGGGTATCCTGAAAACCCGACAGGCTAGGTGTGTTCCGAGGACTCGTTTGAGAACCCTTGATCTAGATGCTCACATTTACACATGCATTGGACGTGTAAATGTTTGGAATACTATCATTTATGCACGTATGTGTGTACTTGACATGCAGAAATGTTAGTATGGAACCTAAGCACTATTCAATAAATACCTGCTGAACTTACATTGTATATATTTACAAGGGGGCATGAACAAGGGTGAAGCCTGGGTGGGACACAGGCAGGGCTCTGACTTAAACACATAAACTTACAGAATACTGTACCATTACACACTTCCCTGACAGATTTACGCACACGCATCAACATCAGCTGGCATAAGTGTGAGCCCATAAATATTAGGCATGCTGATAGCTGGTTACAGTAATATTCTGGCATGGAACCTAGGTGCCCAGGTTTCTTTATTGTTTATAGTTTATTAAAATTTGCTATACTGCTCAAGCTGACTCGCAGAACTGGGCAGTTTACAATCTAAAAACAAACGATAAGAGTTAGGGAAGGAACTCCATAATATTCAGTGTGAAGCAATCAAACAAGGGCAATCACAACAAATCAAAGTAAAATAAAAGAGGCGAGAGGGGAAGGAAACTGAGGTAGGCGGAGAGAGAGGAAAGGAAAGTAGAACAAAGGAAGGGGAGAGTAGGCAGCAGTGTATCTAACTTACAGTATATGGAACTGGGGATGGAGCACACTTGCCCCCCAAAGCAACACACACACCCCTTCTCCAAGCAAGGGGGTACATAGATTAGGCATGCGCTGTCAGCTCTGCCGGTCCCTTGCCCCCTCAGACATCAACTTCCTGTTCCAGGGAGGAGACCAGCAGAGCTGAGCATGTCTGCTCCACACACCCCCTCACTGCTGGCACCCAGGGTGGACCACCCACACTACCACGCCCTAGGGAGAGGGTAGGCCAGGGAGTAGTGTGTGTCAGTAACACCGAACTCTACCTACTTGAAGATTCAATCTGAATTTAGGCAAGCCTACTTAAAGAACCAAGTTTTTAAAGCTATCTTGAAATTTTTAATTGATAGTTCAGCCTGAAGATGAAGATACAGAGAATTCCAAACAAAAGGAGTGACAAAAAAGAAAACACGGTAAAGAGTAAGTTCCAGCTGAGAGGTTTTAGGACTAGAGAGAACCAAGCGGTAGTCATTGATAGAACGAAGGAGACGGGGGGAGAGAAAGGAATTGTCAGTGTGGCAAAGATAATCTGGAAGACCTACTCTGTGTTCTTTAAACAAGATACTGAGTAGTTTAAAGATGACACACTGTCCATAGTCTCCTACTGTGTACCCTCCGAGGGCCTAATTGTAGGTGCCAAATTACAGAATTGCCTATATAGGGGACTAGAGTCAATAAATGGTGCCCAAATTTGGACGCTGAAAAAAATACATCCCGAGTGCTATTCTATAAATGGCACTTCAAGTTGGGTGCTGTTTATAGAATAGCATGTAGCGCCAAAATCAGTGCTCAAAGTTAGTTACAGAATATGATTTAAAATTCTTCTTCTTACATCACTGTGTGGCTGCCCTCTTTATTATTCTATTCTACCTGAATCTTGTATAACGACCATTCTTCTATAAAAAAAAAAAAAAGGAATCACAGCAGTTCACTAAGCAAGAAATCTCTACAACAAGAGAGAACAACAAAATCAAAAAACAATACAGCATACTAATATAAATTTATAACCTAAAATTCTTATAAATAAGTCTTTAGCATTTTCCTAAAGGTGAAATATAAAGGCAGAAATTTCAAATTGGTAGGCAATGCATTCCAATAATGTGCCTCCTAAAAAGAGAAAGAATTCTCAAAAATTGATTTAAACCTAACATTTTTCATTACAGAAAAAGCTAATGTAAGAGTACGATGAAAGCTGAGTTTTCTCCTAGAAGAGGGAATAACCAACAAATCCATCAATCCTTCCACATTTAATCCAAATAGCGATTTAAAAACTAAATATAGCATCTTAAATCTGATGCGTTGACATACTGGTAGCCAATGTAATTCTTTTAGGAATAGGTGTCACACCATTACACCTACCCGCTACAAGTATTAATCTAGCAGCTGTATTCTGCAGAAGCTGCAATCAATTTTTCAATTTGCAGGTAACTTGAGAATACAGTGAATTGCAATAATCCAAGCTAAGGAAGAAGAACCGCCTGACAACACCCTAAGTCCTATTTCCACAGAGATGATTGTATCGCATGCAATTGTCTAAGTTTTGAATCTAAAATGACTCCTAGAACTCTAGAAAAGTCCTCAATTTTCAATGTTTCACCTGAGAGCAAGGTAACAGAACTAACTTGAACCTTTTCAAAATCACCAAACCACAATATCTTAGTTTTTTGTTTGCTTAGTCTTAGAAAATGTCCATATGTCTATGGAACAAATATAGGGCCCTAATTACTAAGGTACGCTAGCGTTTTAGTGCATGGTAAAATTAGCGTGCATTAAATGCTAGCGATACTCATATATTCCTATGGGTGTCTGCTTCCTCCTCTTGGGTGGAGCCAGCAAGCCTGCGGGGCTCCCAGGATTCCAGGACAGAATGCTGCTGATACTGGGACTCAGGGCCAAAGTATTTTATTATAAAGGTAATTTCATACCAAAAATCATAATATATTCTTCAAAACAAATGGTACAGCCCTCTTAATATAGTCTTCAAAAGAAAAAGGTACAGTCCTCATAAGATAATCTTCAAAAGAAAAAAAGATACAGTCCAGGTCCCAAAATCCCTCAGCAAACGCTCAGGTCTTCTATTAGGGCATAAGCTTTCCCTTCCCCCTCCTTCAGAAGGGTTTAGTAAGAGTTCAGCACACTTCCAATATAGCACAACAGTTCAGAACAAATCTTCATGGACAGTCTTTGCACATCAAACCAATACCAGAAATCACCTGCCTTTTCACAGCACAGAGGGACCCTGTAAAGAGCAGAGTTGGCAGTTTCTCTCACCTCTCAGCATCACGCCTGGTGTGGCCTCCTCCACTGCCTTCAAGTGCTGGGCAGGACAATCTTTGAATTCTCCCACTCCATGGTAGCTGGCTCCTCTCCCTTAGGCAGCTCTAGTGGCAGGCTACTTCCTTCCTCCACATACTCTATGGAATCTCTCTCTCCATTCATCTCCCCTCTCTCCTGGTGACTGAGAGCCTCCAAGAAATCTGCTCTCCCCTTCTCACAGCTGGGGCAAATTATATACTGATGGTGAAGCCAGGGAAACTGAGCTTCATCCTTCCCTCTCCTTCTAGTGGGGAAGGGAGTAACAGGCTCACCCTGCCTCGAGCCATTGGTCCCCCTGCTGGAGCTGGGAATCCATTCCATTTTTTTAGGACTGCTCTCTTCTCTCATTCTTGCAGGACTTCTGGGACCCGTAGTTCTGGGCTCAACTGCTTCACTGGGGAATCTCTGGGGCTTGCCTTGTCACAACACGTGATAATTTTTAGCACATGCTAAAAATGCTAGCAGGACTTAGTAAACAGGGCCCATAATGGTTTATAGAACCCAGAGTGCTATCCAACGTCTCTAGCACAGATAAAAGAAGAAAGATATCATGCCATTATTTGATTATGATGAAGTATAACCTGCATGGAGTGGTAAGTGTGGCTCTGGCCACCTTATTGGCCAGACTAGATGAACTATGTGGGTCTATATCTGCTGTCATATACTATGTTACTATTGGGCTCATTTTCGAAAGAGAAGGACGTCCATCTTTCAACATAAATCGGAAGATGGATGTCCTTCTCCCAGAGACGTCCAAATCGGTATAATGGAAACCCAATTTTGGATGTCTCCAACTACAGTCCATCACAAGGACGTTCAAATTTCAAGGGGGCGTGTCGAAGGCGTAGCGAGGGCGGGACTTGGGCGTGCCCAACACTTGGACGTCTTTGACCCATAATCAAAAAAAGCAACAACGTCCCTGATGAACACTTGGACGTTTTCACCTGGACGTATTTTTCTTACGAATAAGACACAAAAAGGTGCCCGAAATGACCAGATGACCACAAAAAAAATCTTTAAAAATATGTCGTGCCAGCCTCAGATGTCATACTCAGGTCCATGACAGCACATGAAGGTCCCAGGAGCAGTTTTAGTGGGTGAGTGCACTTCAGACAGGCGGACCCAGGCCCATACCCCCCTACCTGTTACATTTGTGGAGGAAACAGCGAGCTCTCCAAAACCCACCACAAACCCACTGTACCCATATAAAGGTGCCCCCCTTCACCCGTAAGGGCTATAGTAGTAGTGAACAGTTGTGGGTAGTGGGTTTTGGGGGGCTCCGCACACAAAGTAAGGGAGCTATGTTCCTGGGAACATTTTATGAAGTCCACTGTAGTGCCCCCTAGGGTGCTCGTTTAGTGTCCTGGCATGTCAGGGGGACCAGTGCACTACAAATGCTGGCTCCTCCCACATCCAAATGGTTTGCATTAGGACGTTTTTGACATGGACGTCTGTGGTTTTGAAAATTGCCGAAAGTCAGAAACATCCTTGTTTAGGGATGTCCAAATCTAGGGAAATCCAAATTTAAGGATTTGGACGTCTCTGGCGGTATTTTCAAAACAAAAGATGGACGTCCATCTTTTTTCAAAAATACGGGTTTCCCCGCCCCTGGATTTTGCCATTTTGCAAGGACGACCAAATCGAAACTTGGTCGTTTTTTTCTAAAATGCCCCTCCACATCACTATGTTACTATCCTCAATAAATTTCCTAAAGTAGAATCTTCAGGTGAAGTTTCAAAGGCTTTGGCACCATTTATGAGAATGAATTTAGAGTGCACAAATCCAAATCAGCCATATTCAAGTAAATGGATTTTTAACCATCAGAAAGTATGCACCTGCATTCAGATGCACAGTTTGGTACTTTATCACACTGGAATTACCCTCAAGAGAGGCATTGTTAACCAAAACATCAGACATCTGGTCTAGGCATTACAAAACATCATCTAAACTGGGCGTTATCAACCCTGTCTTTAGGACACACCCATCCAGTCAGGATTTGAAGGTATCAATAATGAATAGGCATGACACAAATATGCATTCACTGCCTTTATATACCAATCTCTCTTATCCCTATTCACTATTGATATCCTGAAAACACAATTGGTTGGGAGTGACCCAAGGACTGAGCTGAGAACCTCTGATATAGAGTCATCCTGCTATTGTGATTAACCATCAAAGTCATGCTAGAGAGATTCCAACTATATAGATGTCTACCCAAGAAGTTACATGTTTTTGTTATTTTATTTTGTTTATGTATTTATGTATTTGTGACATTTATATCCCACATTATCAAAAACAAGTTTGAGTTCAATGTGGCATACAATAAATAGTAAAGGATACATAACAAAGAATAATGCATAAGAAAGTAATTTGTTGGGATAGCTATAAGTACATAAGTATTGCCAAACTGGGAAAGACCAAAGGTCCATCAAGCCCAGCATCCTGTTTCCAACAGTGGCCAATCCAGGTCACAAATACCTGGCAAGATCCCCAAAAAAGTACAAAACATTCTATACTGCTTACCCCAGAAATAGTGGATTTTCAACAAGTCCATTTAATAATGGTCTATGGACTTTTTCTTTAGGAAGTTGTCCAAACCTTTTTAAAACTCTGCTAAGCTAACCGCCTTTACCACATTCTCTGGCAACGAATTTCAGAGTTTAATTACACGTTGAGTGAAGAAAACTTTTCTCCGATTCGTTTTAAATTTACTCCATTGTAGCTTCATCACATGCCCCTAAGTCATAGTATTTTAGGAAAGTATAAACAGACGCTTCACATCTACCTATTCCACTCCACTCATTATTTTATAGACCTCTATCATATCTCCCCTCAGCCATCTTTTCTCCAAGCTGAAGAGCCCTGGCCGCTTTAGACTTTCCTCATAGGGAAGTCGTCCCATCCCCTTTATCATTTTCATCACCCTTCTCTGCACCTTTTCTAATTCCACTATATCTTTTTTATTTATTTATTTATTTATTTATTTATTTATTTTTTTATTTTATTGCATTTGTATCCCACATTTTCCCACCTCTTTGCGGGCTCAGTGTGGCTTATAATATATTGTGAATGATGGAAATACAATTTGTTACAGTACTGTTATGGTTACATAGTGAGGAGTTATGTGAAGACAAAGTCAAAATCAAAATATCATTTGGGAAAATAGAACAGTGGAATGTATCAATGGGGAAATGATAGGGCGATAGAATGTAATTTTGGAAGTAGAACAGTGGAATGTATCAATGGACAAAATATCATTTGTGGATAGAACAATGCAGTGTATCGATGGGGAAATGATAGGGCGATAGAACAATAGCAAGAGAGCATTAGGGTAAAGCAATTTTATCTGAGGGTAGAGTTTTAAGTGTGGTGAAAGTATGGGGAAGAGAATTCAGAAGAGAATGTATTGATGCATTTCTATTAGTGTGTATGGAATTCATGTGTTCTGATCCTTGCAATAGATTTTTTCGAAGAGATGAGTCTTCCGTAGTTTGCGGAAGTCGGTTAGTTTTTTGAGATATGGCGACCAGAATTGAACACAATATTCAAGGTGCGGTCGCACCATGGTGCGATACAAAGGCATTATAACATCCTCATTTTTGCTTTCCATTCCTTTCCTAATAATACCTATTTCTTAGCCGCAGCAGCACCTGAGAAGAAGGTTTCAACATATCATCAACGACGACACCTAGATCCCTTTCTTGGTCCGTGACTCCTAACATAGAACCTTGCATGACGTAGCTATAATTTGAGTTTCTCTTTCCCACATGCATCACTTTGCACTTGCTCACATTAAACGTC
Source organism: Microcaecilia unicolor (assembly GCF_901765095.1). NCBI lineage: Eukaryota > Metazoa > Chordata > Amphibia > Gymnophiona > Siphonopidae > Microcaecilia > Microcaecilia unicolor. The sequence continues at coordinate 267,181,073 of NC_044036.1, read as the reverse complement.
ATCTGCCATTTAGACGCCCAGTATCCCAGTTTCGTAAGGTCCTCTTGTAATTTTTCACAATCCTCCCGCGATTTAACGATGAATAACTTTGTGTCATCAGCAAATTTAATTACCTCACTAGTTACTCCCATCTCTAGGTCATTTATAAATATGCTAAAAGGCAGCGGTCCCAGCACAGACCCCTAGGGAACCCCACTAACTACCCTTCTCCATTGAGAATACCGACAATTAACCCTACTCTCTGTTTTCTATCTTTTAACCAGTTTTTAATCCACAATAGAACACTGCCTCCTATCCCATGACTCTCCAATTTCCTCTGGAGTCTTTCTTGAGGTACTTTGTCAAACGCCTTCTGAAAATCCAGATACACAATATCAACTGGCTCACCTTTATCCACATGTTTGTTTACCCCTTCAAAGAAATGTAGTAGATTAGTGAGGCAAGATTTCCCTTCACTAAATCCATATTGACTTTGTCTCATTAATCCATGCTTTTGAATATGCTCTGTAATTTTGTTCTTTATAATAGTCTCTACCATTTTGCCCAGCACCAACGTCAGACTCACCAGTCTATAACTTCCCGGATCTCCTCTGGAACCTTTTTAAAAAATCGGCGTTACATTGGCCACCCTCCAATCTTCTGGTACCAAGCTCGACTTTAAGGATAAATTACATATTACTAACAATAACTCTGCAAGTTCATTTTTCAGTTCTATCAGTACTCTGGGATGAATACCATCCAATCCAGGAGATTTGCTACTCTTCAGTTTGTAGAACAGCCCCATTACATCCTCCAGGTTTACAGAGAATTCATTAAGTTTCTCCGACTCATCAGCTTCAAATACCATTTCTGGCACCGGTATCCCACCCAAATCTTCCTCAGTGAAGACTAAAGCAAAGAATTCATTTAATCTCTCCGCTACGGCTTTGTCTTCCCTGATCGCACCTTTTACTCCTTGGTCATCTAGCAGTCCAACCAATTCTTTTGCCGGCTTTCTGCTTTTAATATATCTAAAAAAAACTTTTTACTATGTGTTTTGGCCTCCAATGCAATCTTTTTTTCAAAGTCCTCTTATCCTTCCTTATCAGTGCTTTGCATTTGACTTGACATTCCTTATGCTGTTTCTTATTATTTTCAGTCGGTTCCTTCTTCCATTTTCTGAAAGATTTTCTTTTAGCTCTAATAGCTTCCTTTACCTCACTTTTTAACCATGCTGGCTGTTGTTTGGTCTTCCGTCCTCCTTTTTTAATACGCGAAATATATTTGGCCTGGACTTCCAGAATGGTGTTTTTGAACAGCATCCATGCCTGATGTAAATTTTTGACCCTCGCAGTCGCTCCTCTAAGTTTTTTTTTCACCGTTCTTCTCATTTTATAATAGTCTCCTTTTTTATAGTTAAGCGCTAACGTATTTGATTTCCTATGTATACTTACTTCAAAGCTAATATCAAATCCGTTCATATTATGATCACTGTTATCAAGCGGCCCCAGCACCATTACCTCCCGCACCAGATCATGCGCTCCACTAAGGACTAGGTCTAGAATTTTTCCTTCTCTTGTCGGCTCCTGTACCAGTTGCTCCATAAAGCAGTACTTGATTTCATCAAGGAATTTTACCTCCCTAGCGTTCCCCGATGTTACATTTACCCAGTCAATATCGGGTTAATTGAAATCACCCATTATTATCATGTTGCCCAGTTTGTTGCGTCCCTAATTTCCTTTCCTACGGATGTTTAACATTTAGAAAATCTATTATGAATGAGAAATTGTACATGAAGCAAAGAGAAGGTTAATAGTAAATAGAGTAATAACCAATACATGTAATAATTAGTTGTTTGAGATATGGTTATTCTTTGCGAGGGTTTGTTTGAATAGGAACAATTTGAGGATTTTGCAGAATCTAGTATATTTCTGTATATTTCTTATTTTGGGTGGTAAGGAGTTCTTAGGTAAGTGAAGTCTGCAGAGTGGACAGTTTTGTAGATCACTTTTTTGCAGTTTGGGAGGTATAGTCTGAGATAGTTTCTTGCCTTGTATTTAGAGTTTCTTTGAGGTAAGTTTATTAATGGTACCATATAGTCTGGAGCTGTGCCATTTAGGATTTGAAACATAAAGGTGCATAAATTGAAGGTGATTCTTGCTTTGATAGGAAGCCAATGTCATTTGATTAATAAAGGAGATGCACTTTCAAAACGAGACTTTGCATATTTTGTTATGATAAGGAAGCACATATTTGCATAAATTAGTTGGCACATGTCCAAAGTATCACTTATGATGTTGACTATAAATCTTTTTATATTACTCACCACTGAAGATTTATGTTGGTAAAAAAGAAAATCACTCTTGTTTTTTGGCTATTTCTTTTTTGGTTGTTTGGGGATTTTTGGTCTGTTTGGGGTTTTTTCTTTATTTATTTATTTTTATTTGCAATTGTTAAGGGTTGTAGGATATAAACTCTCCTTTTTTTCAGTTCATGCTTTTACAATTAATATTCTGTAAGCCGAATGAACTTCCGATTGTAAGTTAATTAAAGAATATTCCTTCAGATCAATCAAGAAAAGCTCCCTACTAATTGCATGCCTCACTTCAGTATGCAAGTGTGTTTGACACATTTCATGGGACTATGTCTGTGACCTGAATATGCAACTAAAGGGCCGTACAGAAGGACCTAGGGATTCACCAGATTATTCTCTCTATGAAAGTCATGAATCACAATTATTCAAGAAGATAAATTATGCCAGCTAGATACAAACCCCTCTGGCATGAAATCAGTCACCATTCTACAGAATGACAGCCTTGACTTCAATGCACTTTGAGTAATAAGACTGGGCCTTCCAAGGACTACCACACTATCCAACCTGTAAGGGTTTTCAGGGGTACCTATAAATTAACTTCAGTGCTATCTTGTAATACATTATAACATTACATAAACTAACAGTTTGTAGTTAGTATACACTGTATGATGGAACTTGGCAGGGGATCCTGGATATTGGCTAGAATGAGGGTAACTTTCAAAGCCATTTCCAGATAAAGCAGTGCATTCCACACAGAAATAGTGGGTTACAAAAGTGCTCACCTGATATGCAGATACACTTACAAGTTTACAGCCTGCAGAAACGTAAGTGTACTCACTGTTAGATTAAAGACCTATCTCTTTGAATAAACATACCGCAAGGATTAAAACATATAAATCCCATATACATCATAATAATGCCTCAAGACATTACCTCACGTACTCCACTTCCCCGTACTCTCTCCCACTGATAAAAACTGTCTACCCATCACTCTCTTGCTATTATTCGATCACCGTAGTAATTCCCCAACGTCATATCCTATAGTTTCTACGCCCCAAAGGTGACCGATATAACTCTGTCTTCCTTAACTATTCACAATGTAACCATAATCGTAATGTAACAAACTGTATTTCTATTATTTACAATGTATTGTAAGCCACACTGAGCCCGCAAATAGGTGGGAAAATGTGGGATACAAATGCAACTAAATAAATAAATAAATGTATTCCTGAGGGAAGGGTGGGGGCAGAATTTGAAATTATGTGCACACTTTACAACGTTCAAACATCTGTGTATAATTTTACCCAGAAAATGTCTGTGCCCCAAGTAACAGGTGTAAAGATTTGGACATAGGAAGTATGCACATACTTCAGAGAAAAGTATGTGTATACTTTTTACCCATTCATGCAATTAAAAAATGAGCTGTAGGGTGGCTGCACAACTTGTACGGCAGGTGTGTGCATATGTTACAACCAAACAGCAGCAGTGATCCAAGGATGGACAAACACAGCAAGAGTTTATTCAAATGTCAACTTTAATGGAAACCTGGCTAAGTTTCAGAAAACCTTTGTCAGGGGTCACATAGGTTTCCAGAGTACAGTCACAGCTTCAAAGAATGTACTGCAATACCTGTGTTTAAAAGGAAAATGAGGTCCAATGTCAAAAGTAAAAGAATGCATCCAACAGCACCTGCATAGAAAAAGCTCTGGTCCAGTTCCAAACGTTTTTCCGAAATATGGCCAGGTTGGGTTCTGTTTTCATTAACGTTTACATTTGGATAAACTCTTGCTGTGTTTGTCCTTCCATGGATCACTGCTGCTGTTTGGTTGTCTGTTCTACTTCTGCAGTAGACTGTCTCCTGTTTGTTTCTCATGTGCATAAGTTACACCAATTGTATAAGGCAGGGTAAGCAATTCTGGTCTACAAGAGCTCCAGGCAGGTCAGGTTTTCAGAATATCCACAATGAATATACATGAGATAGATTTGTATGCACTTCCTTCTTGGTATGCAAAGCTATCTCATGCATATTCATTGTGGATATTTAGAAAACCTGACCTACCTGGGGCTCTTGAAGACCAGGATTGCCAACCCCTGAAGGGACAGTATCTCCCTTACAGGTTGCCTACATTCAAGGATTTTTTTTTCAGCCAGTACCTACATCTTATTTTCCTGCTTTCCAAAAATGTCCCACTTATCCAATTAAATAGCTCCTGCATGTTTTCTTTCAATCATGCACAAATTAGCCTTGAGCTTGTGACATCTGAGTTCTGGTTCATATTGGCTGCCTGCAGACATTGCTATACTTCCTTCAAATGGTATACAGAATTTTTTTTTAAGGTAGAATATTCTCCACTCTATAGCTACAAAAGCATGTTGTATCTGTTAAAAAAAAAAGGCCCGACAATGTCCCCTCTTTCTCTCACTGCTCCACTTAGCCGTATCACGGCACTCCCCAGCCATGCAAGTAGGCCCCTGTGCCTACCTAAATCCCTGGTGGTCCAGCAGGGTCATTGGGAACAGCAGCGTAGCCCCCTTGCTCCTGCCCCTTGCGGCGCCAGTCTAAAATGGCTGCCACAACCTCTCATGGCAGTTCACAGTATTTCATGTAGTACCATGAGTTGCCATGAGAGGTTGCGGCAGACATTTTAGACCAGTGCCACAAGGAGCAGGAGTGAAGGGCTGCATTCCTGCCCCAATGACCCCGCTGGACCACTAGGGATTCAGATAGGCCCAGGGGGACAGCTCGGGGGGACAGGGGTCTTCCAGAGTGGTCTTGATGTGGGCTGGGGAGGGGTGAAGGAAAGAGGGGATATTGGCGGGAGATGAGATGGGGCACAGGGGCTTTTTTTAACACAAAAAAGTTATTCAGGCTTGGCCAGATATTCAGCCAGGGCCACATCATAAGAGTTATGTGGCACCAGCTGAATATCTGCCAGGCCCACCAAAAATTATCCCATAATATTCAGTGCCAGTACCCGGACATGGCCCAGCATTGAATATTGGGGGAAACTTTAGCCGTAGACAATCAGCATTTTAAAAAGTACTGAGCGCCACCGGCTGAATATCAGGGGGCAAGTCTTTGCTAAAGACTTAGCTGTATAAATAGGCCTATGACTCTCGAGTCTGGTTAACAACTTCTGAATCTCAATACTTTAGGTTAATGATGAATGTGTTTGTGCAAATGTTTGACTTTCCTGTTTTAATTGTAGTTCCTTTTCTTGATTTTAATTCATGTGTACGCACTTTGCTTTGCAAGTCAGTTGAAGCGTTATAGCAAGTTACAAATAAAAATATAAAGATGCATGCATAAATTTCAATTATTGCAATTTAGCAGAGATAATTGTTAGCACCCAATTATTGGTGCTAATTGACTTGTTAAGCAAGTAAATTATGTATGCAAATTGGAGTGCTATATATAGAATTAGGGGTTAGTGCATAAAGTTGCACACAAGTTATAGAGTACTGTCCGTTGTGCACATAATTAGATGTTAATTTGTGGTAACAGCCAATTATTACCTATAATTGGTGTTATCTGGTGCTAATTGGCACAAATTAGCAAGTATACACAAAACTGCCCTAAGTTGGTGTGCGTAACATCCAAAACAATTGCAAGGGGGCGTGGATCTGAGAGGGGCATGGGCAGGTCAGGGACATGCCAAGCAATTGCACGCACATGTTATAAAATACTAACAATTATGCACCCAACTGCCTTCATTTAAGTGCAAGCATTTACATCGGCCATCGCGCTAGCAAAAGTGTTCACGTCTAAAGTTGGCACGTAAATGAAGACTTATGCTAGTATTCTATAGCAGCAATTGTGCCAAAATAGAATTCACACTTAGGGCCAGATTCTATATAGGGCACCTAAATAATCTGAGTGGTAAACATTTCCGCCTAAGCATATTTTATAAGAAGCACCTAGATTTAGGCGCAATATATAGAATATACTTAGTTGATATTCCAACGCTTAAAACTATACATGTCCATTTACACCAACGAAAATGTGGTGTAAATCCCTGCACATAGATTTACACACACTGGACCATATTCTATAACTATATCTGTAAATTTTGGAACACCCACGAAACACCCATTTCCCTGCCCATAGCCACACCCCTTTTAAACTGCATGCATTAGAATTTAGACGCAGTTCATTACAGAATCTGCTTAGCGAGTTGTGCGCATAAATTCAAATTATTTCCAATTAATGCTTGTTATTGCTTGTTAAGTGCTGTTAAATACACTGATTGGCGTGTTAAGCCAATTAAGTTATGCACATTCTTAAAGAATACATCTGGATTTCACATGGATCTTTAGGCGTGCTATATAGAACCTGGCCTTTAGTGCCCATCAACCTGGTGTCTAACTTCAGGCAACCTATACAGAATTATCCCCTATGCACCTACTCTAGACATACAGATACAGATATTAAGGACCTATCGGATTGAGCCTGCGGCAATGAGCAGCTTACAAGCCACTTCCAAGCATGACCTGAATTAACATGACAGGGCATGCGCAGCTCCTGGAATTGAATATATGGGTATGACCACTGACCTGGAAGTAAACCAGGCATTAGCCAATATTCATACTGTGCCTGGCTAACTCACTGCATAAAGTTAGCAAAGCTATTTGCTGTCTTAACTTTATGTGGTTACTTAGGGGTCCTTTTATTAAGGTGTGCCGAAAAATGGCCTGTGCTAGTATAGGCGTGTGTTTTGGACGCTCGCAGGTCCATTTTTCAGCACGACTGCAATAAAGGCCTTTAGGGGGGGCCGAAAATGGACATGCAGCAAAATAAAAAATGACGCACGCCCATTTCACGCCTAAGACCTTACCACCACCCATTCACTTAGCGGTAAGGTCTCACACGCTAACTGAGTGGTAATCGTCAGCGCGCGTACACTGCCAATTATCACCCGGTTAGCGCCACATGGTAGAAAATAAAAAATATTTTCCGCCGCCAGTATCGGATGCATTTGAAAAATGGAATTACCACCTGGGGAACGCGGTAACTGGTGGTAGTTCCAAATTGACGCATGTTGGGCGCATATTGGTGCCTACGCGCTTTAGTAAAAGGATCCCTTAGCTAGTCAGCGGACTGAAAATTGCTGCTAACAGGCTGAGTTGTGCTCTACCCTAACTCCACCCCTAGACTGCCCACAAAGTAGCCAGTTTCATCATAGATGGTTAGGGGTTACGTGCCGCTGAAGATCCCTGGATAGCCTTGCACAAGTGATTTAAACCACCAGAAGCTTCTCCTGGGTTTGTGCTTTGAATATCCAACCCTATGAGGCCAATTTTCAGACCGCAGGAGTTAAACTGGCTAACTCCCGCGATTAGCACTGAGCCCGGATATTCAATGCCAGGCTATTTCCAGTGACTGGCACTGAATAGCCAGTTTATTTTTGGCCGCTTCCAAGATAACAGGCTAAGTCAATATTCAGGCTTTGCCGGTTATCTTGAAACTGGTCAAAGATATTCTACGGTTTCATGCAACCAAATATGGCCGCTAGCTGCTAACCAGGGATATTCAGTGGGGGATAGTCGGTTATCCTCTGCTGAATGCCAGCAGATAGCCGATTAAGTACTATGTAACTGGTCAGCAGCCGTTCTGGCCGGTTAAAAAGCGCTGAATATTAGGGTTATATAGCTAGCATATATATTTAAGCCGAACTTACCAAAACCAGGTATAACTTGGCAAATATGGCTGAAATTCTATTATATGGGGCTGATATTCAGACCACAGGAGGGAGCCTGGCTAAGTCCCACGGTCAGCGGTCAGCCCAGATATTCAATGCCGAGCCGTTTCCGGTGACCGGCATTGAATATCTGGTTTATTTTTGGCTGGTTTAAAGTTAACTGGCTAGGATAATATTCAGAGATAGCTGGCTGTTTAAACCGGTCAAAGATATTCCAGTAATTTACGCAGCTCCATGTGGCCACTTACAGTAGCCGGCTATGCACTGAAAATTTGGGGATAGCCATCTATATCATGCAATATAATCAATAATCTCTTTGCCGTTAACCGGGAATATTCAACGGGAGATAGCTGGCTATCCCCTGCTGAATATCACCTGAGAACCGGTTAGGTTCCATTTAGCGGGCCAGGTGCCATTCCTGGCTGGTTAAATGGTTTGGATATTGGGGGGTAAATATATAGGCACCCAGTACCTGTACCTATACAGCTAGAGCAGGGGTTCTCAACCCAGTTCTTTGGACACACTTAAGCCGGACAGGTTTTCAGGATATTCACAATATACATGAGGTAGATTTGCATGCACTACCTCCATTATATGCAAATTTATCTCATACATATTCATTGTGGATATCCTGAAAACCTGACTAGTTAGGTGTGTCCCAAGGACAAGTTTGGGAACCTCTGATCTAGAATAAGCACATAAGTACGCACATGTATTGAATGCTCATTTTCAGCAGCACACACTATCACATATGCATTGTCACTGAAAATGCACTTAATCTATGCATACAGTTTAGCCATCTTAGCAGATGTCAGCAGACATCCCATTTCAGCATTCATTCGATGTATGCATATACATCAATGTGTGAATCTGAATTTTAAAAAACACAGCCAGGATTCCCTTGGACCCCTTGGTATATCCTGAAAATGTGATGTTCATAAGATACTGGCTTTTCAAAGCGTTTATGAAATAACATTGCTGCTTAGAGATTGCCTTTCCTGCATTCATATTGCTTAACTTATTGCACCACATCATTATTACCATATTCATACATCTATAGACTCCTGAGGCAGGCAGTCACACCGAAACACAGCTCCATGTTGAGTCTTCCTGGTGTATTTATGACAATGAACACTGTGGCAAAACTTTTGACTCCCTGCTTTGTGTTGAAAGAGCCATTCTTGTGGTATCAGGCGAGTTACCACATGGACAGTTCCCTCCCACCAATCCCCCCCCCCCAAGACAATTCCCACTTAGGACAATTCCCCCCCGGGACAATTCCCACCAAGGACTTTTCCTCCCCTGGACATTTCCCACCCTCCCTAGCCTTTTTTTTTTTAACCGACTGTAGCTTCTTTCTTGTATCAGGTCCCATAAGTCCTGGCAGTGCTTTTTTTTTTTTTTTTTTACAGCATCTGAAACAAGGAGGTTAGAGCAACATACGGATGTACACAGAAAATGTATAATAACAGAATAACTTTTCATAGGTAGAGTAGTAATTTGTTATAAATTATAATCAGTGTGTCATTTTGAGGGGCTTAATTAGGTTGAAACCTAGTTTAGGGGTGTGTGGGGGAGGCACTACCTCAAAGACACACACATACACACACCCCACATGAACTGCAGTTTGTATTTATTTATCTATTTATCTATTTATTTACTTATTTATGACATTTAGATCCCAGATTAAACATGAATTAGGTTGAAACATAGTTTGGGAGGTGATGAACTGCATGTCTGGAAGGGGAAGGGGATGTGTACAAGATAATGCTGTGGGAGGTATGAGGGGGTACTGGCCTCCCAAATGATGTGGAAGAGAAAAGGGAGGGAGATTATTTGGCCTAGTGTGCTTTGTATTTTTTCGGTTATGGGTGGAAATTGTCCTTCTTGGTGTGGTGGGAATTGGTTCAGTGAGAATTGTCTAGATGGGAATTGGTGGGTGGGAACTGTCCAGGTGGGAACTGACCTAGAACCATTCTTATACCCCTACTCCACTAAAACTGGTTCTTCACATTTCTGTTCCTCCACCTCCGTGGTTTTCTTGCCTACGGTCAGGGCTTTTTTTGAGGGGGTACTTGGGGGTACTGAGTACTGGCACCTTTTCCGTTGTCTGCTAAAATTGACCCATGGACCCCAAGTTTTAATGAAAGAGCTGAGGCTCTACACACCAATTCTGCCTTGTCATACATTCTGTGACTGGTTGCAGGGGGCTTGGCTATTGTGGGATGGATCACTCAGTGATTACCCCACCCCGAAAAGTGGCCTAGCATTTCAGTACTGGCACCTTTTTTACTAGGAAATATGCACTGCCTACAGTTCAAAAGATACTAAACACAAACCTTATTGTGAGGGGGGCACACATGAACATAAACATACAGGCAGATGCAGTGATCTCTTAAACCTTTAGAAAGCTCAAAAAAATATCAGAGCAGTGTTGGAAAGAAGGGGATTCGTAATACAGTGTTCAAAGAATCCTGAGAATAATCAGAAAGTAAAGGAGGTCACTTTGCCAACAGAATTATATTTAATAACATGCACCAGCCACCATATGATAAAATGACATTTAAACAAAATATATAAGGATTGCCAGTGCCGTAGCAAGGGCTAATGGCACCCGGGGCGGGTCATCGCTGCGCACCCCCCCCCCCCCCGGGTGCAGCATGGCGCACCCCCCCCCCCCCCCCGGAGCACAACCACCCCCCTGGACCGCATTCTTACCTGCAGCTGCAGGAGGGCCGATCCGCCCCGAGTGCACGTCACTCGGAGCTGCGTCGGCCCCGCTGGTTCCCTGCTGTCTCTGCCCCAGAACAGGAAGTAACCTGTTCTGGGGCAGAGGGAGCAGGGAACCAGTGGGGCCGACACCCCCCGAGCGCGTGCACCCGGGGCGGACCGCCCCTCCCGCCCCCCCTTCCTACGCCACTGAGGATTGCCTTTGTACTTGTTAGTGTTATACATTGAGAAAGGTGACAGTAGCAAGCCCTAAGGCAGAGCCTGTCTGTAAAGGAGTAGCCTAATAGTTAGAGCAGCAGGCTGAGATCCAGGCCAGTGCAGGTTCAACCCCTCCTTGTGGTACTGGATTTTTTTTTGTGTGATGCTGTCCTTAGTTATCTGGATAGGTGCACTAAAAATTATTACTTTCCAGATAACTTATGTCCCCATTCTGACTCCAACCTCAGACCACCCCAGCACTATCCAGATAATGTCGCTGAATATCTCTCGCAGTGGCAATTATCCAGTTAATAGGGGCTTCTACCTGGATAAATGTTTTTAATGATTGGTCCCTTAGATTGTAAGTCCTCAGGAAGCAAAGAAATACCTACTATAACTGAATATAATTCATCTTGGACTACTATTGAACAGGTGTGAAGTAAATGTAAAGAAAAAAGGCAAGCGTGCAAGTCAAAGACAGTACCAGAAGCCTTAGAGAAAGTCTGGCATGCAAAGAGTCTTGGATCTGGGCCTAAGGAGTCCATCCAGAGGGAAGCAGGCAAGGTGATGTCAAGAAGAGTTCAGGCCCCACCAAACTCAGGAACAGATGGGTATGCAAGTACTCAAGCAGCCACAAAGTTTAGAACAATACTGTAAACACTAGTATACCAGAGCAGGCCTAGGCAGATCTATTGTACTAACAGGAAGTAGAAGTTATACGCAACTGCCAATCAGGACCGTCTCCTATTAGCCCAATCATGTTATGCAAGATAGGCAACGCACACTGGGAGAACAGTGAAGAATTTGCTGGAATACATATACTATAACTACTAGGATATACCATTTCAGTCCTGCTACTAGGCATGCACAATGCTGTACAGATACATATAGGAGGCAGTCGCTTCTCCACAGAACATAAATCTAGTCAAAGACAATCTAGACAAAACTGCTAGACTGGCCTATGGCCACCAGTGGAGGTGGTGGAGACAATGACTGTATCTGAATTCAAGAAAAGCTTGGAACAAGTACATAAAACCTCAGAGGAAAAGGAAAGGATAGTGGATGGCATAGATGGGTAGTGTGACACCCTGAGTGAGAGGCAAGGGTGGACCAGTGGAATAACACAGCCAGACAAAGGATATAAACAAAAAAAGTGTTTTTATTTAGTTAATCATGAGCCCTGTTAAGTCACAGGACCAGGCAAAAAAGACAGAATGCCTCTATAGTTCAATAAGCGGTCTTAAGCAGCCCTCAGACTGGCAAGGCCTAAACACAGTCTGTGACTGCTAAGGCGACCCCACCCCAAACACAATCTGTGGGTCTTTCTCAGTTCTATGGTCTGGCTCCAGCCAGATCTCAGAGCAAGGCTTGTCAGTCTCAAACAAGAAGCAAAAGCAGCTTACATCAGCCAGGTCACAATTCTTAACCATAGGTGGTGGTGTGGGTGGGGGTGGGGTGGTGTACACTGGGGCTTCGATTTCTTCTTCTTTCTGGGCCCCCTTAACCTCAGTCAAGCCCTATCTTATACACTTCCTGGTTTTGGCTCCACCCCTACTCCCATCTCATTTCCTCCCAGCCGGGACTAGTGCTCCTAAGGTGGCTCAGGCTGCCTAAGGTACTGTTCTTAAGACTGAGGGGCAGAGTTCTATAAACCCCCCTCACAGGCAGTCTAGATAGACCATATGGTTTTATCTGCCTTTTTTTTCTCTCTCTGTTTCTAAGACATTATAAAAATTCATTAATGAAGAAAATGCTTAAAACCAATAAGGCTATGACCAGGAGAAACAAGAGTTGAGATTTAAGAGCAAATTTAAAACGAGAAGAGATGAGTCTCTCCCATTAAGCTTTCCGTCTAGGAATGTATAAATTGCTGATTCAAGACCTGCCACACCTAAAGATACTACTACTACTTATAATTTCTATAGCGTTACTAGACATACACAGTGCTGTACATTGAACATGTAAGAGGCAGTCCCTGCTCGACAGTGCTTACAATTTAATCAAGACAGAAAAACAGGACAAATAAGGGATGAGAGAATTACTTAAGGTGGGAATAATAAAACAGACATGGGTACTAAACAAGTGAATTGGAATTAGGAGTTAAAAGCAGCCTCCTATTTACTTGTTCAGTACCCATGTTTGTTTTATCACTGTATTGCACTGCACACCCTTACTACAGGCAGTAACCAGTGACTCCAGGGACTACCCCAAATTGCAGAGCCCCCAAACTATCTTGAAATGCTTTAACAAAAGCAGTCAAGAGGCACACTGTATTTCCTGTAAAAAAAAGAAAAAGAAACTAATTTTGTTGTGCTTTTCATACATATGGTTGGTTCTCTTCCTTTCTGATGCCCTCAGCCACAGCAGCCCTGTAGAGGACGGATATTGTGTCTCAGGACTCAGACGGGTGTCTTTTCCTAGTCACGGGAGCCTTGCTGCTCATCTAATGTAATTTAATAATCACAGGCTTAGCTCTTTCACTCAATGTGACAGTAGAACCCATGAAAGCAGCGGGAAAATGCACTGTCCATACATCCCTTTGCTCTTTTTAATCTAAGAGCGTGGGGTGCCATTTATTTAAAGACCACATGCTAGACAGGGAACTTCGCTCCTTTTAACTGGAACTACAGTTGACTTTCTTGCTGTCTTCCTTTCAAAGCTATCACTTCTAGTAATGCTTTGGGTTATTTTAATTCCACATGAAAACACCAAATGACCGTGTCATGGACAGAGGGAAAGAAAAGCAGAAATGTAAGGAAATGGGACTCATGATAGAACAGACATCTAATCATTAGGGGACAACTTGTACCTATTGACAAGGTTGAAATTCTATAACCTGATGCCTCCATTTATTAATTACGCAGGTAGTGAGTGTAGTTTAAAAGGACACTTACATGTATAAATGTCTTTATAGAATAAGGGCTAATTTCTATAAGTAGCGCCTAAAAATCAGCGCTGAAAAGTTAGCACACTTAGTACGATTCTATAAGGGGTATGCATCCTTTATAGAATCGAGCTTAGCACATAACTCTGCCCAACTGTAGGTGCCTTCAATTTAGCCTGCTATAAGCAGGCCTAGTTGTAGGCGCCTACAGTTAGGCACAATTCTATGTGTACACGCATAAAATATAAAAACACCTCCCAGAATGCCCCAGAAATGCACCCAGCCACACCCCCAAATAGTTGCATACATTAGGACTTACACACACATCATTATGGAATACAATATTTATTTATTTATTTATTTATTTATTTATTTATTTGGATTTTGCTCCCACCTTTTTCAGTAGTAGCTCAAGGTGAGTTACATTCAGGTACACTGGATATTTCCCTATCCCTGTAGGGCTCACAATCTAAGTTTGTACCTGAGGCAACAGAGGGTTAAATGACTTGCCCAAGGTCACAAGGACCAGCAGTAAATCCTAATTAGGGCCAATCAGTGCTGATAATTGGTATCACCAATTATCAGCACTGATTGATTCACTATTCAGTTATGTTATGCGTGTTAAATTGGCTCAGAGGACTGTATTGTGCAGGAGGAGGCAGCAGAGGGCGGTAGTAGCGGCCTGGGAGCCCAGATCACTGTCAGTGTACCCCTGCTATAAAATGGCACCTAAGTGCATTGTCATGGAGTTTGCAGTGAGGATTCACAAGGGTGGAGCCTGAGCAGAGCATGGGCGAGGTGTTATTTAGGTATGATGATTTCTACCAGCTATATAGCTGGTGTCACTGATTGTGCCTTAATTCTTGGAGCATGTTTGACATACTATATTGTGATTAATTGTGTAATTCCCTCCCTTTCACTCTTCCATAATTAACAACACGCCAATCCCATTACATACCCACCTCCCATTCCCTACCTCTACCACCCGCCTTCCTTGCCCATATCACCTACCCACATCTAAACAAACACCTCTTTATTTACTTTGTTTAACCTGTAATGCTATGTAAACGACCACCTCTTTATTCACTATAATTACAGCTGCATCCATTCTTTGTTACTTGTTTAACCTGTAGTACTATGTAAGCCGCATTGAACCTGCTAACAAGTGGGAAAGTGCGGGGTATAAGTGTTACAATTAATTAATTAATTGCACAATTAACAGTATGTTATTTATTTAGCTTTGTTCCCACTACAGCTTCTTATGACTCTGGGCAAGTCACTTAACCCTCAATGCCCAGAGTCACAAGATGCTGCAGTGATAACAAAACTACCCCCCCCCCCCCCGTTTATTAGCGGCTGCCATGCGCTAATGCCGAAACGGTCCATTCATTTTGAATAGGCTGTGTTGGTGTTGCCGCACAGCTTAATACACAGGGGGTAAATAAATAACATACCATTAATTGTGCAAATAATTGCAATTACAATTAATCAAAATGCAGCCCTAAAAAAATGTAAGAATAAAAAGTAATGGTAAGATAAGAAATACAAAATACAAACTGAAAAATTACAAATTTAAATAATCTAAAACAGAATGCAGAATAGCTTCAGACAGCCTTACAGTTTTCACAGCCTACTTCAGAAATGTAGCCCTAATAAAAGAACATACTGTGGAGTCCTGGGGCATACTTGTATATAATCTATGCATTTGCATTCCCAGGGTGGAGTTCCAAGATACGCAAATTTTACAACATATGTGTGTGTGTTCTCACAGACTTAGACTAGTCATTTATACCTAAGCAAGGCAGAGGTAAATATCAGTGGGGTAACTTTATGAAGGCATATAGACACATATATGTTGCCTTTACAAACTAGGGGGTCCTTTTATTAAGTTATGGGAAAAAGGGCCCTGCGGTAGCAGCAGGGGCCATTTTTCCCCCATGACAGGGCCCTTTTTTCCGCAGCCGGTAAAAGCCCAACAAAAATGGCCAAGCGGTGAGAAAATTCAGTGGTGAGCCCTTACCGCCACCCAAGGCCTTCCACGCTAAACCAGCGGTAACCGGGCAGCACCTAGCGATGCCCTATTACCTTCAGGTTACCACCACGCAAACCATTTCCTTGGGTTTTCTTTTTCCCAATCGTTTTCACTTATATACACTGTCAGCTAGCACATTTGCTTATTTCCGATCTGACAAAGAAGGGCAACCTTCGAAAGCTAATCATGAAATGTATTAAGTTATGTCCAATAAAAAAGGTATCATCTTATTTTCTTTTCCATGTTTTATTTTGTTTGATTTCTATTGATAACCTTAAGAGTGGACTAACACGGCTACCACACTCCTCTACTTTTTCCCCCAGAAATTATGTGCGCTCAGGACAGGACTAGTGCCAGCGGCCTCGTTGGATCACAAGTAGTCCCAGAAGAGTGAGTGGTAAGCCTGCGTTGGGCTTACCACCACTCTGTAAAAGGGCCCCTCAGTACAATATATGCATTTATGTACGTTAACAGCCTAGGCACACAGATCATATCAAACTATAAAGCTAAAACAGGGGGGATCTATCTTTGACATTATTATATTTTGGGGTACATTTAAAGAAAATGAGACTTCAAATGGTGGTCCCTGTTGCAGAGAATTTTCTGTAGCAGTATTCCATTATAGTAATGCATTTGCAGTTGTCTCAACAGATTTAATAGGAAAAAAATAGAAGTAGTTTTCTTTAAAAAGACATCAGTTGGGGCCATTGGGAGGCGGGTTCAACTTTCACTCCAGCTACAGGGGGGAAAAGTAAGCAGGTTCGAAAATGTTCCAAGTCAATGACCTGGCAGAAAATCTCTACAGAAAGGTACTGTGGAGGATAATTTTTAAAAGGGCATGTATGGAGAAAAGGCACATAAGTGCACATGTTCTATCTATTTTATATACGCAACAGGGGAGCACCGCTGTAAGGGCTCCCACATTAACCTAAGAGTAACCAGGTAGCACGTAGTTTATAGAATATGCAAAGTGCCTGTTCCCACAACTAAAATTTAGGTAGAGCCATTTACACCAACTAAAACCTGGTGTAAGTGTCCGCACCTAAGAGGCGCAGATCGGGCTTATTGTATAACAGTGCACCTCATGTTAGGAATGCCCACAACCCACCTATGCCCCTCACATGGCCACACCCCCTTTTGAGATCTGCATGTTAGAATTTACCCTCACCACTTTACAGAATGTGCTTAGAAAGTTGCGCACGTAAATTCTAATTAGTGCCAATAATTGCTTGCTAGTGGCCAATTGTCATCATTGATTGGTTTGTTAACCAATTATGTTGTGTGTGCAATTTGGCCGCACTGTCAAATTTGCATGCACAGCCTTAGGTGCCGTACATAGAATTTGGGGGTAAGTGCCAATCCTGCCTCTAATCTGCCCATTCTCCACAACTGGGAACGCCTATGCCTATATCCCAAAACCTAGCTATTAGGTTTTCTGCATGTCTACTTTATTCATGTGTATCCCCAGGCAATTATAATGGCTTATTTGAGCACATAAAGAGCTGTTCCACATTATCAAGTTGTCACATTCCTCACCTGCGAGTTCTCCTGCACGTTCTTCACCTGCCCCGCTCCTTGCTTGCTCCGCTCTGTGTCTCCTCCATGGGTCCACGCCTCGTCTTCACCTGGGGGCGCTGGTCACATTCTGGGGGGGCATCATGGGTCCTATAGTGGAGCACCAGCCATCTTGGCAGTGCCGGCGCCCCGGTGACTCCTTCTCTTCCAGGTGCGGGACCTGGGAGCACGGGAGGTCTTGCTCCACCTCCGGCTGCCAGGATTGGGCTCCTGCGCCCTGGCTCCGCCCTTCTTCAGCTGCTGGCCAACCCAGAGCCGCTCTCCCCAGCTGACTCTTGTTGCTCCCGATGGTGGGGGCTATTTAGGAGCGTCTCCTCCTCCTCTCAGGGCTTCGGCTTCTACTTTGCTAGATGTGCTTGTACTACTGTGTGGCTTTGTCTACTACTGCTTGCTGCCTGACCTTTGCCTGAACACCGGATTAGTCGCTGCCTGCTGCCTGACCTGACCTTTGCCTGAACACCGGATTACCCTCTGCCTCCTGCCTGACCTGACCTTTTCCTGAACCCCAGATTATCTTCTGCCTGCCGCCTGCTCCGCCCTCTGCCCGAATCTTGGCTACTCTCTGCCTGCTTCCTGACGGGACATTACCTGTATCCGGACTACTCTCTGCTTGTCACCTGACCTGACTTCCGCTCGCATGCTGATTATTCCTTGCCTGCTGCCTGATCTGACTGCTGCCTGAATCCAGTTTCCTCGCTGCCTGCTACCTGCGGCCGTCTGACCCCCGCCTGCATCCAGAAGCCCTGTCAGCTGCCTGCACCTGGGGGCTCAACCCTCGGGGAACAGCGGTCATCACAGGTGAAGCCTCGGGGTTGTTCGGCTGTCCAGGAGAGCGCAGGTTCAAGTCTTTGCCTACGTGCTCCGCCTGGGCACAAGGACTCACAAACACGACACAAGTTGGTTATAACCCCCCCCCCCCCCATCTTGCCACTGCAATTATGATGTCACAAAAAATTAGTGTTCTTAAACCAAGCAATGCATTCTAAGCTAAAATACAGACAGAACATGATGAAGAAGCCTTTAAAAATGTTTGGAAATATTTTCTCCCATTTTCTGATGTAACCTGGTTTGCACAAATTTAAACCTTAATATGATACATGCAGCGATGATCACTCTGTCTTCCATCTTTATTCACATGAAATCAGAATAGAAATCAAACTTGTCAAAAGACTGATGAACAAGGGGCATAAAGGATGCAAATGGGAAAACTTATGGAAGCTTGTGCATGATAACATGTGGCATCAGTTTCAAATCCTTGGTTATAGTATATTGGACTGTTAATAGTGTGAGAAATGATTCAAATGAATCATATTTATTGGTCGAAAGTAATTGGCATGATTAAACATTCTATACCAGGGACTGACATGCCCACGCCATGGCATGATAAACAATAACTGCCATTGTCAATCACTGTCCAAATGTTGGTTTTTATTGAATTCCATCTGTCACTGTTATCAAACCACCAGAACAGAAATCAGACATTCATGTTTTGTGGCTGTACTGAAAGTGACAAGTTGCATTTGGAGCAGTGTTTTTGGGAGTGAAAGCTAGTGTGGAGCATGAAATGGACATCTGCATTTGGTTCTGGTATATGGAACAACTTTATGTTTTGGGTTTGTTTCAGTATAATGTAGCCAGATGAGATGAATTAGTAATACCATAAAAGGTTTTTATATGATTGTTGATATTCAATATCGAAATAGCTTCACTGTGAGTGTTATTCTGCAGTTTCACCATTTCTAATCAAAGGCTCCATACCTCAGAGTCTAGCAGATGGCTTTTGCCATGGACTAGGATGCCTCTGCTTGCCCTCTAAGCTTTACCACTGAATTGACAAAGGTGACAAATGGTCTTCATTCAACCCCCTCCTAGGATGGTCTTGTCTTATTCTTCAGCCCTTTGCGTGACTTTTCCATCTTTGAGCTCTGAGCCCCATTTTACTGCTCTCCCGGCACCATATTTAGTCTTACTTGTTCCCCAGCCTTCAGTGTGGTTGAAGCTGCAATCATACTCTTATGCCTCTGCCTCCTGTGATACCATGGACTTTATAATTAGGTATGTCTTATGACCAGTGATGTATTCACAAATTTCTGTAACAAAAGAAAGGGTAAAACAGTATACAAACACAAGCAATAAAAGAAAAAGCACAGCTTATATCCCAAGAATAGCCTAGTGGTCAATGCAGTGGACTGTAGAGAACAGGACCCAGGCCCATATCCCATTTATGGTGGAACATGTGAACCCTCCAAAACAAAATAATAAATATAGGTGACACCTGAAGGCATAAAGGCTAATTGTAGTGGTGTGCAATTGGGTACAGTAGGTTTTTGGTGGGTTTTGGAGGGCTCATCATACAATATAAGGGGTAAAGGTGAGATGTGTACCTGGGACCTTTTATCTGAAATCTACTGTAGTGCCCCCTAGGGTTCCCCACTGCTGTATTGAGATGTCTGCTTGGCCAGTCTACTAAGAATGCTGCCTACCCCCACCCACCCATACATTGCCAATGGCTTGTTTTTGTGCATTTTTCCTTTTTTTTTTCTTCAAAAAATGGTCCTAAAAGATAGACGTACTGAGCACAAAAACATTTAGCAAATGGCCATTTTCAAAACAAAAAGTTGGACTTTTTCTGGTTTGAAAATGGTCATGTTTGCTACTGGACTTTTGGAAGTTTTTAGCAAAACATCCAAAATGGGATATAGATGTCTTATTGAAAATGTCCTTCCTCATCTCATATTCTAACCATGAAATTTCTTCATGTGTACAAAGGACTGTGTAGTCAATCCTAATCCTGTGTTTCAGCATTCTATCATTGATCTTTTAGTCCTTACCGATGGTAATATTAAAAACAAATATTTTGACAGACTAGTGTTTGCAGGTGCAGCACCACACTAAAACTAAATTTACTGATTGGAAATTTTTTAAATGTATTCATTTATGAGGCAGTATTTCATACCTGGAAAGTAAGACAAAACAACATTCACAAAGAGCAGTCCTCAAAAACATGTCTTTGTTAATAGCTACTTTGTATTATGTGTTGTTAATAAATTAGATTATATCACATATATGTGAAGAATGAAAGGAAGAATTAATGGCATTAAAATCAGTGATGTCTGGGAATGGACCCAAGGACAAAGACTGGAGTGAAGCTGGGGGCAGGGCTGTTGACGGGGCTTGAGCACCCCCCAAACAAAGAGGTGTTCTGCTGCTCCTGACCACATCAATGCTGTTAACACACATTAGTAGTAAATGAATCCCATTGCAAATAACGTGCAATATAATGAGTATTAGTGCAGGCTAATTTGATAGTGTACTTTAGTAAATCAAGCTCTTAGGGACCCTTTTACTAAGCCGCATAAGCTACTGTGTGGCTCTTGCGGTAATTTCACTTTTGCTGCGCGACAAAAAAATAATTTTTATTTTCTGACGCATGTATCGGATGCGTTCCAAGTGGCATTTGGCTCATGTAGGTCATTATCACCTGGTTACCGTGTGAGACTTAACTGCTAGGTCAATGGCTGGTGGTAAGGTTGCAGACCCAAAATGGACACGTGGCAATTTTGATTTTGCCACATGTCTGTTTTTGGCAAAAATTTTAAAAGGCCTATTTTATAGGTGAACTAAAAAATGGATTGGCACGTGCCCAAAACCCACACCTACACTACTGCAAGCCATTTTTCAGCACACCTTAGTAAAAGGACCCCTTAGATTTTGAGCTGAGGAAAGGAAAATGCCTCATGGTACCTTAGTATAACTCACCAAAGTGTGAACTAAATTTAAATAAACGAACAATTTCAGAAGAAACAATAAGGAGCAAGGTTGGGGCCAGCAGTGACCTCCACCTACCAGTCTATCAGCAACAAGTTAAAGCAAGCCATTTGCCACATTTCAAAGAGGTTTCAGATGGGCAGTCTGGCATCCCCTGGCAGAAAATCAGCACTGTGAAGACACAATGGTGATGATACCCCACAGAGCTTTAGCTCTTGCATAATCACAATTGCAAGGTTCAGCACATTTATCCTATAATCAGATCATGTGATTTAAAAATTCTAATCTAAACCCCAGCACATGAAGAGTCTTGACGTAGACTCTCAAGCAAATTAAACGCATCTTGACAAATGATGTTTTGCTTGACTGGCAGGCTGGCATATCATACCTAGGCATTCACAAGTTATGCAGGTGTCTTTCAAGAGAAGATATTGCCCATCTTTATGCAGAATATTTTTAGAAAAGAACAGGAAGTTTTAGCAATGAATCATTCTCAATTTTCATTTAAAGTACTGCTAGCTCAGGGCTGGAGTAGTTAATGCATTTCCTACAGCCCGTGGCAGGATACCCAATCCAAAGGTGGTTGGGGAGGCAGAAGCTCAAATGTCATCCCTGAATGGCAGGCGGTACAGGTTCCTGTTATCTATTGATTTTTTTATTTGAAATAATTTATAGACTGTCTCCCCAATCAAATATCAACAAATAGAACCATAAATATAAATTAAATTTTAAAAAGCATGTAGGAGCACCTAGCTGGAAGCAAAGGAAGCATGAGATTTACACATTATACTTCTGTGTACATGCTATATAAGTTTACTTTTATTTTATTGTCAGCATGTAAATGATTGCTGCCATCTGTGCTGCATTTGGATATTGTCACACTAGCACCTTTATGAAGTCATTGGGAGTTCTTTAATTTAGCATTTTCTACTTTTGGTTCAATTTGGAAACTCTATAAAAAGCAGTTTAACACATTCATGTTTATTTTATTCTTCTTAGATCATGAAATTCAGTGTCTGTGTATGTCACAGGAGCTGTCCAGAGAATGGTGCTGAACAACAAAGAAACATGTTTTAACCTCTCGAAGGACTATTTTCAGTAAATCGTGCCAAAAAATCGGCACAGAAAAAATAATGTGTTCAGTGATACTTTATAAATGGCATTCACACTTTAGAGAATAGTGCCTAAGCACCTAATCTGCACCTAACTTAAGTTGTCTGCATTTATGCCTGCTGAAAGCAGATGTAAATGCCAGTGCCCAGGGGTGGACTGATCATTCGGGCAACCAGGCAGTGCTGAGGGCCCAGATGTTCTAGGGGGCCCAGAGGCTTTGCCCGGTTGCCCACCTCTGCTGTACACTACAACCCCCCCCCCCCCGAACCTCAGTGGGCCCTCCCTGGTCCCACCTTAAAGGGCCATGGTGGTCTAATGGTCTCTGCAGGGGCAGGAAAGAACAACACTCTTTCCTGCCCTCTGCCACTATTCTGCCCAGCACCACCGTGTTTTAAAAAATACTTCCTGCAGACATCTCACAAGACTATCGAGACTACCGAGGGAAGTTTCAGCTCCCATTTTGAAAACACGGCGGCGCTGGGCAGATTAGTGGTAGTGGGCAGGAAAGAGTGGGTTTCTTTTCTGCCCACAAAGAAGCTACTAGACCACAAGGGCCTTCAAGGTAGGACCAAGAAGGGCACACTGAGGCTCGGGGGACTGTAGTGTGCAGAAAGGGGCAGCAACTGCACCAGTAAAGGGGGGCTGTAGTGTGTGTGGGAGGAGGCAGAGGCAGCATGACTGGGGAGGCAGGCAGCAGGCAGTGGCCAGGGGGCCCAGATCACTATTACTGCCCGGGGGCCCAAATCACTGTCAGTCTGCCCCTGCTAGTGCCTAAATTAGCTGCTGGTCAGACATATTCTATAAGAATGCATGTAACAGGAATGCCCCTGAAACACCCCCTAAACATGCCACCAAAAAATATACATCCTAGGATTTTTCACACAGATCATTATAAAATACGATCTGTGTGTAAATCCCAACGCCAATTAGCGCTAGTAATTATAACTGTCTGGTTTAAGAAATGATAATTAACTTTTCAAATTCTGGGCCATATCTTGGGCAGAGTTAAGTTAGGTAAAAAAATTTAAGGACCTAGTGCTAAATTTCAGAGTTAACCAAATAGCCTAGGGGTCCTTTTACTAAGCTGCAGTAAAAAGTGGCCTGCGGTAGTGTGGGTATGGGTTTTTGACACACACTGGGCCATTTTGTAACATGGCTGGGAACAAAGGGCTTGTTTCAACGGGGGCAATAAATGGCTGTGCACTAGAATTTAAAAAGTAGCACACGGCTATTTACTGCCTGAGCCCTTACTGCCACCCATAGACCTAGCAGTAAGGGCTTATGTGCTACACGCATGGTACTTATACAGCATGTGGCCACACTGCCAATTACCACCAAGACCCCCCCCCCCCCCCCCCGCCCCCATGGTATAAAATAGAAAAATATTTTCTACCAAGGGAAACAGCGCATGCCAACTTGAACATTAAAGCCACATGTGCACTCTAAATGGCTGGTACTGTCAATTTGGTGTATGCTACATGTGCGGTAGCCATACCACTGCTTTGTAAAAGGGCCCCTAAATTTTCTTGAGGGGGTTTGTCACTGCAGAGAGTGAGTGTTCCTGCGCTAACCAATTAGTGCATCTACATTATCACATGCTAACTGGTTAGTGCACAGATAATGCAGGAGCCCTTACTGCCTACAAAATAGGTGGTAGTAAGCGCTGCCATGGTGATTTTTTTAAATGGACACATGCTAAATGGCAACATTAGTGCATAGCCATTAATGGGGAAAAAATAGAAAATCTGAGGTTTTATGGCCCTGGTAAAAATAGCCTCCTGCGTAAGGGTGGGCTAAGAACACTTTTAATCATATCTTTATAAAAGGACCCCTAAGCTGGCTATCCTGATATGCAGTAATATGTGGTTCAAATCCAGTGAAGTAGATTTCAATTCATTTTCATTGTCATGCTAGCCAGCTAGATTGAAGTTGAAAATTAGTCTAGCCTGGTGATAACAGAGTCAGTACAAGGGTGGTGGGCTCCCTAGGCAAAATTTCAGCCTTATACAGTCCATTAATTTTCAGGCACCAAACCTAAAGCCCCCCCCCCCCCCCCAAAAAAAAAAAATGTTTTTTTTTTTGAAAACTAAATTCAACAGTCATGATCATCACACAAAGGTCATTTAAAAATGCAGGTTAAAGTCATATTCTGGATTTGTGTGTGCAACTTAATTTATTCACAAACAAATCAGTATTGATAATTGCCAATTAATAAGCAATTATTGACACTAATTGGCATTAATTAGAATTTATGCACACAACTGTCTAAGCATATTTTTTTTGCATGATGTGTGTAAATTCTAAGTCACGTGCGTCTAAGCCTTATGATCAGACGATGCAGATTTTACCTACCATTAGCAATACTATCACAAGGGTCTTTTTAAAGACCAATCTTTAATGTTACTAGGCTAAAAGACAAGACTTTGAAGATTTTGTTAATTTATTTACTCAAAAGACTCCTGGGGCAGGCCATTTGGCCGAAACACAGGTCCTGTGTCAAGTTCATTATCAATAAATCTTCTTGAAGTATTTTTTTAAAATGAGGTGTTATGGATTCAGCTTTGTTTCCATTGCGAAGAATGATCTATATATCAATGTGATGCCCCCTCCTTTTTTCCCATTTCTGGTCCAGTGCAGAATTTTGTAGCCTAGGGGGGCAGAGATCCAAGATTATGGGGTCTTCATTGTTGTGGATCCGTGTTTCATTGAGGAAAACTAATCTGAGGTCTTCATCCATTATCCAGTCCTTTATAGTTTCCGTTTTCTGTACAGCTGATCTGGTGTTTACATATCCCACTGGTATTGGTAGATGGTTCTCCTCTGTTGTCGTGATTTTGGGAATTTTCACTAGCCGTCATTTGCTTGGTTTGTTAGGTTGATTAGGTCCCTTTTTTGTTGTTTGCTATGTTTCATGTGTGGATGGATCTCCTCTTTTGTTTGATCAATTTTTAGCCTTATGGAAGGTAGTGTGTCTGGTTCTGTTATATAGGTTACATAGTATGGATATGATATTGTGGTCATCTTGGGGTAAGGATCCTGTAGTGATAGTCAGTGTTAGGATATATAGGCCTAGGAGAAGTTTTGTGATATGCATTTTGCCTTTTTTTTTTTTCAAGTGGTGTAAGAGTTGGTGTTTGTTATTGTTGTGATTCAAAGTACATTAGTTAAACAAACTAATTTCTACAGCTATTGCAGTCAGTTTTGCTACTGCATACAACTTTGCGTACAACTAGTTAAGCAATGTAATTTCTAAGTTATTTCTACACTGTAGTATACAACCTTTTTGTTAGTCTCTTGTTTATGTCAAAGTCTAGTTGACTGTGTCCAAGGGTTAGGTAGAAGTCTATATTGCTGCTGCATAGATGTTAGACCCAGCCAAGAGCCTCCACTTCGGACCTCAGGGATCAGCACATTCACTGCACCAGCAGGATATTGGCCATGCTATCCAGGACCATTTCACAGGCACCCCAGGCCATTTCTCAGATAGAACCCCAAATATAAACAGAGAGATCAAAGAGAGAACCTCAGACAGAAGTCAGTGTTGTATGTATGGTATCTATAAGTGGGATACATACTCAAACATGCCAAATTAGTCAAAGCTGTGTGTTGTCACCAAAAGGAACAAACGCTTTCAGGAGACTGTCATCACGAATGGCATCAGTGTTAGAAACCCCAAGGGTTTGTGATTGCATATTTAAATTAAAAGTTTATAGATATAGGTAAGACCAGGTGATCTTTAAGCTCGTTTCAAACCCTGGCTTTTATCCAGAAAGGTCAGTCCTGTGGAAGTCTGTTTCTTGTTGTCTCCTCCCAATTGGCAATCAAGCAAAACTATTCAAGAGCTTCAGAATCGCCACAGGAATGTACAAGGCCACTACATTAGCAAATTGTTGGCCCAGCAACCAAGGGCCTATTCACAGACAACTCAGGGTCATTTTGCAGCCAAGATACCAAAGTTTAAGTTAAAAGCATGCATTATTGAAATTTCTAAAGCAAGAAAACCAAACAAAACAATTTGGACTTCATGCCAAAATGTGTGCCATCTGTACACTCGTTTCCTTTTAAGTCTGAGAAAACATGCTTTAGGTATCAGTTTTAAAAGGTCAAGGTCTTCAACTACAAACATACATTTGTTTACAGACTACACTGTTCAATAACAGTGCTGAACTATACCAGTCTTGGCAGGAGAAGAAATATCCATTTCAGTTGCACCCTTCAAAGTCAGAGGATCAATGACTTCAGTACTACAATTACCATCCAAATCCCAGCACTTCCATAAGCCTATTCACAGAAAAGCACACAAGTATCGGAGGAAATGCTATCCAAACCGCAATCTGATTACAAAACTTCCACTATGAAATAAGTAGGTGCAAGCACAGATTTTTTTCAGTACCAGCACCTTTTCCATTGCCTAAAAAATGGACCCATAGTTCCTAAGCATTAAATGAAAGTCCCAGACTCTTCACGTCTGTAAATACCTATAGAGAATGGCCCAAGAAAATCAGCAGTGTCTTCAGCTAATCCCTGCAGGCCCATGGGAGAATGAAGGGGTGAACAGACATGTGGATAAAGGTGAGCTGGTTGATATTGTGTATCTGGTTTAAAAACTGGTTAATCCATTTCAAAAATGTAATAGATACAGAAAGTATATTAAACATACCATAACATAGGAAATATTATTGTTACTACTTTGACCACAAATATGGTGCCGGCGTTTTTTGAATCCCTTTAAATACACCAGCTGTCTTTATAAAGGGTTTGTTCCCGAGAAATTATTAACTAGAGCTGGTGCTGATAGAGACTTGAGGTAAGAGACTGGTTAGAAGGGGTTTGAATCTTCCCATGTTTGGTGGACCAAAAATTTGTGTTTGTCTAGCAATGGGATGAGAAATAACGATGGTTTTTTGTTTTTTATTGTAGGGGTATGTCCTTGATACAGCTCACATCTGAGCGAAACATGCATGTTGGACAACTAAATCCTCGGGTCTGACATATTAAGATAAGTGAAAAATTAAAAATTATAGAAAAATTAGAACATCATAAAATCTTAAAATCGGGTGAGCCAATGAGGAAGTTGGTGCTAAATATATTGCCATACTTTTGTTTTGAGCAATGAGCACTGCTGAAGTCACCAAAAGTGAATAAATAAAAGTGAAAATGTTTTGTGATGTACTAAAATAGATCTATAGAGTTTGTTGCACTGAATCTCATAGTAAGAATACTTCAGTTGGTGCATTTTGGGATTCGAGTGGAAGTTGTTTGAATTATTTGCTATTGACTGGTGGTTATGTGAATGTGCAGCCACATGCTGCAACCAGTAGCGTAGCCACAGGTGGGCCTGGGTGGGACGGGGTCCACCCACTTAGGGCTCAGGCCCACCCAACAGTAACACACGTTTAGCGGTAGCTGGTGGGGATCCCAAGCTCCACCAGCTGAAGAGTTCCCCCTGCTGGTAAAGAAAATGCTACTCTACACGATACTGGCACCTGCACATGCTCAGTTTTCAGTGCATGCCTGCTGCAGACTGCCATGGTGGAAAGAAGTGTTTTCCCGCCAGCTGAGATATTATTTTTTGTGGTGGTAGTGGTGGTGGGGAGAACACTTGGTGCCCACCCACTTCTTGCCTAGGCCCACCCAAAATCTGTTGTCTGGCTACGCCCCTGGCTGCAACTAGCATATGATAACTCAGTCCCTGCAAAATGTGGGACTTAAAAAGTACAAATGCAGAGCTGTACAGAGTAGACAAAAGGTGGGAAAATGTTTTTGTTTCGGTTTAATGATCTGAATTTGCAAGCTTTTGCATCTAAATCTGGAAGACCTAAGAAAACTTTGTATTTTGCACAGTACAGGAGGAATGCATTTCTCTATTTCTATTTCTCCAGTGTTGCTCTGCAGACAAAGTCCAGCTTCTTGGATCTTCAAGCTCAGTTTTTATCAGCACATTATTATGTCTAGTATGTGATCATTTATTAATTATTTGGCAAGGCTATCTCCATATTCTGCATATGTGACCAACAAGTGGTGAGTTCTAGTGTAGTATCTCCCATGCTGCCTTTTCATAGACTGAGTGGCTTGCAGGAGACATGGCTCATATGGCTCATGGATCCCTTAATGGTCACCACCTTCCTTAAGAATAGCCCTGCATGTGAGAACCAACACCTTTTTTTTTTAATGCCATAAACTTCTGTAACTTTATTTATTTATTTAGATTTTGCTCACACCTTTTTCAGTAGTAGCTCAAGGTGAGTTACATTCAGGTACTCTGGGGCCCTCATGATCAAAAGCAAACTACTACTACTACTACTTAACATTTCTAAAGCGCTACTAGGGTTACGCAGCGCTGTACAATTTAACATAGAGGGACGGTCCCTGCTCAAGGAGCTTACGATCTAAGAGACAAGTGAAGGGACAGTCCGATAGGGGCGGTCAAATTGGGGCGGTCTGGGTTTAGTGAACGGAAGAGTTAGGTGCCGAATGCAGAATTGAAGAGGTGGGTTTTAAGCAAACACTTGAAGATGGGCAGGGAGGGGGCTTGGCGTAGAGGCTCAGGAAGGTTGTTCCAAGCATAGGGTGAGGCGAGGCAGAATGAGCAGAGCCTAGAGTTGGCGGTGTTGGAGAAGGGTACAGAGAGGAGGGATTTGTCCTGTGAACGGAGGTTACGGGCGGGAACATAGGGGGAGATGAGGGAGGAGAGGTAGTGAGGGGCAGCAGACTGAATGCATTTCTAGGTAAGAAGGAGAAGCTTGAATTGAATGCGGTATCTGATTGGAAGCCAGTGAAGTGACCTGAGGAGAGGGGTGATATGAGTAAATCGGTTTTGGCGGAATATGAGACGTGCCGCAGAGTTCTGGACAGATTGAAGGGGGGATAGATGGCTAAGTGGAAGGCCAGTGAGGAGTAAGTTGCAGTAGTCAAGGCGAGAGGTAATGAGAGCGCTAGAGGCTGTTAACGCCATACTAGCGCCAGAGTTTGCAGCCGACCCATGATCAGAGCCCTCGAGCGCCTGAAACAGTGCACTCGAGGGCTCTCAGCGCAAGTAGCATGCAAATGCATGCTAAACAGGGCTTCTAGCGCAATTAGCTTGCAAATGCATGCTAATCGGCACTTAACGCATTCATCCCCAATGATCAGCGACCAGCATGCCAAAGATTGGGTCGCTGGCCGCAGCAAAATCAACGCCAGCTCTGAGCTGGCGTTAGATTTTGCGGATCATTGGGGAGGAATGGTGAGCCCTTTCCAGCATGCAGTTGCATGCTGGCAGGCCTCCCTTCCCCCCTAAAGCAAATGCGAACGAGGGGCAGGAGGTCCGGTGGACCTCTGGTCCCCCCGATGATCCCCCCCCTCCCATGTTCACAGAGGGCTGGAGATCCAGTGGGTCTCCAGCACCCCCACCCCCTGAACCCACAGAAATCCAAGTGGCCACCTCCCGAAAAATGCTGTCCTACCCTCCCACCAGCGACAGGAGGGGACTGGAGGATCGGTGGGTCTCCAGCCCCCCAAACCCCCACAAATCGTTGATTGGCCGCCTCCGGCCAAAGGATCGCCCATACGGTGATGTATCGACGGGGGTGGGGACTGGAGGTCCGGTGGACCTCCAGCCCACCCCAACTCCTCCCCCCCAGCGTTCTACTTAGATTCCCTGGTGGTCCATGGTGTGGTGTGGTGTCGTGAACCCCCCCTCCCAACCCCCCTACCTTTTGTTGGAGGAGGGACGCAGCCTGCCTGTCTCCTTCCTCTTCTAGTCAGTCGACGCCCAAAATGGCGGCGCCCAGCCCTGCCCATTGCATCCTGGGATGCGCTGGGCGGGGCTACAGATCATGTAAGGGAGCGATTCCCTTACAGGGTCTGTAGCCCTGCCCAGCGCATCCCAGGATGCAATGGGCGGGGCTGGGCGCCGCCATTTTGGGTGTCGACTGACTAGAAGAGGAGGGAGGCAGGCAGGCTGCGTCCCTCCTCCAACAAAAGGTAGGGGGGTCGGGAGGGGGGATCACCACACCACACCACACCACGGACCACCGGGGAATCTAAGTAGAACGTTGGGGGGGAGGAGTTGGGGTAGGCTGGAGGTCCACCAGACCTCCAGCCCCCACCCCCCGTCGATACATCACCGTGTGGGCGATCCTTTGGCCGGAGGCGGCCAATCAACAATTTGTGGGGGTTTGGGGGCTGGAGACCCACTGATCCTCCAGCCCCCCCCCCCCCCCCCCGTCGCTGGGTGGGAGGGTAGGACAGCGTTTTTCGGGAGGTGGCCACTTGGATTTCTGTGGGTTCAGGGGGTGGGGGTGCTGGAGACCCACCGGATCTCCAGCCCTCCGTGAACATGGGGGGGGATCGTGGGGGGGGGATCGTGGGGGGGGACCGGAGGTCCACCGGACCTCCAGCCCCCACCCCCCATCGCTGTGTGGGAGGGTGGGAGATGGTTTGCCCGGCGGCGGCGGCAGCGGCCTCGTTGTTCGGGCCTCGGCAGGTTGTTTGACAGGTTTGGGCTTTTGACAGCCCAGACCTGTCAAACAAGTGCGGGAGGATTGTGCTGAACGCATGCTCGGCACAATTCTCCCGCGCTAAAACATGATAATCAAAGATAATAGCGCTGCTTAGATTTGCATGCATTATCTTTGATCATCGATGCAGAAAAGCCCTGCGCTGTCCCGGTGCTATTTTTAGGGTGCTGTTTGGAACAGCGCGGGGCTTTTGATCATCTGTCCCAGGAGGGCTCACAATCTAAGTTTGTACCTGAGGCAACGGAGAGTTAAGTGACTTGCCAAAGATCACAAGGAGCAGCAGTGGGATTTGAACCAGCCACGTCTGGATTGCAAGACCAGTGCTCTGGCCACTCCTCCACTCCTCCATATTACAAAGATCAGGATGCCATTTTTGAATTGCTGGGTAGAAAGGGTTTTTCAAGATGTCTTCATCATATCTATTATTTATTTATTTATTTATTTATTTATTTATTTATTTATTTATTTATTTATTTATTTACTTATTAATTAGCCATATAAACTTCAGACACTGCAAACCAGAGAATTTCCCTGGTCCCTGATTAACAATTACTAAAATATAGTAGAGAAAGAACAACACAGGGCTAATTTCATAACAAAGCACCTATAAACATTTCTGAAAACATACCATTTTTATGCCTATTTTTATAAAAGCAACATAGTTGTTATGGGGGCAGTTATATAATGGGCACTTCTGTTTAGACACCTTGAGGATAAGCAGGTTACTACTGTTCGATCGAGGGGTAAATTTGATATTGAGTTGTTTTGGAATAATCTGTTGCCATTCTTCCAGCTATAACATATTATTATGGTTGTCTCTGGATGAGATTGCTCCAATTGCTACTAGAAAAATATATAGCTCTTGTGGGGCTCCATTGTATACTTCACACCTCCGAGCTCTTAAACAGAAATGCAGGAGGCTGGAACAAGTCTGGTAGAAGTCCAAACTTGAGTCTGATAATATTTTGGAGAACAGATACATTTTATAAACAAGAACTTACTAAAGCTAGAAAGCAATACTATGCCAAAAAGATAGGTAATGATTGATGCAACCAGAAGGTCTAATTTAGATTATGGAAGGATTTAGTTTCACGATAATACTGGTCCAAATGCTAATACTATGGCAAAGGTTTCTTCTGATAAAATTGCTACTTTGCAAGCTTCTTCTCTGCTGTTCTAATGCCAACTCTTTTGTCAGATGACAGTCCTTCTTATCCAGTAGACAAATATTGGGCAAAATGTACACGAGTCTCAGATTCCTTAGTGGAATCTTTGCATACTAAACTAAGTTTCTCTTCTTGTCCTTTAGATTCCTTTCCTTCATTAGTGTTTAGGAAGTCTCCCCCTACAGCTATTCTTTGGATAACATCCTTAATAAATCATTTTTAGATGTAGGGTTTTTCCTCCCTCCATCGGCAAGATGGTTTTGATTACATAAGTACATAAGTATTGCTATACTGGGAAAGACCAAAGGTCCATCGAGCCCAGCATCCTGTTTCCAACAGTGGCCAATCCAGGTCACAAATACCCGGCAAGATCTCAAAAATGTACAAAACATTTTATACTGCTTATCCCAGAAATAGTGGATTTTCCCCAAGTCCATTTAATAACGGTCTATGGACTTTTCCTTTAGGAAGCCGACCAAACATTTTTTAAACTCCGCTAAGCTAACCGCCTTTACCACATTCTCTGGCAATGAATTCCAGAGTTTAATTACATGTTGAGTGAAGAAAGATTTTCTCCGATTTGTTTTAAATTTACTACATTGTAACTTCATCGCATGCCCCCTAGTCCTAGTATTTTTGGAAAGCGTGAACAAACACTTCACATCTACCCATTCAACTCCACTCGTCATTTTATAGACCTCTATCATATCTCCCCTCAGCCACCTTTTCTCCAAGCTGAAGAACCCTAGCCGCTTCAGCCTTTCCTCATTGGGAAGTCATCCCATCCCCTTTATCATTTTCGTTGCCCTTCTCTGCACCTTTTCTAATTCCACTATATCTTTTTTTAGATGCGGCGACCAGAATTGAACACAATATTTGAGGTGCGGTCGCACCATGGAGCAATACAAAGGCATTATAACATCCTCATTTTTGTTTTCCATTCCTTTCCTAATAATACCTAACATTCTATTTGCTTTCTTAGCCGCAGCAGCACACTGAGCAGAAGGTTTCAACATATCATCAACGACGACACCTAGATCCCTTTCTTGGTCTGTGATTCCTAATGTGGAACCTTGCATGACATAGCTATAATTCAGGTTCCTCTTTCCCACATGCATCACTTTGCACTTGCTCACATTAAATGTCATCTGCCATTTAGACGCCCAGTCTCCCAGTCTCGTAAGGTCCGCTTGTAATTTTTCACAATCCTCCCGCGATTTAACGACTTTGAATAACTTTGTGTCATCAGCAAATTTAATTACCTCACTAGTTACTCCCATCTCTAGGTCATTTATAAATATGTTAAAAAGCAGCGGTCCCAGCACAGCCTGGGGAACCCCATTAACTACCCTTCTCCATTGAGAATACTGACCATTTAACCCTACTCTCTGTTTTCTATCTTTTAACCAGTTTTTAATCCACAATAGAACACTACCTCCTATCGCATGACTCTCCAATTTCCTCTGGAGTCTTTCATGAGGTACTTTGTCAAACGCCTTCTGAAAATCCAGATACACAATATCAACCGGCTCCCCTCTGATAAAATCATCATCTTTAGATGCAAACTTGTCCTCTAACTACCGTCCAATTGCCAATATTCCTCTCTTTATTAAACTTTTAGAATCTGTAGTTTCGCAGCTACTTTCAGACTACATAGAGACGTTTTCAGTTCTACATTCTTTTCAACATGGCTTTTGCCCTCAATTTAGTACTGAGAATTATTGTTAGTATTAACAATTAAGGTGAGAGAGCTTATTAGCAGAGGTAAATAGGCTATATTTTAATTCAGTTTGATCTATCTGCAGCATTTGTAGATCATAATATTCTTATAGAGCTATCATCTGATATAGAACTAGGAGAAATTAGTGGTTAAGAAATTTTGCAAACTCACTCTTATACCGTAAAAGTGTATGGGGAAACATCTCAGTTTTGGACACCTGGATGTGAAGTTCCTCAGGGCTCACCTCTGTCCCCTATTGTATCTAACATCTTTAAATTCAATAAACCTGGACATAGGTGAATTCCTTTTCTCCTATGCTGATGATATTTTTATTCTCCAAGAAGTACATTCAGATGTCCAAGCATCTGTTTGAGAATTCATAACTGTATTTCCAAAATCCAATTATGGGCCAAATAATATCAACAAATATTGAATCCCCCCCCCCCCCAAACCAAACTACTTTGGTTTGGTGTTCCTAATTCATATTTCCCTGGTAGCTTGGACTTAAATATCTCTGATTCTGTTTCTATTGATAATTCATCTAGGGTGCTGGAAGTCATTTTGGAATCCTTGATGACTTTTCAATCATAGGTTAATAATTTGGTTAAAAATACTTTTTTAATCTGCTTTGCTTGAGATCTATTCACTCATTATTCTTTGAGAATCACTTTGCAATCTTGGTTCAGTTTATGGTAGTATCACAACTTGACTACTGTAACTCCCTTTATGGGAGTATAGCAGTGGGTGTTCTGAAGAAATTACAATCAGTTCAGAACACAGTGGCCTGTTTGATCTTTGGAAGAACAAAGTTTGAACTTGTTTCTCCTCTTTTAGTGAGGCTTCTTCACTGGTTACTGTCACAGGCATGGATTTAATTCGGGTCTATGCTTTATTTTGAAAATATTTCATGGTATGACCTCTGAAGTAATTGTTTTGTTAGTCCAATTCTTTTCAGGAAAAGTGACTTGTAGACAAAATCTTTGCAAGCACCTATAGGGACATGAGTAACTTATAACATTCTGTAAGTAATGCACATAATGGAAGCCCTGCTTATGACCCACCCATGCTCCGCCCCTGTATAAACCCCCCTTGAAAATACATGCTATATAATTTAAGCAGATATTTGCAGGATAGTGCTTAGGAGGGCATATTAGCATACATGCACTGTGATTCCGCCTTGGTCCTGGTGCCACCCAGTGGCCATGGGGACAAAGTTGCCCCAAGCTCCCTTGCTGCAATTTCACTGCTGGGTTCTTCAGCAGGACATCACAGACTGTATCCAACACATCCAGTTGCTAAGCAACAGCTTTATTTAACATGGCTTCATGCGAAAGCAAAATTCTTATAACGCCAATTCTTCCCTAACAGCTTTGGGGTTTCACTTCTTAATCCTTAAACCTAGACTGCAATTTTTATTTAGCTTTACAGAGTTTCCCTTTTCCTATCCATTTGAACTGAACTAGCAGTAGAGAGTAACCACACTTATCACCTTCATTTTCACTTCTTCAAAAAACGCTTTGCCTAGTTCCAAAAACAGGCAAGTTCTGCACTAGCGATGCTCACTTTAACATCAGCCAACATTACCTTTTCTTCTTTCTATTAGGAGCAATGACACACCAAAATAAACTATTACTCACCCCAATGGAAGCACCTTTTCCCCAGAATAGAGACTGTTTAACCCTTGGACTTTCTTTCCCCTCTTCCTCTCAGGCTCCAACTATTTCCCATGGATACCTATAGTGAGGCTTAGCATTAATGCCTGCTTCAGAGTGGATTCTCTTCTCTCCTTGGCTAATAGAACTGCCTGCCATGGAGGCTGGGAGGAGAAGCTTGTCTCCAACCCTCTTCTTGGAGAATTACCCTTATTCTTCCTTTCAGGACTTAAGGCTTCTTGTCCCTGTCTTAGGGTTACCACATGGCTCCAGAAAAAAAGAAGACAGATTGAGCCAGTCCGTATTTTACTTCCATTGCTTTCAATGGAAGTAAATTCCGGACTGGCTCAATCTGTCCTCCTTTTTCTGGAGCCATACAGTAACCCTACCCTGTCTCTTTCTCCTTCTGGTTTATGACTTCCCTCTGAGTTATTTTCTGAACTCCCCCTGAGTTCCATTTACCTAAAGAACTAAGGGACCGATTCACAAAATTTACTGCAACTTCTGGTTTAGTGTGCATGGTATTCAACGAGTAATGCATTATGGGTTTCTGTGTGGTTTTTACCATTCACATTAGCAGCCAACAAGAATTGTATGCAAATGTATTACAGTGAGCTGATTAGTATTAAAATGAGCATTCCAAGTGATGCACAGCCGTTTCCGAGTGATGCACAGAAAGGAGCACTTACGTTTAACAATCAAATTTGTACAGAAGGTCTGGAGCTCTCGTAGCATGATGGTGACTTCTCAGCAGAGCAGTCTGCTGTCATGTTTTAATAGTATTTGCATGTGTATGTGTTCCGCACGTAACAGCACTGTGAAGAAGTTATCTTGGACAAAAGAAAAAGACTGAGAAGCATGTTATGGAGGCATATCCAGAGCACCCACAGTTTAGAAAAAAGCTACACACGGCTTTCATACACGCATATATAAACAATAAACTCCCTTGGGCATGAAAGTTGAGCTGGAACCCCACAAAAAAAAAACCTTTCACACCCTAGGTGGCTTATTGCTTATAAGTGCGTGGATGAAAGTCATGTGTAATTGTGGAACACTGTGAAGGTGCGTCCACAGCACATGCAGTTCTGGGCATGCGCATAGCATTGACACTTAGCGAGTGACTGTTCTACACTTGTGCCGCTTCGTGAATGACTGTTCTATGCATGCGCTAGGTGCATTCCCTACCAAGCTGCTTGCTGGAATTGCAAGCAGCTCATTGGCATGAGATTTCCTTTGAGCGTTGTTCACTATTTCAAACTCAGCAACTTTTACTAAGAATCTAAATGCACACGGTTTTTTACGGGGACTTTTGTACATGGGCCCCTAAGACTTCTTTTTAAACTCTTTCCGTGGCAGTCAATGTTATTTGATAATTATTGCAGCTCCCCTTGATTAGAGCAGCTGCTGTTGGGTTAGCAGGCTTTCCCCAGGATTCCTTCCAGCCTGCCTCTCCTGCTAACCTCATAGCTCCACTGCTTTCTGGGACTTGTAGTTTCCCCACTTCTTAAAGCAATATCCCCATCTTCTAATTTCCACTGATTTAAAGTGAGCACTAATAAGATTTGGTTTGCTTCTTCTCCTTTCTGATAAGGACACACCAGTGTCTTATCACAGCGCATGCAATGGACACATACATGTTAGTGCCTCATTTATAGAATGACCCTTCATGTGCCTTTAGAACAGCATTTTTCAACCAATTTGCAGTCTCGTCCCCAGCCATTGACATGGCATTTAAAGTGTTCTTTTGTAGCAGTTGGCAGTAACAGGCAGTGATTCAGACAGCCTGCTCACACCAACCCCTGAGTCTACTCTCTGACATAACTTCCCACTTCCACATAGGTTGGTGCGAGCAGGCTGTCTGAATCATTGCCCACTGCCATCACTGACCACTGCAGAAAAAAAGATGAAGCATATGCCAGCAATGTACTGACTGCAAATACTGATGATGCTCATATTGCTGGTGCATGTCCCCTAAAGCCAAAAATGACTGGTGAGCCTTATTTAACTAGTTGAGTTCCAAGAATTTGGGTGTTTACATAGCTAGGTGTTTCCTCATAATTTTCTGTTTTTCACTAAAAGATTTCCTGTCATTTGTTTTAAACAAATTAATTTAATCTGTACTTTTCTACCTCTTTTCTAATTAGTATTAGACCAGGGGAAGCTTTATATTAACTGCACATGAAACGTTTTGCCATTTTTACCACAATTGTATGGATTATCATTACAAGCCTCAATACAGTGTAACTTTTGAGACAGACAGTAGCACAGGGTGTCGAATTCAGGCCTTTGTTGTGGTTAGAATTAGGGTCGGAAGGGAACCAAGTGCAGTTCTCCTGTTGCATCTGCTTTCTTTTGTCACCAATGTTGAAAATGTATAGAAAGAAGTTCTAAGACTTATGAAGAAATAGTGTATTTTAAGCCTGTAAAATGTATTGGATATTTTCCTGTCTTAAATATGTCTGAAGTGTATTTCTCTTGTTTGGCCAGCAGATGGTGCATGTTTATGCTTAAAGCTGTTACAGAGGACTGCCTTCTCTTTCTTTTAGTTGGCACACAAATAATAGGAAGTGCCTGTAGTGATGTAAACAGTTTTTATTTGAAATTTGACTGTTCTGGGCTCTGATTGGCCTGCAGTTTGAAATTACCCATTACTGTTGCTTCAGTTTCAGCCTGGGAGGAAAGAGAGACAGATCTCTTTGCTGAGGCTTTGTGAACAGTTATATATCCTGACCTTCCCAGGTACTGTTTAGACAGTATATAGATGTTTAGTTAGTGTTATAATTGATCCATTTCTCAGTTACCTGTTATTGTTTGCCAAGTGCACAATTTTTGTTCATTGTTCCAGTGTGAGAATAAATACATTTGTTTGTTCATTCTGACCATCTGGACTGATAAAGAATCCTGGTGCTTTGTGTGTTGGGGCACTGTGGGACCTCTGGTAGTGTGGCTCCAGTAACCTAGAAATCACTGGAGATAAT
Source organism: Microcaecilia unicolor (assembly GCF_901765095.1). Taxonomy (NCBI): domain Eukaryota; kingdom Metazoa; phylum Chordata; class Amphibia; order Gymnophiona; family Siphonopidae; genus Microcaecilia; species Microcaecilia unicolor. The sequence continues at coordinate 267,142,764 of NC_044036.1, read as the reverse complement.
TGGAGAGCAGGAAACTCTCCCAGAGGCAGTTGTGACCCAGTCGGTGGGAGGAGGGTACCAGTGTAGAGCACAAGCGGTAGGTGCAAGAGGACCTGAGATGTACTGGGGATAGGCCCTCTAAGTGGCCGCAGGGTAACCCCAGGCAGGTGGCTAGGTGTTTCATGACAGGTGGGTGGAGGGGGGTATTCACTTTAAAATTGTTGCTTTTGAATGCATGCTATTTGTGGCTCTAAAGATAACACTTTAATTATTGAACTTTAAACACAATCCCCCCAATATTTAGTGCTATTTAACTAGCCAGAACAGCTACTGACTGATTAAATAGCGCTTAACCAACTAGCGGCAAACTGATAACCAGTTATATTGCCCAAAATAACCGACTATCCACTGATTTTTAAAGCTGGTTTAAAATGTGGGATATCTTTGGCCAGTTTAAAGATAACCAGCTAAGTCTGAATGTTAACTTAGCTGGTTATCTTTAAACCAACCAAAAATAAACCAGATATTCAATGCTGATCAATGGCCCGGCATTGAATATCCAGAATCAGTGCCAACCATGGGAGTTAGCCAGTCTAATTCCCATGGTCTGAATATCGGCCCCAATCTTAATACTCATTTGTTAAATGATAAAATATATCCTTAAAAATCTAATGGTGGGCCTTAACAATTTCTTCACCTTGTCACGAGGTGAAAAAGGTTAAAAATCACTGTTTTCAAAAGTAGGCTCCAAAAACAAACCCCCAACACCTAATCCAAGGCAGCTGAAAATATATGCAAGACCTTTATGCATGTACATGTATGGACTTAGGGCACTACTTAGTGAATTACTTCAGACAAGCTAGAATATTCAAGCTACAACATATAAGCTGTTTAAAATAGACTGCTTAATAGTATATTTTATATATTTTTCATAAAATTAATAAGAGTTTAAAAGTTTTGACACTTGATCTGGAGTTTCTCATGGACACTTATTGGTGGCAAAAGAAGTTTATAATAATATTGAATTTAAGAGAGTATCAATGTTTAGAATTGGATCTAGCCCATATTAACAGTTGGTAGTAGCTATATCGATGGCTTGGATTTAAATTATGAGGATTTCTTCCATATGTGAGGATTAAATTACAAGTAATGCCTCCACCTCCATACTTCATCAACAGATGGCAGCGCTGATGCACTACACATAAGAGCAGAAGAGTAGCCACACTGGATCAGACCAATGGTCCATCTAGCCCAGTATCCCAATTTCCAAACAGTGGCCAAGCCAGGTCACAAGTACCTGGCAGAAACCCAATTATTAGCAACATTCCATGCTACCAATCCTGGGGCAAGCGGCTGCCTCCCCATGTCTGTCTCAATTGCAAACTATGGACTTTTCCTCCAGGAAAATGTCCAAACCTTTTTTTAAACCAAGAGGGTTCACTTATTCTTTGAAATCTCTTCCTTCACCTCAGTTGGTGAGAAGTGTCTGTGTGAAGAGGCTGTTTTGCTATTGCGTGTGAAATAGAAGCATGCAGTGAGCGCTCATGCAATTTAAGCAACGCATCGTGCTAAAATTTCTGACTGTTGATGGAGTCCCTCCAACTGAAATTCACTGCTGCATACAGGTTATTTATGGTGATTACAGTGTTGATGTGAGTACTATATGTCACTGGATCAAAAAAATGTATACTGTGGACCATAAAGGGGGTGATTTGTGTGATCAAAAAAGAAGTGGACAACCTGTGACAGCAATGAATGAGTCTAAGGTTGATGGAACAAAAGACCACGGAGGCAATTACAAAGATGGATCTTACATTCTTACCCCATCTGCCATACAGCCCAGACATAGTGCCAAGTGATTTCTATCTGTTTGACTCAAAAGAAGAGGTGGAAAGGACTGTGAGCAACTGGTTGAAGATAAAAGGTGTGCAATTATTTCGTGATGGCTTTAAAAAAATGTGGCCGTCATTGGCAGAAATGTGTGGCAAATTGTGGTGACTATGTAGAAAAGTAAATACATGTAATAAAAGAGCAAGTTTCAAGCAATATTTTCATGTTTTATTCATTATAATATCTCCATTTACCCATAAGTTATAGAGGTGGCAGTATTACTTTTCATTTAACCTTTATTTGGTATTATAAGCCAATATCAAGCACATTGAGTGAGCACTATCTAACAGGATTCATGTACAGAGATTTCTGTTTTTAAAAATATGCATATATGTTTCAACTCCACCCCTCCTCAGCCCAAATTGGGCCCCCTGAAACACATGCATATATATCATGTAATTTTTCCTGCATCTTCTCTCTTCTGCATATACCAAACCCCCACCCCCTTTGTGGTCTGGCAGCTCTGTTCCTCTCTTTCTCTCCACCACTCTGGCCTCTTTCTCACTTTATCTCTCACCCCCCCCCCCCCCCGAGTCCTGCATCTCCTGCTCTCCCACCCACTTTGCAGTCTAGCAGCTCTGTCCCTCTTTCCCTCCTCCACTGGCCTCTCTCTAGCTTCAGCTCTCCCCCTCCCCCCCCCAAGTCCTGCATCTTCTGCTGCCCACCCCCTAGTGGTCCTCTGTACTTCAACTTCACAGGCAGCACCAGCACTTAGCACAAAGCTGCCAGCGTTGAGACAGGACCCTTTCACTGCTGCTCCTGCCTGCACAGAAACAGGAAGTTGAATCAGAGTAGGCAGGACGCAGCAGCAGAAAGGCCTTGCCAGCAGCCTGTCCTAAATGCTGCCACTGCCTGTGAAGTTAAAGAAGTACAGAAGACCACCGAAAGGAGGGGAGGCCAAGAGTGGGAGATGCAGGACTCACAGGGTTCAGGGGAAGAGAGACAAAGCGAGAGAGTGAGAGACTGGACTCTGAGCTAAATTCACCAATGAGCTGCTGTGCAGTTGTGGCTCCTCTATGCAGTGGCCCAGGGCAACTTCCACCTTTGCCCATTGATAAAAGCAGCCCTGTGGGTTAGAGAGGGAAGAGTTCATGAAAGATGGAGGAATAAGAGAATGTGGAATGGTGGGGGCCTATGTAAGAGAAGAGATGGAGGGAAATAAGACTGAAGATTGGATAACACGAATGAATGAAAACTAAATGGAAAGAGGTAGAGAAATAGAGGAAAGCTAGAAAGAAAAGATAAATGTCAAAGATGGATGTAGTGGGGGACATGAAGAAGACAGGAAAGATAGGGACAAATGGCTGATTTAGCTCATGCTTTTCTCAGTAGTAGCACAAGGTGGGTTACATCCAGGTACAGTAGGTATATTTTCTCCGTGGAAAGCTTATAATCTAAATTTTTACCTTGGGCAATGGAGAGTTAACAGGCTCATTTTCGATAGAGAAGGACGCCCATCTTTTGACACAAATCGGAAGATGGACGTCCTTCTCACAGGGTCGTCCAAATCGTATAATCGAAAGCCGATTTTGGACGTCCCCAACTGCTTTCCGTTGCAGGGATGGCCAAAGTTCAATGGAACATGTCGGAGGCGTACCGAAGGCGGGACTTGGGCATGCCTAACACATGGACATCCTCAACCCATAATGGAAAAAAAGGGCGTCCCTGACGAGCACTTGGATGACTTTACCTGGTCATGTTTTTCAAGGGACCAAGGCACAAAAAGGTGCCCGAAATGACCAGATGACCACCAGAGGGAATCGGTCACTAACCCCCCTCCCACCCTCAAAAAATATCTTTCAAAATATTTTTTTGCCAGTCTCTATGCCAGCCTCAAATGTCATACTCAGGTCCATGTCAGCAGTATGCAGGTCCCTGGAGCAGTTTTAGTGGGTGCAGTGCACTTCAGACAGGCGGACCCAGGCCCATCCCCCCCTACCTGTTAAGTTTGTAGAGGAAACAGTGAGCCCTCCAAAACCCACCACAAACCCACTGTACCCATATATAGGTGCCCCCTTCACCCGTAAGGGCTATAGTAGTAGTGTACAGTTGTGGGGAGTGGGTTTTGGGGGGCTCTGCACACAAGGTAAGGGAGCTATATTCCTGGGAGCATTTTATGAAGTCCACTGCAGTGCCCCCTAGGGTGCTCGGTTGGTGTCCTGGCATGTCAGGGGGACCAGTGCACTACAAATGCTGGCTCCTCCCACATCCAAATGGTTTGCATTAGGACGTTTTTGACATGGACGTCTGTGGTTTTGAAACGTCCATGTCTAGGGATGTCCAAATCTAGGAACATCCAAATTTAAGGATTTGGACGTCCCTGATGGTATTTTTGAAATTAAAGATGGACGTCCAATACATGTGACTACACCAACACAGGCCAATTTCAGCGCACCTTAGTAAAAGGACACCTTAGTCAACCACTGCTTGAATATTTGCAGGTAGCCAGCTTATATCATGCAATATAGCTGGTTAGCCACTATTCTCCACATAGCATTCCTAAAGATCCGTGCTGAAATCTAAGCGTATTCTATAACATCATGTGTAACTTAATTGGCTTAACAAGCTAATCAGCATTGATAACAGCTCTTAACAAGCAATAATGAGCACTAATTGGAAATAATTAGAATTTGCATACACAACTCGCTAAGCACATTCTGTAGTGCAGTGTGCCTAAATTCTAATGTGTACAGGAAAAAAGGCATAGTTATAGGTGGGGAAGTGGACATTTTGTGAGTGTTCTGAAATTTACGAGCGTAGGTATAGAATATGGCCCAGTGCACCTAAATCTAAGTGCCAGGATTACACCACATTTTCATTGGTGTAAATGGATGTGCGTAGTTTTAGGTGCTGGGATCTCAACTAAGTGTATTCTATATATCACACCAAAATCTAGGCGCCGCTTATAGAATACACATAGTTGGCCCTGATTTCAGCGCCGATTTTTTAGGCGCCATGCATAGAATCTCCCCCTATGCGCTAAATGCTAATATTCAGTAGAGATAACCGGCTATCTCACGCTGAATATTAGAGCTCAGCCGGCTACATGCTATTTAACTGGCCAGGAGCCATTCTTGACTGGCTAAATAGTGCTGAATATTGGGCCCTATGTGCATGAACCCCAATAAGGGTCAACAGTGCAAACAGAGGGGTCCTTTTACTAAACCAAGTAAGAGCCTACGCACGCCCAATGCGTGTCAGTTCTGAGTTAACACCCGACTACCACGTGGACCAGGTGGTAATTTAAGTTTTGGTGCATGTCCACTACGCGCACCAGAAAATAATTTTTATTTTCTGGCGCACGGTGCTATCGGGCAGTTAAAAGGCATTTGACACATGTAGACCATTACCTTCCGGTTAACATGTGAGACCTTACCGCTAAGTCAATGGGTGGCGATAAGGTCTCAGACCCAAAAGGGAAGCAAGGCAATTTTCATTTTGCCACACATCCATTTTCGGTCAAAATTTTAAAAAGGCATTTTTACAGGTGCGCTAAAAAATGAATCTGCACACGTCCAAACACGCGCCTACCCTACTGCAGGCCATTTTTCAGTGCACCATAGTAAACGGACCCCAGAATTATTTAAGAAATTAAAATGATCTGTTTTATGGCAATTGCAGTATTATGACTATCATATAAACTGAAATTATGATGTATGAAATAAAAAAAGGTGGCTTATTTTTGCATTTGTGTTCATGGCCTGCACTAATCCTATTGGAGTACTGTAATAGTGCCTGATGAATGGTACATGATGAAAAAATTATTACAAGATAAAAAACTGTTAACAGGATCCAATATATAGCTTGGAAATTTTTAAAACAAATTTCTTATACTTTCTCAAATGTGTTCCATTACTGTCTATGGTAAACCAGACATGCCAAGCAGTGCTGGAAGAAGAAAGATTCATTCCTAAAACCGACTACTGCCAGCACTTGTTGGTTTGTACTGTGGGTCCCATCTGTTCAGTTGGATCAGATTCTAAAAAAGGTCCATCTAAAGTACTTTGTATTATTCCAAAACCTTGTCCCAGTCTTTGCTGTATTGTATCATACTAGATATCAAGTGTTATCTTAATGAGTTATATTGAATTACATGTGTTGCATTAAAATATGCTATATTACATCTAAGTGTCTTGAAAGTACAGCATTCTATTCATCGGGTTATTATAGTGTACAGTGAGATAGGTGACATGAACCAACAGATTTCTGTTAATATGAGCACCACTGATATGATAGCGTAGGCAATTAAAGAATGCTACAGATTACACTTGCTATCTCTTTACCATGCATTAAGTCTTCTATCACCACTCTCTTCTGGATGAGAAGGTCTTTATCATACATATGTGTTTTTCTATATACTATGAAAAAGGTAGCATAAATTCCACTCAGGCTTGCTTTAAATATCTAGTGGTTTTTCAATATCCCATCAACTCAAACAAACCACCAGAATATCTTGACTAAAGAATTAAGTAATGGAGGAGGTGGTGCTGTCAAATCTCATTGATAAAATATCATTCAGTGAGTTGCACTACTGAGGTGACCAATACTTGATTAATTAATTAATACTTAATTCTTTAGTCAAGATATTCTGGTGATTTGTTTGAGTTGATAAAAAAAAAAGTCAGCATTCATGTTAAATAAACCAGTTCTAAAGTCGTTAATGGATTCTACAAGTTCAATAGAACTGCATGGAGCTACTATACACAGTAAAAAAAAAAAAACAAAGCAATAAAATCATGCTAAAAAGATTTTCGTGGAAGTTTGCAAAAAATATTTAATATAAATTCATAAACTCTACTTAATATGCTATGCAAAGAGTTTTACATCAGCATGTTAAACCTAGATTGGCCACAGAAGTAGCATGCATACTAGCCAACCCAATGTGAACAAAGAGATTTCATCTCCTTCCCTCCATGGTAAGAACTCCCCAGCCTAATACCAATCACAGTCCCTCACCTTCGGAGAGTCAAAAACCACCCCACAACATGGGCCTCCCTCTCCTGGAAAGTAGGAACCACCTCCATACAATAAAAGCACCCTCCCATGGCAGAGACAAGAATAGGGAAATCTTCAGTCCTTGAGTTTCCTAGCACCTCTTGAGAAGGTGAACCTACTCTTTAGGAGAGTCTAAAGTCATCACAACCCTCCTGCTTGCAATGCTGTTTTATGTAGAATGGTGCCACTAAAAGCACACTAGCACTATCACCATGGCACCATTCTGTGAAGATCAGCCCTGTCCAACTTTAACTACTACCTCCAGGAATCTCCAGGCTATTGACCCTCCCACCCTATCCTCTAGCATTTCTAATCTCCTCCCCTCCGTCATGTCCTCCGAGTCTGTCAACCAGGCTGTCTCCGCCTACAATGCCACTCTCTCCTCTGTTCTGGACACCCTCGCACCATCCACCTCCTGTCCCACAGAGCATACTAATCCCCAGCCTTGGCTGACCCCTTGCATCCGTTATCTTCGCTCCTGCGCCCATTCTGCTGAACGCCTCTGGAGGAAATCTCGCACCCATTCAGACTTCCTTCACTACAAATTCATGCTATCCTCCTTCCACTCCTCCCTATTTCTTGCCAAACAGGACTATTACACCCAATTGACCAATTCTCTCAGCTACAACCCCCGCCGTCTCTTCACCAACCTTAACTCCCTCCTCAAAGTGCCCTCCGCTCCCACCCCCCCTCGCTCTCTCCTCAATCACTGGCTGATTACTTCCATGACAAGGTGCAAAAGATCAACCTTGAGTTCACTACCAAGCCATCTCCTCCTCTTCACCCATCAACCCTCTCCCTCAACCAACAAACCCAGGCCTCTTTCTCCTCCTTTCCTGACATCACCGAGGAGGAAACCGCTCGCCTTCTTTCCTCCTCGAAATGCACCACCTGCTCTTCTGACCCCATCCCCACCAACTTACTTAACATCATCTCTCATACTGTCACCCCCTCCATCTGTCATATCCTCAACCTCTCTCTTTCCACTGCAACTGTCCCTGACACCTTCAAACACACCGTAGTCACACCTCTCCTCAAAAAACCATCACTTGACCCTACCTGTCCCTCCAACTACCGCCCCCTCTCCCTCCTACCATTCCTCTCCAAAATACTTGAGCGTGCTGTTCACAGCCGCTACCTTGATTTTCTCTCCTCTCATGCCATCCTCGATCCATTTCAATCCGGTTTTTGCCCTCTCCACTCGACAGAAACAGCACTCTCTAAAGTCTGTAATGACGTGTTCCTTGCCAAATCCAGAGGCCACTACTCCATCCTCATCCTCCTCAATCTATCTGCCACTTTTGACACGGTCAATCATGACTTACTTCTTGCCACACTGTCCTCATTTGGGTTCCAGGGCGCTGTCCTCTCCTGGTTCTCCTCCTATCTCTCCCACCGTACCTTCAGAGTTCACTCTCATGGATCTTCCTTCACCCCCATCCCCCTATCTGTTGGCGTTCCCCAGGGATCTGTCCTTGGACCCCTTCTCTTCTCAATCTACACCTCTTCCCTGGGCTCCCTGATCTCATCTCATGGTTTCCAGTATCATCTCTATGCTGATGACACCCAGCTGTATCTCTCCACACCAGACATCACCGCTGAGACCCAGGCAAAGGTATCAGCCTGCCTAGCTGACATTGCTGCCTGGATGTCCAACCGCCACCTGAAACTGAACATGTCCAACACCGAGCTCATCGTCTTTCCACCAAAACCCACTTCTCCTCTTCCTCCACTTTCTATCTCAGTTGATAACACCCTCATCCTCCCTGTCTCATCTGCCCGCAACCTCGGAGTCATCTTTGACTCCTCCCTCTCCTTCTCTGCGCATATCCAGCAGATAGCCAAGACCTGTCGCTTCTTTCTCTTTAACATCAGCAAAATTCGCCCTTTCCTCTATGAACACACCACCTGAACTCTCGTCCATGCTCTCATTACCTCTCACCTTGACTACTGCAACTTACTCCTCACCGGCCTCCCACTTAGCCATCTATCCCCCCTTCAATCTGTTCAGAACTCTGCTGCACGTCTTATTTTCCGCCAGAACCGATATACTCATATCACCCCTCTCCTCAGGTCACTTCACTGGCTTCCAATCAGATACCGCATTCAATTCAAGCTTCTCCTTCTTACCTACAAATGCACTCAGTCTGCTGCCCCTCACTACCTTTCTACCCTCATCTCCCCTTACGTTCCCACCCGAAACCTCCGTTCACAGGACAAATCCCTCCTCTCAGTACCCTTCTCCACCACCGCCAACTCCAGGCTCCGCTCATTCTGCCTCGCCTCACCCCATGCTTGGAACAACCTTCCTGAGCCCTTGCGCCAGGCCCCCTCCCTGCCCATCTTCAAGTCTTTGCTTAAAGCCCACCTCTTCAATGCTGCGTTCGGCACCTAACTCTTACCGTTCAGTAATCCAGACTGCCCCAATTTGACTGCCCCTTTCGGATTGACTGTTCACTTGTCTTTTAGATTGTAAGCTCCTTGAGCAGGGACTGTCCCTCTATGTTAAATTGTACAGCGCTGCGTAACCCTAGTAGCGCTTTAGAAATGTTAAGTAGTAGTAGTAGTAGTTGCAGGTAGGAGGAATTTAGCTTTCTTCCTGATGCTGAGACCTGGATCCCTACAGAAGGAGGCACTCTGCATTCAAAGGGGTTCCATAGTGGGAGATAGGAAATTTTCACATTCTTTGGAGGGATATTGCCCCTGTCACAAGATGGAGCCTCTGCTGTGGGTAGGTTCCTTCTCTCCAGGGTTTGTCTCTGTTATTGAGGCTTCCTACTCTTAAGAAGGAATTGTGATTGGTGCCATATGGGGGGAGAGGAGTTCCTGGTATGGGAGGATGGGAGAAGGATGCCCTGATGGGGGATGGATGTTATCATGGGAGGGAGAAAATCCCCCCTGTTGACTGGACCATTCACTTTGGGACAGATATCACAGGAGATTCCAGGTCTCATTGTGCACTCAAAATGTTAACACCAGGTGTGAGGGTTGGGCCTTATTGAATACTCACTAAGTAACATGGAGATACAGCATTACATGTTACTTACTAAACACTAGGTAAACCCTCATTTGACTATGATGTCTGTTGCATTCATGTACTCACTAACTTTATTGAACTCACACTAACATCTTCCCTAAACACTTCTGTGACCATGGTAAGGCCTTGCCACATAGCTTGCTATTTTAAGCTTTCTCAAGAGGGCCAAAGCATACATTCTTTCTTTATTACATAGTCCCTTTCATGTGAAGTGATTCAGGTGGTATTATTATTATTACTATCATCATGATTTGTATAGCACCAAGTACTGTACAGAGCCATGTTAGGCATAATTCTATAATGCTTTTTCCACACATAAAACCTGTTTAACATGTGAAAAAGAGCTCTTATAGAGAAAAAATATCTGCCAGAAGGCGGAGAACTCTAGACACCCCACGGACAACAAGAAGAAATGAAATAAAAGTGGGAGGGCGACCAAGGATTCCAAAGACTGAAAGGATATATAATAATAAAGATGTTTATTGAGGTATAAAGACTCGACACAATGTCGTGTTTCGGCCGTTAGGCCTGCATCAGGAGTCTATAATCAAATTTTGAATACATAAATTATAAAAACAATATAAAAGTAGACAACATATATATACGTTTAAATATTTAAAATTAATTTTATAATTTTAAATGTTATTATATAAAAAAGTATGTATAATAATAACAAATTAGATGCATTTAAGAATGAATATGAATTTAAACGGATGATTAAATTATTAAGAGCTCTTATAAAATTTCGTAAGGTATACTTTGTAAAACATAAAATGTATGTACTAAATTGTCTGGATTGTAAGCCACATTGAACCTGAACTCTGTTTGGGATAATGTGGGATACAAATGTCATTATAAATAAATAAACACATAGAAGGAATGGGCCTACTTTTATGAGCACTGTGTGTAGATGTTCCTGGGCATGCAACTTGGGTAGAGTGTGGGCAGATTTGAAATGTACATATATATTTTATAATATAGATGAGTACACTTATAATACACACACAAATTCACACCATCTTCAGAGCAAGTGTAAATTTGCACATATGAATTTGTGTGTCAGTGGACCTGGTTCTAAATGCCTTTATGACTTAGGCTTAAAGTAAGGGCACTTTTGGACTTTCCACATAAGCATCCTTTTATAAAATTACCCTCATATTGGACAGTCCCTACCCCTGGAGCTTTCATTCTAGTCAAGATACACATACGATGCATACCAAGAATGCTGGGCTGGGGGAAAAGCAAGGCCAGCCAACATGAAGGAAAGGTTTACCATAAATTTACCCATTGTCCATTTACAATGCCAAAAAAGAAAGTCATATACAGCTGACTTCAAATTATCAGTAGTTGAATATGCAAAAGAACATGGAAATCGTGAAGCTAGGCATATGTTTTCCATTGATGAGAAGTCTATCCCTGAGTGGTGCAAAGCTGAGGAAAAACTAAAAGAAATCCACCCAAGAAAACATGCAAAGCATGGGAAATCTGCCAAATGGCCCAATTTAGAGGCAAATCTGAAACAGTAGGTACTTAACCAACAAATTTGCTGCAGGGTTGTTTCCACCATCAGCATAAAACAAAAGACTACAGCATTAGCCATTGACATAAAGATCCCCAATTTTTATGGAGGATTGAACTGGTTGTATAAGTTTATGCATCGGAATGACTTATATATTTGAGCTAGAACAACAGTGGGTCAAAAGCTACCAGATGACTAGGAATTAAAAATGGGTTAATTTGTTAATTTTGTACAAGAAGAATGCAAGAAAAATAACCTGCAACCGGGAGACAAGATCAACATAGACAAGGTATTGATGAGTTTTGATATTCCAAGTACAAGAACAGTTACTGAGCATGGCACAAAGTCGGTGTCTGTAACAACTACTGGTCATGAAAGGACAAGTTTCACTTTGTTCTATCATGTGCTGCAGATGGAAAGAAGTTGAAAAAAACACTTGTTACCTTCAAACGCATAACTATGCCATGTGAACAGTTCCCAAAGTCTGTTGTTGTTAACTGCAACAAAAGAGGATGAATGAATGAGAATACAATGAAGGACTAGATAAATGCATGTTTTCATGCTCACTCGGGTGGGTTTTTCAACAAGAAATTGTTGTTGTTGTTGTTGTTAATATTTGACTCCATGACAACCTACAAGTTGGACTCAGTTAAGAAAATGTTGAATGCTGCTGGAGCCCATATAGCAGTAATCCCTGGTGGACTAACGTGCAAGTTACAGCCTCTTGACATAGCTGTTAACCATTCATTTAAATGTCTCTTAAGGAAGGAATGGGATAAATGGATGCATGAAGGCACATACTCATTTACTCCTTCGGGGAAACAGAAATGTGTTATTTATGCAGAAGTCTGCTGCTGGATTGACACCGCATGGCAGGCAATGAAACCACATTTGATTATCAACGGATTTCAAAAAGCAGGTTTACTTGGAGAACAGACTTTGTATGATTCTACTAATGAGGAGGAATATAAATTCAATGTCGATGAAGCAAAGGCATTCACTGCAGAACATTTCAACAACACCGATGATGATGATACAGACTTTGCAGGTTTTCCTTCTAGCGAGGAACAAGATAATATTTGAGACTATAAACTTCTGTCTGTTAATAAGAACTGTTTTATGCTGACCATTTGGAAGGTTTTTTTGCTATAGATCTGTTCAATGCCTCCTTTTAAGGTATATTACCTAAAGTACCTATGGGGACTTTACTAAATGCTTCTTATAATAAAAGTATTTTTGTAATCATTTCAGGAGTTGTGTGTGTGGGGGGTGCCTTCTATATAAAGAATGCCTCCTCCAGAGTGACCTTTAAATGTAATGGCATATAAACTGCACCCTTGTTTAACCTGCAGTGGGTAGTCACAGTAAGTAAAAACTTGTATAACCCACTGGTTGTATTCATGAAAATATGTTATCTTGTTTTCCCTCTCTCTTTCCTTCATGTGTAGAATGTCTCCCCTCTTCTCTTTCATCCCTTCCCTCTCTCTTTCCTTCATGTGTAGAACTTCTCCCCTCCTCTTCCCTTCCCTTTATAAATTAATGCATGAGGGTACACAAAAGTCTCCCCTCTTCCCTTCCCTTCCCCTTATGTTCAGCCTGTCTCCCCTCTTCCTTTCCCTTCATGTGGCGCATATCTCCCCTTTTCCCTTCCCTATATGTGCAACATTTTCATTCTGTCCTCCTTCCCACCCCTGTTCTCTCCTGCAGGTCCAATATCTTTACCTACCTTCCTCTTCCCACCCACTCAGGCCTCTCTGTCCTCTCCGCCATGATTCTATAAACGTTGTGGTTCCCGGCAGCTATTAGATGAGGCCTTCCTCTGGCTGTCCAGAGGCTTTCCTTCTGCCACATCCCTACCATGCGGCAAAAGGAAGTCACGTCAGAAGGAAGAACCCTGGGGCCATCCAGAGGAAGGACTGATCTAATTATCTGCCGGCAACTGCACAGTTTGGAAAATTGCGGCAGAGAATAGAGAGACCCAAGGGGTGGGAAGAGGAAGATAGTGAAGTGCGATGATTCTGTTGACAATCCCACAGGATGCCCACAGCCGCGGCACACTGGTTGAAAAACACTTCCTTACATAGTTTCAACATTGTTTAAATATTTAAGGGCCCTTTTACTAAGCTCTAATAAGTACTAATGCATGCTTACCACAGGTTAAAATGCATTACCAGGGGGCTTACTCAGACATTCAGGTATTCCACAGTACTTTTTGCATGCGCGCACACTAAGCATGAGCTAAAAAATCAAATTTATTTTTTAGTGCAGGGGCGTGTTTGGGAGCAGAGAGTGGACATGACTATGCTAATCAGCATTGGGCATTGCTGAGTGCTAACTGATTAACACAGGATCAACACATGAATTTGTTGCCAGAGAATATGGTAAAAGAGTTAGCTTAGCGGGATTTTAAAAAAGGTTTGGATAGCTTCCTAAAAGAAAAGTCCATAAGCCATTATTAAAATGGACTTGGGAAAATCCACTGCTTATTTCTAGGATAAGCAGCATAAAATGTATTATACTGTTTTAGGATTTGCCAGGTACTTGTGACCTGGATTGGCCACTGTTGGAAACAGGATACTGGGCTTCATGGACCTTCAGTCTGCCCCAGTATGGCAACACTTATGTACTCATGTACTGCCTACAAAATAGATGTCGGTAAGTACTCATGCGGTAATGGCCACATACTAATGGGAAAATTAGCGCTTGGCCATTATTTCAGAAATAGGAAAATCGGCTATTTACCAGCAGTGCTAAATGTGGTCTTAGAGTGTGGGGAAAGACTCACACTGGGGATAGCCAGACCACGTTTTATTGCTGCTTAATAAAAGGGCCCCCTTCGTATGACTTTTGAAAATACATTAGAATAATGGGTATTTTTCTTAGTTTATTCATAATTTGTGTTCAAAGTGTCCTCCTTCAATCTTAACACATTCACATCTTCGACACCACTGACTAAACGCCATTATGCTAAAACGGATCTTAATGGTCACTTCCTGAATGACATGTTTTTGAAAACAGGGATCATCCTGTTTTTACAGCATCTTGCAGTAACACCTGTCAATAATAGTAATAATTTTTAAATAATAGTACATTTGTTTTGGGGTTATTTGGAAAAATATTGGGGTATCATTTTTTTCTGGACACCGTGTGTATGTATATATATATATATATATATATATATATATATATATATATATATATATATATATATAAATTCTCCCTAATGTTGAAGTAACTGTTTTTTATGTACCAGGCAAGCAGTTGAGGTTTTCCTTTTCCTTGGATGCTCTACTGGCATTCCTTTCTGTAACTGCTTAGCTACAGACCTTCTCATACTACAGAAAGACAATCAAAATATGGCATTTTCCTCAAGCCCTAGGAATCTGTTTAAGCAAGATATTTTAAGGTTTCTTTTTGGTATATTATTCATTCAAATTTTCCTGTTCATGAAAGTGATAAGGAGCAAAACACTTGTGTATATGTTTGCAAATTATTGTTTGCAATCTGTTTCACTACATTTCATTTATTATGGATGCCCATTTGCAAAGTATTTGTAATTCACCTTGGACAGCTCCGAAAAAGTGGGAATAAAGATTTGATTTGAAACCTTGTAGTTACCAGGAAACTTTCTACCAGTTCATACTGAAAGGAAAACAAAAAGGCACATTCCAGCATTCAGGCAACATTGGTGTTCAGCGAACTTTCTTTTGTTGTTTGTGAGTGGAAATAGTGGGAGGCTGACACATCTCCGGTGTATCCTCCTTACTGCAATTAATCGTTTTCACATGAAACCAGAATGTGTTGACACAAAGGTATTTGATGTCCAAGGTTATGCTGAGCACTATAACTTGGCTCTAGTTATTTAAAAATTAAAATACACTTGTGGATAATAATTTTATCATTTTAGCCAATTTTATAAAGACACATATGTGTCTATATACCTTTCTACAATTCTAGCACAAATCCTGCAGAAATCACGTCTAGATTGAAGGGCATAGACATTTCACCTACTTGAGAGATCACACACATACTATGCGTGATCATGCATAGTTTGTAAAAGGTAACTTTTTAAGATAGGTTTCTAATATAGAAAAGAAGAAGTAAACATGTTTTAGTAAAAAGCTATGAGTGCTGTTAACTAGTATGTTTTTTCTGGCAAAAACAAGTGCCGCTACTCAAATGCCAGGCTATCCTTCAGGGGTAGAGTGATCACTGAGGGACCTGCCCCCACAATAAGGCCATTTTTACTGCTGCTGGAAAATGGCTGATTTTGCATTTTCCCAATTAAGGTCTTTAATTGAGAGGCCCCCTGCAACCAGTCAAAGAATCTATGATAAGGCAGCCCTGATGTGCAGAGCCTGGGATCTTTCATTAATACTTAGGGAAAATGAGTCAATTTTAGCAGGCAATGGAAAAGATGCCGGTACTCAGTACCCCCTGAAAGAAGTCCTGCTCTTAACTAATGGAGCTACAAGATTAGAAAAAAAACAACATAAAAGTACCGATGACAAAGTGTGGTGTAATTTGAGCTCAGTAGTAAGAGGCCCTTTTACGAAAGGTCACTAAGCCCTTAATGCGAGGTTAGTACATGAGAACAGGCTACGGCAAAACACATTAAAGAGTTAATATTTTTAAAAATATTTGGGAGGGATGTAACATGGGTGGAGAGTGGACGTTCCTGCATTATCTAGTTAGTGCGTTACAATTACCACACAGTAACCGGATAATGCAGGGTTAATGTGAGAACGCTTAGCACCTCCTAAATAGGAGTCAGTAAGTGCTTCCATGATTTTTTTTTTAGGTGCCACGTGCTAATGGGGACATTAGTACATAACCTGCAAAAAAAAAAGTCTGCATTAATGCTATATTAAATCTGGGCTTAGTGCTTGGGAAAGTCCAGTCTTAGAATGTGCTAAACCCAGATTCAACCACAGCTTACTATAAGGGCCCCTAGGAAATATCACCTCTAATGGTCCATAAAAAATATATTATTAGAACAGATAAGTGACAGTAACTGTAGTTTTACATTGGGACTTTTGCATTTGGATTTATTTTATAAAATATGCATAAAAGTCATGGCACCGCCCATGCTCTTAAAATTCTGCCGCATGCGCATGTAGTGTACAAGCACATGGCAGCTTACACCACGTACAGTCATAGACGTGACCTAATTTTCTAAACACCCATTTACATGCAGAAATCAGTGCTTTATGGGGTCCTTTTACTGAGCCGCAGTAAAAAAAAATGGCCTGCAATATTGCGAGTGTGTCTTTTGGGTGCACGCTGTGCCATTTTTTACCGTATCTAGGAAAAATGGCCTTTTTAAAGGGGCCGGAAAATGGACGTGGGCTAAAATTGAAACCAGTGCGTGTCCATTTTCAGCCTGAGACCTTACTGCCATCTATTGACCTAGCGGTAAGGTCTCACACACTACCCACATGCAGCGTGCACCAACTGCTGCTTGCCATCGAGTAAGTGGCCTGTGGTAGAAAATAGAAAATTATTTTCTACCGTGGGATTCAGCACACGCCAAATTCAGAATTACCACCCGGCTCATGCACTAGCAGAGTGGTAGTGCCGATTTGGCATGCACTGTACGTGCGTAAGCCCTCCCGCGCCTTTGTAAAAGGGCCCCTATGCGAGGAAATGGTTTATAACAATTTATTTATTTATTTATTCTTGTATCCCCAGATTATCCAACATTTTTACAACTAGGTAGACGTAGTAGCAGATACTCTCTTGATGTTGGATTTGTATTTCTTGCTGACCAGACAATGCCCTGGTAGGGACTAAAAGAGCAATAATATTGGTGCCTAGTGTTAGATGCCAAGTGCACATATATGTTACACAATAAATAGCACTTAAAGTGCCTCAGAGGTGCCAATAATTGACAGTTATACATATATATACAGTGGTGGAAATAAGTATTTGATCCCTTGCTGATTTTGTAAGTTTGCCCACTGACAAAGACATGAGCAGCCCATAATTGAAGGGTAGGTTATTGGTAACAGTGAGAGATAGCACATCACAAATTAAATCCGGAAAATCACATTGTGGAAAGTATATGAATTTATTTGCATTCTGCAGAGGGAAATAAGTATTTAATCCCTCTGGCAAACAAGACCTAATACTTGGTGGCAAAACCATTGTTGGCAAGCACAGCGGTCAGACGTCTTCTGTAGTTGATGATGAGGTTTGCACACATGTCAGGAGGAATTTTGGTCCACTCCTCTTTGCAGATCATCTCTAAATCATTAAGAGTTCTGGGCTGTCGCTTGGCAACTCGCAGCTTCAGCTCCCTCCATAAGTTTTCAATGGGATTAAGGTCTGGTGACTGGCTAGGCCACTCCATGACCCTAATGTGCTTCTTCCTGAGCCACTCCTTTGTTGCCTTGGCTGTATGTTTTGGGTCATTGTCGTGCTGGAAGACCCAGCCACGACCCATTTTTAAGGCCCTGGCGGAGGGAAGGAGGTTGTCACTCAGAATTGTACGGTACATGGCCCCATCCATTCTCCCATTGATGCGGTGAAGTAGTCCTGTGCCCTTAGCAGAGAAACACCCCCAAAACATAACATTTCCACCTCCATGCTTGACAGTGGG